>NC_090269.1:149087011-149395761 GCF_040414725.1 Anabrus simplex | reverse complement strand
AGATTCAGAAAACAGGTGTTGGATAGCGAGACTTTCCTAAGAGCAGACGTGGACTGACCATAACTTGGTGATCATGAAATGTCATCAGAAGTTGAAGATATTGAAGAAAGAATACAGGTGATTAAAAAATGAAGTAGATAGAAAGTGTAGATCAGCTAATGAAGAATGGCTGAAAGAGAAATGCAAGGATGTTGAAGGTTATACGGAAGGTAGATGCTGCAAACAAGAAAATCAAGAAAACAATATTAAGAACTCAGATGGAAGACTACTTCTAGGAAAAGTAGACAAGGCAGAAAGATGGCAGGAAAATTAACAACTGGGAAATAGATAAGGTTCTGAAACAAGAAGAAACTGTTGATGCTGATGAAATGCCAGACCCAATTTTGAGGTCAGAACTCGACAGAGCTGTCAGAGACCTAAATAGGAATATGGCACCTAGAATTGATGACATACCCTCAGAATTACTGACCGCCTTAGGAGAAACCAGCATGGGGAGATAATTCCATTTAGGGTCGGTTCCAACACCTATGGGAAACGTGGTGCATAACTTGCCCTCCGTGTAAAAGGATGTTTCCATTCAACCACTCCTGCGTAGCGCTATCGGCAGAATTAATCACAGTTACCCAGCGCGTGATTCATCGGCCACTTCGAGGGTCCAATAAAAATTTACCCGCCGAGCAAGTTTTAAGAGCTGACGGCTATACTTTTGGTGAAAAACAGCTGAAATTAGCTTAGTATGTTGATAAAAACATAATACCATAACATTGATCGGTATTGTATTCAAGGATTTTAAATACGAATGTTTCCCTTGAGTTGCAACAGTCACACCAGCCCCTCGCATCTACAGCATTGGGGAAACATTATATGTCGTCAAGCTTTTGCAAAGAAACTCTACAAGAATACAAAATCAAAACCTATATAGAAACCATTTCAAATGGGCTTTAATTTTGGAACTTTAATTTTTCAGTCTTCAATAATTATAATAATGTTATTGGTTTTATGTCCCACTAACTAAATTTTTATGGTTTTCAAAGATTCTGAGCTGCCAGAATTTTTCCCTGCAGGAGTTTGTTTACGTGCCAGTAAATTTACAGACACGAGGCTGACATATTTGAGCACCTTCAAATACCACCAGACTGAGCCAGGATCGAACCTGCCAAGTTGGGCTAAGGAGACCAGCGCTCTACCGTCTGAGCTACTCAGCCCGACTTTTCAGTTTTCAAACACCAGATATAAGTTTTTATATGTAGCTGGACCATCTCAAGCGTTCACGTAGCGTAATGGCTAACGAACTCACTTCGTAATATGAGGTACCTAGGTTTGAGTCCTCATCATCATGGATTTTTAAAATTTTTATAACTAACTGTTGTACTCATCTGCATGCCTCCTTTTTTTTATTCTTCCTTCCTTCTTTCACTGATAATACTGTTCGTTCAAATCTTTAATCACAATAATATGTCTGTTAGGAAAATGCTTTATATGTGTGCTACTTATAGAAAGTCTTCTTCTTCTTCTTTCTGATACGAATCTGCTTATGCAGGTCGTTCAACTTATAGAAAGTGATATGATTGATTCCAGTCATCACTGATCTGCATTAAAGGCAGTCAACCAGGTGGCAGACTGCCTATCAGTTGTTTGACCTGGTCTTCTTGTAAGCGATTTCAAAGAACTTGGAACTCTATCGAACATTTCCCTTGATAAATGATTCCATGTCTGAATTCCTCTTCCTATAAATGGATATTTGCCCCAATTCGTCCTTTTGGATTTCAATTTTATCTTCATCAAAGTTAAATATTAGACTGAAATAAATTATCAATAAAAGGGAAGCATGTGGAACTAAATGAGGTCACAGTGCTAGTAACAAACAGAGGATTGTGGAGGCAATTAATTCACAGAAGTCTGCAGATAGAATGCTCAAAGGCATTAAGCCCATACAGACGATGTGTGTATACGGTCCGCGAAAGTTTTAGTGATACTTTGTTTTATGGGGGTGAGGAGTAAGGAGGGAGCTACCGCGGTTCCGGTAATACTGCCAACTGAATGGAAACGAAATCTGAATTGAATCTATAGTATAATCGATCGATATGAATTTTCTAAACAGTCGTTTCCGTGTAGGGGATCTAGGTTGTTCCTGTGATATACCTTGATTTTCCTCACTCATGTTCAAGCTTAACGTATATTTTGACTTTGCTGTGTAAATAACGACAGTATTTAATGTGTTGCAATTATACCATCAGATGTCTCACGGCGATGTACAATGGTTTCATATTTTTTGTGTCAGAGTTTGCCAATACGAATCTCGAAGATAACAGAGGTCTATCGATTCAGCACTAGGGAGCCGAAGGATCACTAAAAGTTTTGCGCACCGTACTGTATATGTATATGGAAGCATGCAAAAGAGTTAAGAACAACAACAACAGGGAACAATAATAAATCTGAATTTAATTTAAATAAAAAGACAAAGCAAACCTGCATATTTCAGAACAAGAGCCTCAACCACTCTACTACAAGAATGCTTTCCGAAATGCTGCTTTACATGACAGCTTATAACAGGTGCAAGAAAATTTAAACGTTAAAATTTTGCAATTTTACGCCCAATTAGGTATTGATTTTGAACCTCATAGATTAACCTCATGAAAGTTAGACATAAATCGTTGTCCATAACTCTACAGACTAATCTTAATAGGTCTGATGGTGATAAATTAGCAGATGCAAGCACAGGAAAATAAGATGATTGAAATGAGTTCATACGTTTGACGATAGCTAGTACCTCATTTAAAGATAAAAATTTCATAATGTTCCGTATTGAAATGTATCACAATGAAATTGAAATAATAAATAAGGTAGTTCAACCATTGAGATAGTACCTCAGTCAAAAGCAAGAAGTCACTGAAAATCAGTCTAGCCAACCCTATATAATGGTGTCTAGCTCCGGGTAACTACCTAGTGCTTACATGGAGGTGGTAACACACAAACCAAAATACCAGCTGATATACACCCCCAGGTAGTTTACCTCCTGCATAGCTGCCATCTAGTTTACCAGCAGATGGTTGAACTGGCTCTTAGTGTGTACAATATGAAACTAGACGTGCCATCCGATTTTAGACAGAAAGTTGTTATACCTACTCCCAAGAAATCAGGTGCTGACAAATCTGAAAACTACCACACCATTAGTTTAGTATCTCATGTTTGAAAAGTGTTAACAAGTATTATTTATAGAAGAATGGAAAGCCAAGCTGTAGCTGAGTCGGGAGAAGATCAATTTGGTTTCAGAAGAAATGCAAGAATAGCCTACATGAAATAATCCTGAGTTTAGGGGTCATTTTCTCCAAATCGAGTTAAACTTGGTATAAATTAAACCAGTTTAACTTTAGAACCTAGTTTAAACTTGTGTCCATTTTCTCCACCAATTTCTGTCACTCGTTTAGTTTAAACGATAGCACCCCCGTTTAAACTAATGATGTCAAGTTTGTGCTAGCGTTGGCTGCACTGAAGGAATAGTCGAAGGCATGGTCGATTGAAATTGGCCAATCAGAGCCAAGTAATTCAATGACTGACATTTTTGTATTAATATCAGCTGTTTGTGGCGAATTAGTACTATCATACATAGTGAATAAAGAAGAAATTCAGCGGGATATTAGCTTTACTGATAAATAAACTTTTTACATATGTGCGAAGTGTCGTGTTGTATAATTTTACCCATTGGTGTCTACAATTTCTTGGAACGCACTTTTATTTCTTATGTTTCTCTTTCATGCTTTAGGCCTAGCATAAACAAGTACCGTGTGCCTAGGCTAATACATGTCTTTTGATGTCTGTATTGTCTTACAGAACACACGGGAACATTGAAATATTAAAATCCTGGTCTTTCAGCAATACGGTATTCCTTTCCTCAGAAAATCAACATTTATGTGAATTTCAAGTAAACAAATTCCAAGCATTCTCGGGATCTATCTCCTATTAAAATCCATCGCCCGCGGCCGCGATCAATCTCACAAACCTCGGATCCAGCAGACAGACCACTGAGGATGTATTATTTGGAAATGTATTACTTTATTCTATATTTGTTTATAACATAACCAAGTTAGCGGTATGTTGTACTGTATGAATAATGCTCTTCTCTCTATAGCAATAATAGGCCTATTTCTATTGCTGGTAATAGTTACGATGAAACATTTTATTATTTTTCTGATCCTATAAATACATAATCTAGTGATTAGAAATTGTATACCACCACCCCTCCTACCATGCCGGCCAACATTCTGATTGTAAAAATATTTTCGACAAACTGGATTCGAACCGTCTAATCACAGCTTCGGACGGTGCTGCCCCAACGCTTTAACAACCACAGCCATCAGACACCGCATGGCCAGTGGACATATACGAATATTTTTATGCTTCACATTACACTATTTATACTACTAACAGTATTTTATATAATATTATAAAGAGACTGCAATTTAAGGTCTGTGGTCCCCGTTATTAATGAGAAAATTGCCTGCTGCATAATATCTTAAAGCAACCAGAATCATTGCTTCTAGCGAAATAGCATTCTTTCATGCAGTTGACGTTTTAAATGAATCCTTCTTTGATACTAGACAATCCTTGCTGTTCGCTTATGAATTATAAATCCATCAAAATACTCCGTTACATCTGATTTTCCAGATTGTAGACTTTTGTTGGAATGCGGCTTCTTAACCTCACTTGAATATCAAAATTATTTCCTATTTAACCAAAGACTTCAATAAATTCTTCCACTTTTCTAATGCTAATACTACGTTTTAATTTTAGTACGTTTTCTATTAAAGTGCTGCAGTACTGGTAGTCAAAACTAACCCTTCTACTAGGAAAATCACAGATACGTTAATAAAATGTCAAGTTGAATATAAACAGCAGTTTAAACCTACAATATAGAAGGTTTAACTTTGAACCAAGTTTAAACTTGAAACTAAGTTTAAACCAATATGGGGAAAATGAATTGTAGTTTAAACTCGCACTTAAACCAAATTAAAATAAACCTAGTTTAAAGTAATTCGGAGAAAACGGCCCTAGGAGTATCAAATTAAGAAAGATAAGCCTATGTAAATGGTATTCGTAGATCTAGAAACGGCTTTTGATAATTCTGATAGGACCAAGCTATTTGAGATTCTCAAGGTAACCGGAATCAGATACCGAGAAAGAATTATCTATAATCTGTACTAAAAAAAAAAAATTCAGTCTGCATTGATAAAAATCGAAGGCTATAAAAAAGCAGTAATCCAGAAAGGAGTGAGGCAATGCTGCAGTTTGTCACCTCTCCTTTTCAATGCTTACACAGAATAGGTAGAAAAGCAAATGCCGATGATATTGTCATTTTATCTTAATCTGCAGAAGATCTAGAGAAACTGCTGAATGGTATGGACAGTCTTGAAGGACAAGATGAAAAGAAAATCCGAAAGAAAGTAAAGGGGTGCTGTCAAATGAAGTCAGGTGATGCAGGAAATATTAGTTACGAAATGGTCGTAAAAAAAATAGATGAATACTGTTACTTGGGTAAACCCACCAACCTGGGCCCAATGTTTGGGAAGCCAGGCTCTGCCTGTCACAAGTCAGGTCAAAGGGTGAGTGATACAGCAGTAACACCTCTTTGAAAAACCTTGGTCCAGCTGACCCAGCTGGTAGTCCTATGTAAGGGTCCCTTGCCAGGGTTACGGTGAAGGGGGAGAAGAGGGACTTCGGAACGGTGGAACTGACCTTCGGGGAAAATAGAACAGGAACTGCTGCCTTGGGGAACTTCAAAGGCTAAGGGAAGTAACCCCGACAGAAAATCAGTAGGCCTGGCTACTTAGAAGGCAGCCCCTTCAGCAGGCTTTGGATGCTGAAGGCCAATAACCTACATGCCCGAGATTAACCCATTACAGAAACATCAATGAATAGAAGCCGGATGGATAAAATGGATTTGACCTTTAGGATGAAATTGGACACAAGAATTGGAATGTGGAATGTACAGACAATGTGGCAGGCAGGAAGATTGGCGGAAGTATATAGGGAGATGAAGCGATACATGTTGGACATACTAGGCTTGAGAGAGATGAGATGGACTGGGTTCGGTGAGATAAAGACCCAGGAAGGGTACACACTGCTGTATGCGGGAAGAGAGATTACTGATCACTCAAAAGACAAGGAAGAGTTTGATAGAATGGTACCCAGTCTCAGAAAGGACTGTAGTAGCTCGATTTGCATCAAGAGTTAGACCAATTACAGTGGTGCAGTGTTATGCACCAACAGAGGCAGGAGAAGAAGAAAAAGAGCAATTTTATGGTTAGCTACATCGAACACTGTTAAAGGCAAAGAAAAGGGATATTAAGGTTGTAATGGGAGACCTGAATGCGAAAGTTGGCAATGATGACCAAGGAGTAGAAAATATAATGGGAAAACATGGTATAGGTAATAGAAATGAGAATGGTGAAAGACTTATTGAATTTAGTAGTAACCACAGGCTGGTGATAGGAGGCACTATCTTCCCTCATAAGTGGGTTTTCCCTGACCATAGAACGGAGAATCAGATCGATCATTTCACTATCAGCAAGACATGACGAACCTCCCTGTTGGATGTGAGGAACAAGAGGGGGCAGATGTGGGAAGTGACCATCACTTAGTAGTAGCTAGACTCCGACTGAAGATTGCAAGTACTAGGCACATAGGCCTACATCAGAAGAGGAAGATTAAGTATAACAGGGATAAACTGAAGGATAAGGAGGTGCAACAATATTTTTCACTGGAAATGAGTAACCGATTCCAACAGCTAAGATAGGAAGGACAGGATATTGAACATAATTGAAAGAGCATACAGAGTACCTACAATAATATCTGTGAAAAAATCTTAGGCAAAAGGGAGAGAGGAAGAGAGGAATGGATTACTTCTCAGACACGGGAAGCCATGAATCAAAGGAAGGAATGTAAGAAAAGACTCAATACTGCAAAAACACAAGAAGAGAAGGTACAAGCTAAAGCTGACTTTAATGAACTTAACAAAATAGTGAAGAGTAGATTTCGACGTGACAAACGAGCATTTATCAATAATCTTGCAACACAAGCTGAGACTGCAGCATAAAACTATGACAGTAAGACCCTTTACCACATTACCAAGAGACTAACAGGAAAATTTTCTAGATCTGACAAGACAGTGAAAGCCAAAGATGGATGGGAGATTATTGTTCCTAATAAAGGAACAGCTAGAAAGATGGAGAGAACACTTTCTGGAGATCTTGAATAGTGAAACAATCGACGAAGAGGAAACAAAGGTGATGACAGAAGAAGAGCAGGAAGATGTTGCTATCAGTACAGAACCACCATCAAGAACATAGATCCAAAGGGCCATTAAAACAACTAAAGAATGGCAAAGCGGCAGATATGGACAATATCGCACCGGAGGCCTTGAAAGTGGATGTGGGTACTTCAGTCGAGATTCTGTTCCCACTTTTCAAGAAGATTTGGGAAGAAGAGAAGATCCCCACAGATTGGAAGAAAGGACTGTGGATTAAACTTCCGAAGAAAGGAGATTTATTAGAATGTGATAACTGGAGAGGGATTACCCTCTTGTCGATACCAAGTAAAGTACTCTCACAAGTAATTTTAGAAAGGATGAAAAAGCGAGTTAAGTCAAGGATGAGGAAAGTACAAGCAGGATTTACAGAAGGTTATTCCTGTACAGACCAGATCAACATACTGCGTATAAATATACAACAATCCACGGGGCTGCAATCGTCATTGTATCTACTATTTGCAGACTTTGAAAAGGCGTTTGATAGTGTACTGGGGAAGAAGATGTGGAAAGCCATGAAAGTGTTTGAGATTCCAAAGAAAATTATAAAGATAACCCAAGAAATGTATGTCAAGTTTTACATCTGGGGATGTTGTCTGAGCCCATCCCAGTAAACACAGGAGTTAAGCAAGGATGTTTGCTGTCACCTATACTACTTCTGATGGTGCTGGATCTTATGATGAAGAAGGCAATGATTCGCCGAAGAGGAATTCAATGAGGACTGACAGGCAGGTTGGAGGACTTGGACTCCGCGGATGACTTGTGTTTGCTAGCCAGCAGTTTTAAGGATATGGAAGCAAAGCTGAATGATTTAAAAACCAAAGCATCAGAGGTGGGATTGAAGATGAATGGAAAAAAAAAAAAAAGGAGATGCGCTATAATAACCGAAACAAGGCACTATAATTTTTAGGAAACCAAGAGATCGAGCAAGTCAAGCAGTTTTGCTACCTGGGAAGTATAGTCACCCCTGAGGGAGGAACTATAGAGGATATATGAAATATAATAAATAAGGCTAAAGGAGCATTTGCAATGCTGAGACCAATCTAGAAATCAGGGGGACTTAACACCTATACCAAACTATGCATCTTCAATACAAATGTCAAGTCAGTACTGTTCTATGGGTGTGAAACATGGAAGACTAACAAACAACTGATTAACAGACTTCAAACATTTGTGAACAGAAGTTTGAGGAATATTCTGAAGATATGGTGACCACAAGTAATCTCCAATGAAGAGCTATGGAGAAGAATCCATCAAACACCCACTGATACTGAGATGCGTCATAGAAAATGGAAGTGGATTGGGCATACATTACGGCGAGATAAAGACAACACAGCAAGACAAGCCCTGGAATGGAACCTACAAGGTAGCAGGAGAAGAGGCAGACCAAGGAACACATGGAGGAGGAGTGTAATAGCAGAAGGGATGAAGAAAGGAGGGAAGACCTGCAAGAGGATCAGGACGATGGTGCAGAACAGAGTCCAGTGGCGGAAGTTCATTGATGCCCTATGCTCCACTTAGGAGATACAGGAAATAAGTCAAGTTACTTGGGGCAGAAATAAGGACGACGTAAAATGCAGACAAGCACACGCATCTTAAGAAATTTGCTCAATTTAAACACTGATACAGGATTTAGAAAGACGTTTTTTGAAGACTTTCGTCTGGAGCATGGCACCGGATGGAAGTGAAACATGGGTGATAACTACCTCACAGAGAAAGAAAACAGAAGCTTTTGAAAGGTGGTGTTACAGAAGAATGCTGAAGGTGAGATGGGCAGATCGAATCATGAATGAAAAGATACTGAATCAAATTAGTGAGAGAAGAACGACTTGGCAAAATTTGACCAGAAGAAGAGATAGAATGATAGGACTTATCTTAAGATACCCAGGACTTGTTCAGTTAGTTTTTGAGGGAAGTGTAGGTGGAAAAACGGCAGGGACAGACCAAGGTATGAATATGACAAAGAGATTATAATAGATGTAGGTAGTAGACACATAGAAATGGAAAGGTTAGCATAGGATAGCATGACATGGAGAGCTACATCAAACCAGTCTATGGACTGATGACACAAACAAGAGGGCGACTGAGGCAGTGTTCACTCAACACCCTGCATCAAGATGTTATGATTACATGATGCTTGCTTGTTGTTTTAAGGGGCCTAACATCGAAGGTCATCGGCCCGTTATGATTACAGGCAAGCACCCTGACCAGGCACACGATCATGTCAAGTATGGACAGAGAGTCTAAACAGCAGATCATACCAGCATGTAGTACGAATGCTTAAGAAGAAGAAGGATTATACTGTTTAGAATTTTACTGACATAGTTAATATCTGTGACAAATGACCAAAAAGCAAATTAACGGACATAATTGTCCAAAAGCACTGCTCTGAATGCAACAAACATAAAATAATGGTTAAACTTTTCATAACCCTCACCAGTGCAGGAAATGCTGTTTAATGCTCATTTATAACTGGGGATGTAAGTAAGTTCTTGACGACTGGTACCAACTGATGTGACGTAATTAGTTCCTAGTACCAACCTAACCCAGTTCCTAGTACCAACTTTGGTCGGGCTGTGTAATTTATTCGTGGTTAGTTGCTACAGTCATAAATAAATACTTCGTTACTATGGCAATCAACAAGGTATTGAAGGTATTATTAAACATGGATTTTGTTCCGTGCGGAGGTTGCTATGTCAAAATTACCAATTTTAATGATTTCAAGAGTAAGTCTGAAGATTTGTTGTCGTTTTATGTTAACCACAGCCTGATAACTAAGGAAAGGAATTGTGAGAAATGTGGCCATAGCACCAAACCCAGTGTTGGCGAGGGAACAAATTATTTTTTAGATGCACTCCAATAAGGTATGCTAAATTTTGATATAAATGTACCTTCCTTCCTCCTATGTACGTTATACTTTGTTTATGTGTATGTATGAAATAATTTTTCAGCATTCGTCTACCCTGGACCATTAGTGTTACTTTTCAGAAAAATATGGCTAGCCATAGAACAATCACAGATTTTTTCATTCCTCCTGTAAACAAGATGTTATCATTACTTTCATTAATTTCCCTCGTATCAATTACAAGACTGACATCAGTGCGATCTATATTTTACAGTGGTCAAATTTTACAATAATATAATCATCACACTTCCTTTCCCCTGGACGAAACATTATGGCTAGCCCTGGACCATTTAAAAATGTTATAATTTATCTGGCCTGGCTAGTGACAAAATCATTTGACTGGATAGGTTAGGTCCAGCTGGTGACAAAACCATTGGCCTGGATAGGTTAGGTCCAGCTAGTGACCAAACCATTGGTTTGGATTGGTTAGGTCCAGCTAATGGCAAACCCATTGGACCGTGATGAAGCAAAGGGAGCCTGGGGGCATGAGCCCCCAGCCTTACTGTGTCCAGTTTTACAAGTTGTCCATTTCATGACCGTATCGATGTTTAATCAAGAAGTATAAATAACCACCTAATCGATATTTTATTATTGCCTCAGGCAAAATTGAATAAAATTAAAACTTACAGGACATGTTTCGACCACTTAGTGGTCCTCTTCAGCTGTATAAATAAAGAACTGAAAAGAAAAAACATTATGACAATAAGCACAAATAAAAGTTCTTCGGAGACTCCTTTGATAAAAATGGAGGTCATCAGAATAGGACATCTTGCCTCTCGTTCTTGTTTGGAAAAGATGTTTATTCTGCGCTGTCTAGAGGGTCTGTCTGTGAGCGCGACCTGGTGAAGTAACGATGTGATACAGTTTGACAGTACATGGTAAGCTCTGGAGAGAAGGGAAGTAGAGTTTTATCGTCATCTAAAATAACATGTGAGGGAGGAGGGAGATTGGGCTGTGCTTCTTCGATGTCGTGTTTGATTATATCTCTTGTTTGTCTAGTCTGTTTCATGTCTACCCATTCTAAGTATTTGCTAATATTCTCGTATAAGATGTTTTTATGCTTGTTTTCGTCGAGATTCTCTTCACCGTTTTCCAATTTATCAAGAACGATGTGGATGTTTTCCAGGTTGTTCATAAGATTACCTTTATTTATCATACAGATAATTTGAAGGTCCTGTTTTATATTGGTGAATTTGTGGTTGGACTCTTTCATATGGGATCCCATGGCAGAGAATCTTTTGTATTTTTCAGCGTTGACGTGTTCTTGATATCTAATTAAGAAGTTCCTTCCAGATTGTCCCACGTAAGTTTTTTTTACATTGAGCCCAAGTCAGCTTATAAATACCCGATTCCTGGAATTCGTCATCTTTAAGTTTATTAGCTTTATTGTGACTAAAGAATCTATTTTTTGTGTTGTTTGTAGAGAAGGCTACTTTGGTATTGTGTTTCTTGAATAAGTTGGTGATTTCGTAAATCTTCGGGTTATTAAAGGTGAATTTTACATATCCTTTTTCTTTTTCTGAATGCTGTTTAAGTTTAATTTATTGTTGGTATTTGCATTTAGTGATGATTTTATTGATGAATTTCAAACTGAAACCATTATGTAGAGCCTGTTGACGAATGAAAGAAAGTTCCTTTTTTCTGTCTGTTTCTGTTAGCTTATTATAGTTTCGTCAACAAAGCCTTTGAAATTCAGTTAACAGAAACAGACAGAAAAAAGGAACTTTCTTTCATTCGTCAACAGGCTCTACATAATGGTTTCAGTTTGAAATTCATCAATAAAATCATCACTAAATGCAAATACCAACAATAAATTAAACTTAAACAGCATTCAGAAAAAGAAAAAGGATATGTAAAATTCACCTTTAATAACCCGAAGATTTACGAAATCACCAACTTATTCAAGAAACACAATACCAAAGTAGCCTTCTCTACAAACAACAACACGAAAAATAGATTCTTTAGTCACAATAAAGCTAATAAACTTAAAGATGACGAATTCCAGGAATCGGGTATTTATAAGCTGACTTGTGCTCAATGTAAAAAAACTTACGTGGGACAATCTGGAAGGAACTTCTTAATTAGATATCAAGAACACGTCAACGCTGAAAAATACAAAAGATTCTCTGCCATGGGATCCCATATGAAAGAGTCCAACCACAAATTCACCAATATAAAACAGGACCTTCAAATTATCTGTATGATAAATAAAGGTAATCTTATGAACAACCTGGAAAATATCCACATCGTTCTTGATAAATTGGAAAACGGTGAAGAGAATCTCAACGAAAACAACGAGCATAAAAACATCTTATACGAGAATATTAGCAAATGCTTAGAATGGGTAGACATGAAACAGACTAGACGAACAAGAGATATAATCAAACACGACATCGCAGAAGCACAGCCCAATCTCCCTCCTCCCTCACATGTTATTTTAGATGACGATAAAACTCTACTTCCCTTCTCTCCAGAGCTTACCATGTACTGTCAAACTGTATCACATCGTTACTTCACCAGGTCGCGCTCAAAGACAGACCCTCTAGACAGCGCAGAATAAACATCTTTTCCAAACAAGAACGAGAGGCAAGATGTCCTATTCTGATGACCTCCATTTTTATCAAAGGTGTCTCCAAAGAACTTTTATTCGTGCTTATTGTCATAATGTTTTTCCTTTTCAGTTCTTTATTTATACAGCTGAAGATGACCACTAAGTGGTCGAAACATGTCCTGTAAGTTTTCATTTTATTCAATTTTGCCTGAGGCAATAATAAAATATTGATTAGGTGGTTATTTATACTTACTTCTTGTGTCCGCTTTCACATTAGCGTCAGATCTGGACCAGTTATAAATGCTACTGCTTCTCTTGTATACACATAATTCTGTTCCCATTATTTGGGTCGTACGAATTCCACGAGTGACAACAGTGCAATCTATGCTTTACAGTGGCAGGATCTGTAATTACTGTATCGTTAGTTCTGAACCACTTAAACATGTTATTATTTGTCCTTGTCATTTATATTAAATCATGAGTAGAGGTATTCCAAGAATGACAACAGCACAATCTATGCTTTACAGTGGAGAGGTCAGTAATTACTGTATTGCTACTTCAACTATTTAAACATGTTATTATTTGTCTTTGTTATCGATATTGGCAGAACTATAGTAACCGGGCCTCAAGGTTTAGTAACACGAGCCACCACTAGGTGGCGCACGCGAGTTGACTGTTGCACTAGTAGCGTGGAGAGGGAGCGTCGAAGAGGAATAACAATGCTGCCAACTGTTGGTTGTTGGTTTGATATGGCTATATTTTTTTTCTTGCCGTGCAGACAGTATGTGCCTCGGCGATAGAAAAGAGCCTGTCGAAGGGAGCGTGGCCACTGTTTTCATGACGGAGATTGGCCTGAATGTGCAAAGATAGGTTACAACTACTAAACTACTTTTTTTATTGCCGTGCAGACAGTATGTGCCGCGGAGATAGAAAAGAGCATCGCGAAGGGAGTGTGGGGGTCCCCTGTTCTCAGGACAGAGATTGGCCTGGATATGCAAAGGTAGGTTACAACTACTAAACTACCTTTCTTCTTGCCGTGCAGACCGTACACGCCGTGGCCTTTTTAAACTTCCCTGGCCGCTTCATAATTTTTTTCTTCTGCAATGCTTGGTTACAAAATCTCAGCCTCATCCTAGGTATCAATTACATCATCCTCTTCCATACGTGAACCAATAACCGTTATAAGCAATGGAGTATTGCATCTAAAACAGTATTTTTGGTTATAAAAGTAAATGTAGTTCTAGGGGCGGGCGGGTTGTTTCCTGGCAAGCGTATTGAACACATCTCTCTTCCATGATCATTTTAAGGTGAGAATAGCAGCATTTAAAGTAACATTTTATGTAATAATCCATGAGGCCCGGTTACTATAGTTCTACCTTCATGGCTGGCGGTTGCACGAATGAACTCTGCCATTGGCTGAAGACTTGCCCTATGAAACGTCACTCCCATAATTCAAGACAGGGAGATATTATTCTTATTAATTTTATATGCTTATTCCTTCAATTCTTCCTCCTGACTACAACGATGATTAGTGTGTCGGTAACACTGCCTCATCATTTTAGATCTTTGTATACCGCCCAAGTTGGTCATAACTTCTTGCGGCTTGAATTATGGGAGCGACGTTTCATTGACCTAATCTTCAACCAATGGCAGAGTCCATTCGTGCCATCGCCAGCCATGATTATTATGTTATTTATGCTAGTGAGGGTTATGAAAAGTTTTACCATAATTTTTTGTGGAGGGAGGAGAGAAGGTTTAATACGGTCACTTCTCTTGATGCACGGAAGCAAAATAAATAACTGTATCACACATAATTGAAGCAAGAGATACTGCCATATCTTGGATCACTCTTGTACTTGTGATCCAGAAGATTATAAAATAATACTGCTTAAATCTCACAAAATTTCAGGATATTCTTCAATTATCTTCAACTGATTATGTAACACCCATCCTCAGCTGCTTTGCCTTGAGTCTGCAATCGCTCAAAAACGGTGAAAGTTTTGCACTCCAAGAAAACTAGATGGACTGTTAATGGTACATTACTAAGAACTTGTAATAAAGGACTTGCTATGCATATAATTTATAACTGATAATACCAATGCATACCAGTATAGCTGACATATATCTTTAACTGAATACATTATATTTCCTCAAAGTCCTCCAGTTTCAATGAATATGACGATTGAACTCGCCTTTCAGAAGAACACAATTATGAAATGCATGCTTGCATATCGAACACATAAGCAATACTGAACACATAAGCAATACTAGCAAGTTTCAATGCAAGGGTGTAATATAACCTTTCACTGTAATACTACCTTAATGTTGTCAATATTACTGCCAACTTCTTCTACTACACCGGCAACTTCTTTGCCTAAAATTGCAGGCAATTTCGGCAGAATTGCGTACGCGCCCTCTCGAATGTACGTATCCACAGGATTTATACCGGCAGCTCGAACACGAACCAATACCTCATCCTCGCTATGCGTAGGGACAGGAATGGTGTCTATTTGGAAGTTCGTTACACCACCGAACTTGTGAAGTCGAACAGCTTTCATGTCTCTGCACAAACTTGATCCAACTGGAAGAGATTATAAAAGAAGGTATTATAAGACAGATCAAGTTAAAGGAAAGAGCATGCCATGCGTTGATTTACGTAAATTCCTAAATTGCCATCCAAATGGGTAACTACTCCTACATGAACTTGCAAATCTGCACAACAGTAACATCATCAGAAATCTACGTATCGTATACCATTCAGATAAGAACTGAATGCTTTAGACTTCGTTTCTATGATGACATAACACTTTCACGTCTCAAACGTCTCCGACAGCTACGAGTTACAGACAGATTGCGACTGATAAATAATGCAGGCAGCCAACAGAGACCGGATATTGAACAAATTACCCTAAAACATAACATTTTGTATAAGGTTTGTAAGTCACAACGAAAATAATTGAAGTATTTGGACATAATATTTAATAATGTATGTTTTAAATGATCATAAAGGCGGTAACATTCACGTCATCAAAATACGTAGGTTGTAAGACGAGTGCTTCATCTGTAAGTTGGTACACGGGAAATTGCGGAGTTGTTATATAATTTGATAATACCGATAATACGTTCAGCTTCGTTGTTATTGCTAATTTTTTATGGTCATATTACACCGTTTTCCGATATCATGGACCTGACATTCCAGATCACTTGGTGTTTTAAATTTAAAGGGCTAATTTCAAGGACCTTTGCCTTCCTTAAACTCAAGAGCGAGTGATCTGCAAAAGCCTCTCTCTTCGCATTAATTGTTCCGTCCGGCACTAGTAGAAACTAACAGAATCACCTCGAATACCTTGTTCATTCCACGTTTCACATATTGTGAGCCGCTGTTGTTCTTTTAAAAACCTCGTTTGTCTAGGTTAGGGTATTCAGGACCGTGTTACTACCTGAAGGAAACACTGAACCCTGTGATTGTACCGGTATTTGCTTGTAAGTATTAAAAAAATACAAAAAAGAAAAAAAAAAGAGAGAGAACAAGAAATGGACGAAGTCAAATTATGTTCGCTAACAGCAACCACTATTATTATAGTCGAGGAAAGAAATCACTTCCAGGCGGGGACGGTTGAATGCGGTACATCCTTGGCGTCCTTTGCCTGTCGTAAAAGGCGTTGACAACTAAAGGACATTGCTTCCACTTGCTTGCTTCATCTTTCATATCCGACTTTCCTTGGTCAACATGTGTTCTCTTCCGACGGTATTGGCTGATATCTTCATTTTTCGAAGTGTCGGATCCCTTCCCCTCTGGTTAGTGTTAATAGAGGATGGTTGCCCGGTTGTACTTCCTCTTACAAAAGTACTCACCACCACCAGTGTGAGTGAGGGTGGTTGAACACATCCACGCTTTTTCCCCTGCCTGTCGTAAGAAGCTACTAGGGGCTCTCAACTTGGAACATTGGTTGGCGACCACAATTCCCCTAGCTGGGCCTAGCATTCCTTTCACTTACACTAGTGTCCAAAAGTTAAGCATAAGTTACGAGTAAGCACGGCAACAGGAAATAGACCACAAATTGCACGACAGATGCACCTACCAACCTTACGTGTTTGTTCTGTATAGGAAAGGAATGTCCCTGCTTTGACTAGTGGCGCAACCGCAAGGTAAACACAGCCAGTGCCTGCACCCCGTATTCCCTCGGTCATGTTTTCCCTGTTATAGTGTGCGGGGTGTGGCCTTGTTATGAACGTGACAACATAATGGCACAACGACGCCATTTAGACCCCGTTTTGCAGGGTAGAATACTCGGCCGCCTGGAAGCAGGCCAGACACAGACCGAAGTTGCCGTATCCTTGAATGTGCCACAAAGTGTCATTTCCAGGCTTTGGAGACGATTTTGAGACACAGGAGATGTTAGTTGTAGGCCAGTACCAGGTCGACCAAGGGTAACCACCCCACAGCAGGACCGATGTCTGGCCTTAACCGCCTGACGAAATCGGAGTGCACCTACAAGACAATTGTCGGCGGAGCTCTCAGCTGTTTCAGGGGTTGCTGTTTCTCGGCAAACTATGAACTGGAGGCTAAGAACAGCAGGGATGTTTGCGCGACGACCAGTGGTGTGCGTCCCGCTCACACCAGCACAGAGACGGGCCCGTTTACTGTGGAGCCGTCAACATTGAAACTGGACCATGAATGAATGAAGGCATGTGCTCTTCACTGATAAATTCCGCTTCAGTTTGCAGAACGATTCTTGTCACACCTTAATCTAGAGAGAACTGGGTAGCCAATACAACCACAGGAACATCGTGGAACGGGACCAGAATGGTGGTGGTGGTGGCATCATATTCAATGGCCATACGGACCTGCACATCTTCATGCGTGGTCCGAGGAACACTGTTAACGCTCGGAGATACAGGGATGAGGTACTGAGACTACATGTTTGACTCTTCAAAGGTGTGGTTGGTCTAGACTTCCTTTTAATGGACAATAATGCCCAACCGCAATGCGCTGCTCTGGTGCATGAATTTCTGGCTGGGGAAGACATTCATCGTATGGACTGGCCAGTGAGGTCTGCAGATCTGAATCCTATAGAACATGCCTGGGATGCATTGGGGAGGCGAATTGCATCCCGTCAGCCTCCACCAATGACCCTCCAAGACCTTCGTATTGCCCTTTTGGAGAAATGGGATCGACTGCCACAAGACCTCCTGGACCATCTGATAGAGAACATGCCACGTTGCTGCAAAGCATGTGTGGCCATTAGGTGTAACCATACACCCTATTAACAGCATATTTTGTTGTGGAAGACATTGCCAAGTTTTGTTAGTTGTTGTCAAAGGTGTACCTTAGCTATCAGAACCTTTCTGACACCGTTTTTTTTTTTTTTTGACAAGTTGTTTGACTCACTCAGCTTCCATTTGTTCAGCAATCTGTCTGACATTCCTTTCAGGCGGTATGGCCTCGTTTAGTGATTATGCTTAATTTTTGGAGACTAGTATACTTGTGTCAGGCCTCTCAATTCCATCTTTATCTGACCTTTGTTGGTCAAGTCTTGTTCTCGTCTGACCATGAGAGCATTAGGTTTGCGAGGCCTTGGGAGTTTTTCATTTTCATGCCATCTGTGGCCCTTTCCCTGCTTTTGCTGATACCTTCATTCTTTAAAGCTGGGCTGAGTGGCTCAGACAGTTGAGGCACTAGCCTTCTGACCCCAACTTGGCAGGTTTGATCCTGGCTCAGTCCGGTGGTATTTGAAGGTGCTCAAATACGTCAGCCTCGTGTCAGTAGATTTACTGACACGTAAAAGAACTCCTGCGGGACAAAATTCTGACACATTGGCGTCTCCGAAAACCGTAAAAGTAGTTAGTGGGACGTATAGCGAATAACATTATTATTCTTTGAAGTATCAGACCTCTTCCTTTTTCCTTTTGATTAGTGTTAATAGAGGAAGGGACTTCGGCTACCTAGTGCTGAATCGGTAGACCTCGGTTATCTTTAAGATTCGTATTGGCAATCTTTGACACACAAACTATGAATCACCGTGAGACATCTGGCGTACACTTTACGCACTAGTACTGTTGTTGTTTACACAGCAAAGGCAAAATATAGAATTCATGCTAGGAACAAGATTTGTATTGAGAAATGTTATATTATGTTATATAATGTGTGTGTGACACAGTTGTTGGCTTAAGATAATAAAGGTTTAGAAAATTTATATCGATCAATCATACTATCGATTCAATTCAGATTTCATTTCCATTCAGTTGGTGGTATTACCAAAACCGGGCTAGCTCCCTCCTTACCCCTCACCCCCGTAAAACCAAGTATCCCTAAAAATTTTGTGGACTGTACTTCATCTTAAAACAATAATCATCATCATCATGTCCGACTCATTGGCTGAACGGTCAGCGTACTGGCCTTCGGTTCAGAGGGTCCCGGGTTTGATTTCTGGCCAGGTCGGGGATTTTAACCTTAATTGGTTAATTCCTACGGCTCGGGGGCTGGGTGTATGTGTTGTCTTCATCATCATTTCATTCTCATTACGACACGCAGGTCGCCTACGGGAGTCAAATAGAAAGACCTGCAACTGGCGAGCCGAACCCGTCCTGGGATATCCTGGCACTAAAAGCCATACAACATTTCATTTCATCATCATCACCACCACCACCACCACTAACGGTCTGCAACTGCCGCCTCAGTCACTTGACCCCATCTAGGGACACCATAACGACGTCCATGTGGGGGCTTGTGTGCTCGTTCATCCAGAGAGCTGTGCCAGCTCAGGGTTACCCATCATGTTGGATTGACCTCAGTGTAGAGCCAGACTAACAAGGTGTCCCCCCTGAATTGCCTGAGAGGTGTCTCTGTTCTTTATTAACGCTCCTTTAGTCGCTTATGGAGATTTTCTCCGGGCCGATTACATTTTGCACGGTACTGAACTTCTCAGTTGAACTGTTGGTCTCCCCACCCCTATACCTTTCTCCTTGTTCATTTGGACTCGTCCTGTGAGCATTTCGGCACAATCGTGCATCCTGTGAGCGAGTGTGGGATCATTGTTGTGACAAGTGACATCACCTGGACGTTTCCTCCGTGTGCAAATAAGCAATAAACCTTAT
Organism: Anabrus simplex; assembly: GCF_040414725.1. Lineage (NCBI taxonomy): Eukaryota > Metazoa > Arthropoda > Insecta > Orthoptera > Tettigoniidae > Anabrus > Anabrus simplex. The sequence goes on along the minus strand of NC_090269.1, from coordinate 149,375,904 downwards.
AGTTTAGTGCATATTATTTATTTTCCAGGTCGATGACTTTGTTGTTCTGTTCTTCTAAACGTATTTTAGAAAAATATTATTACATATTTCATGTGATGTGATCGTCGTAGGTAATATCATAAGACCATTCATCACAGTTAAGGTGTACAATATTCTGATTTTAGATCAAACAAACTGTGTAAGAATAACCTACTGATACTTAAAAGGGTTTCTTTTAATTATACCAAAGAATACTGGAAATGAACATGCCAAAACGTCTCAAAGGACGAAAATTACGCACATTTTTAGCCCAGGAGGTTACCTCCGTGTGTGACTAGTAACGTAATAATTTTCGCGCGACTAAAGAAGGGTTAATATTTTGATTTTCCTCCTTCCTATCGCAACCTGAATTTTCAGTTCTCTTACTGTCTAGCCAGACTCTCTGCCTCGGTATCCCCCCCCCCCCTCATGGGTGGGAGTGGAGCTGCCAATTATGTTCATCGTTGGTTGTAAGTGTACCGATAGAACAAATGTACCACATACTCGCATATTTACACATTCAACTGCCTTGTTTTTTATAAGTACAGCCAGGCGTAGGACTCAATGGAAAATTACCAGTCCGTTCCTTGTTAAAAATGCAGAGTTTACTTACGAATTTATGTAACTGCTGACATAGCAAAACAAAACAAAAAACCCCCCTACAATTTATGTATATATCTATATAAATAAAATCGTAACGATTGTGAGTCTGTACAATGGCGGAATTTTCATTCAGTTATCCCTTTCAGGTGTAATAATGACCATCTGCATAGTTTTTTAACTTGGGAGTCTGTCTGTCTGTTTGTCTGAGTTCTTATAACTTGAAAACAACTAGATATATTTCTACCAAACTTCATATTTGGAATCCACCTGTCCCACAAAATTAACACAACCATACTTAATGGAAATCTACTTGCCTTAATGGAAATCAATTTCTAAAACTTTTTTCTCGTGTGCATCATTTCGATATGAGGATTAATAAGGGAGATATCATTAATGGACCGTTTTTTCAGCCTAACTTTGAGCGGAAATTCTTTAGCTTTCTTATTTATCCTGTCAATTTGTCTGTTTGTTGAGTTCTTATAACTGGGAAACTACTCTATATTTTTCTACCAAACTTTATATCTGTCCTTGGGTAGATATTAGGGTCAATATTATTTCAAAATCCCAGATTGGTTTGGGAGGGGGTCTATAGGAAGTCAAAACAGTGATTTTATCCTTCCACAAAATACACATGACCAGCCTTAATGGAAATAAATTTCTAAAAATGTTTTTTTTCATGTGCACTTTTCGATAAGAGGATAACAAGGGAGTTATCATTAATGAACTGTTGAACAGGCTGTCATGTCATTTCAATTTGGGATAAATGGTTTAATTAAAGAGCCATTTTACGCTTTTCAATAGAACAGATAATAAGAGAGGTTGTCGTCAGTGATTGGTTTCATGAGTCTTCAGCCACAATACCACTCCCGGTTTCAGATGAACAGCAATATGTAACCGAGAAATAGGAAGAATTACGCACAACTTCGGACCAGGAACTGTATCGTTCAATAAACTCTGTGATCTACCCCATTTTACTACCACGTGCTTTCGTAAAAGAATATCAGTTTAACATGCCGTATTAAACGCTTGAATACACTCATGTAACTTTGCATAACTTCATGAAAGAATCTTGAAAAATGATTACCAGTTCCCGTGCAATTAAAAAAAAAATTACCCAAATTGTAACTAACAAAATAAATAAAACTATACAATGCTTAGCCAAGAAGCTAGAAATTCCCTCCCATCTCATACCTCTTCCCATCCTTTACCCACCTTCTTCCCTCACATCTAAGTCGACAAACTTGATCATTACATGTTATAATTCTCAAATTTTGGTCCGTATTGAATTGTATTATAAAGTCAAAGAAATATTAAAGTTTATTTATTCCACCTATTCAATACATAAAAAGTGATTTTAGTTAAGAATTAAAATCTGTGAATAAAATTATAGGGACATGTTTCATCCTTTATTTAAGGGCATCTTCAGCCTTAATCTCAAACTGAAAGATAAAAAAATCAGGATCCTGATTGTTCTTAATTGTGGTTGATTTTTTTTTTTTTTAATAAACGTCTCATTACTAACTTTAAAATGTATTTAAACTCAACTTGGAGTAATCAGCAACATTCTTCATCATTATTCTGACGTTTGAACAGTTTTAAGATCCAGACTTTTCTCTAACACCCTCAACCAACACAGGGCGCAACTTGTTACCACATTTTTAGACAAGGACATTCAAGAAAGTGTATGAATTATTACTATTTGTTTGTAAGACTTTGTTAAAACTTTATTTTTAAGAATATCTTAACTACTGTCAACCATCTCGCTGATATTTCCTACATCATCCTCACATTCATTTGTAATTTATTTTTTAAAAAATCAGCCGCAATTAAGAACAATCAGGATCCTGATTTTTTTATGTTTCAGATTGAGATTAAGGCTGTAGATGCCCTTAAATAAAGGGCGAAACATGTCCCTATAATTTTATTCATAGATTTTAATTCTTAATTAAAATCACTTTTTATGTATTGAATAGGTGGAATAAATAAACTTTAATATATCTTTGACTTTAAACTTGACCATATCGGTCCTTAATTGGTCTGTATTGATTAATAATAACAATAATGTACAACAGGTGATTGTTTGGTCTACCTTACCCAAGTCTCAAGATACAACATCTCATCACATTAACATTAAACATTTTCCTGTATAACCTCAACACTAGTCACAATTCAAGAGTGTTTTTAAAATATGTTCCATGTCTTACGTGTTGGATTACAACAGGCATTATTATACAAAAAACATCAAAATGTATATATAGTGACTAGACTTGGTGAGGTAGATTTTGATGTAAATACGCCGATGAAGGGAGTTAAGGCTCCCGAAACATGTACGTATAAATTATTCAAATACTAATAATATATTGACAGGGCGGACCAAACAATCACCCGTTGTACATTATTGTTCCCTCACATCTCCCAAACCCGCCCGAATCTCTTGGCCAGAGAGAGGGCGTAACTGTCTAGATGGCCTTCCTCACCCCTTCAGGATGGCAAATGAAAGCTTTTGTTGATGATGACGACTCCACAGTATGCACTAGCCATGTGTCGGTAGGTGTGCGTGTTACCAACTTATCAGCCCAAATTGGCACACAGGTGAAATACTGGCAACCAAGAATGAGTTAGCTAGAAAATTTATTATGTCCAATAATGGACCAATTATATTGACATCATCAATATCGTATTGATACATACTGGGCGAGTTGGCTGTGCAGTTAGAGGTGTGTGGCTGTAAGCTTGCATCCGGGAGATAGTGGGTTTGAATCCCACTGTCGGCAGCCCTGAAGATGGTTTTCTGTGGTTTCCCATTTTCACACCAGGCAAATGCTGGGGCTGTACCTTAATTAAGGCCACAGCTGCTTCCTTCTAACTCCTAGGGCTTTCTTATCCCATCATCGCCATAAGACCTATCTGTGTCGGTGCGACATAAAAGCCACTAGCAAAAAAAAAAGTATTGATATATAAAAATGTGATTATGGATTTACTGTACATGCAATTATTGTATGCATGCCTTGTATTGTGATAGTATATGCTATTTACCACTCTGTATACTGCATGCTTCTCTTTCAGCAATACCCTGTCAGAACACTGCTATGTTAATGTGTGACAAGCGACAGGAGATAACCGGGGTTTGAAGGAAGCCTGCGTTAAACGTATGGTGCTGAAAAGTCATATTGATTATTGTGATGTTGAAAAATGTATTCTCTATTTGCAAGCTAAGTCTTAAATCCTTTCAAATTGATGATGTGGAATAATCTGATCAGTTCTGCAATTTCAAACAATTTCTGAATGAGAGTAACAGTGACCCTGAATTTAACAAGTTACCTTCTAGTCAGAAATAGGCAAAGTATTTCAATTCACGTAAGTCAGCTGATTGTAGTTCAGAGTTATTAAAACTTGCAGAATACTTTTTCCTGTACCAGGGAACAATGCAAATGTAGAAAAACTATTTTCATTGATCTCAGCAGAATGGATTGATAAGAGAAACCGTTTCAAAGTAGAATCTGTGAAAACCCTCTTAATGGTTCAATATAATCTAAAGGACTTTACATGTGTATCTTTCTATACGTCGGACATATCAAAACTTCTGAAGGCAACTGAATCTTCAAAAAAGTACCAGCAAGGCATGTAAATTACTTTCATTGCTTAAATTTTGTAAGAACTTACTGTACAATATATAAATAGATAAATTTTGTTTATGTAAGTGAAAATTAGAATATATATCTACATTCATACTCTCAATGGAGGATTTTTGTGTCCTCTTTTTTTCCCAACATTGTCCTCCTTTTTAAATAATTTTGTTTTTAAAATGTATTTGGATTTAGTCACCCTTTTCATGGTGAGCCTGCTTTTATATCTCTGGTGGTACAGGAGTAGGAACATTCTAGTTTCGTTTTCCAGGGCCTCAGGTTTGATTTCCAGTCAGGTCAGGGATTTTTACCTGGATCTGAGGATTAGTTCAAGGTCCACTCAGCCTATGTGATTACAATTGAGGAGCCATCTGACGGTGAGATCGCAGCCCCGGTCTAGGAAGCAAAAAAATAACAGTCGAGAGGATTCATCGTGCAGACAACATGACACCTCATAATCTGCAGGCCTTCGGGCTGAGTAGCGGTTTCTTGGTAGGCCATGGCCCTTTGGAGCTGTTGCACCATGGGGTTTGGCTGCTTGAGGCACAACATGTAACGAGAATATACTGACCTAAGACTATCCTTTGGGAGGACAAAAGCCAGAGTCCCATCCTGGTCACATCCTGAGAAGACCAGAAGATGGCACAAGGAAGGTAATTACAAGGAGGTAGACCGAGGATCACCTGGAAGAGAACTGTAGCCGGTGCCAACAAGACATGAAATGAAATGGCATATGGCTTTTAATGTCGGGAGTGTCCGAGGTGGTGATTATTGTTTTAAAAGGAACTACAACTAGGCAACCATCCTCTATATAACACTAATCAGAGGGAAAAAATGGAAGGGGTCCGACACTTCGAATAATGAAGATATCAGCCTAAGGAAGACAAGGGCCACGAAGGGTGTGAAAATGAAATACTCCCTAGGCCTCCATACGTAATACTGTAGGGGTTGGAAAAGAACAAGAGTTGACCAAGAGAGGTCGAAGAGGATAGATGAAAGTTAGGAGCCTGGCACAAGTAAGTGAAAGCAATGCCAGGACTCAGCTAAGGGCCCCGTGGTCGCCAACCCATGCTCCGAAGTTCAGAGCCCCTGGGGCCAGGGGTAGTGTCAGAGGACAAGTTCGGCTCGCCATGTACAGATCTTCTGATTTGACCTGCGTGTCGAGATGGGGGTGAAATGATGATGAAGACGACACATAAACCCAGCCCTCGTGCCAGTGGAATTAACCAATGATGGCAAAAATTCCTGATCCTGCCAGTAATTGAACCCAGGACCCCTCTAACCAAAGGCCAGCACACTAACCATTTAACCATGGAGCCGGATGCCAATAAGACATGGAGAGAGTGGACAGAACCCAATGGAGAAATTTCACTGAGGCTTTATTTTCTGCTCAGGAATCATTGTATAATGTATATACTGTACCTGTATATGCTCTGTTTAAATTCTCTTTTGACTAGATCTACTCAATATTATCTACAGCAGTGACTGACACAATATGGTGAAATTTTAGACTGATCCTGGCTTTCATTGTTGATAGAAATTGACAAGCTTTGATGTTTTTCAAGATATTACACTAGGTTAAAATGTTAAAAGCATCTATGTTTCTGCTACACTTTGGCAGTTTTCATGAGGACACAAAGGCACAGGCTGGTGATGCCTACACTTTTACAGCAGCCAGGATGCTTTGACTTTCCTCTCCCTTTCCAAGACCTGCATAGTGCAAACATTGCATTCATTCTTCTGTCATCTGGCAGAGAGTAATGGTTGCAAAACTTTGCTCACCTGCAGGCTGTTTCCTCCTTATTGAAACAGTTGTCGTACACTGAGTGGCCAAAGTTGATGGGAAGACACTGAATTGAATGTTAATAATGAACTGTTCCTCTGCGAGCCCTCAAAACGGCAGCAATACTGTGAGGCATTGACTCAACAAGGTGTTGGAATCGTTCTGGAGGGATCTGGACCCACGCATTTTGCACTGCTACCCACAATTGGTCTTGCGTAGTTGGTGCGGGGTTCATGGAGTGTACACCAGCATCGACAATATCCCATAAATGCTCTATTGGATTAAGAGCCAATCCATGGTTGTAACTTCACTGGAGTGCTCCTTCAAGCACCTGTGTGCCACCACAGAGCAGTGACATAGTGCATTGTCCTGTTGAAACACAGCATCTCCATCACAGTACTCTAGGGCCAGAAAGGGATGCAGATAGTCTGAAAGAATGTCCATATAATGTGCACCTGTCAGTGCTCCCTGCAGCCGGACAACGGGGTCTAATTGTGACGATGCCCAGACCAGAACTGAGTCACATCCTGCCTGAACACAACCTTGTTGACATGCAGGATCCATAGCTTCATGGAGCATACGCCACACTCTCTCGCACCCATCAGCTCGATACAACTGGAACCAGGATTCATCGGACCATACCATACGCCGCCACTGTTCTATGGTTCATTACCGATGATCACAGGCCATGCATGTCGTTGAGTTCTGTGTCGAGGTATCAGCAAAGAGACACTAGTTGGTTGTCGGCTGGTGAAACCTATGCGGTGCAGTTCCCTCCTTACAGTCTTGGCTGAAATGGGTTCCTGACTCCCAACATTCAACTGGGTAGTGATCTGAGTCATAGCAGCCTATCGAACGCTCAGTATGGTTCTGCGGAGGCGACGTGATGTCCGTTCGTTAAACACCTATGGTCTTCCCATGCGGCAGTTTATGTGGGTGGTAACATTCTCTCTGCAATATTGAAGATCCACCCTCGACGCTCTATACCTCGGAAACCAGAATTCGCGTGTAATCTCTGCAATGCTATGACCCATGCGCCATGAGCCGATGATCATCCCACGTTCAAAGTTGGTTAACTCGCAATGTGTTGCCATTTTCATGACACTGGTGTCTGTGAAAGACTGCTCAGCTACGCCGCAACGCTCAGGAGTCATACATGGCACATTTTCTAATGGGACACCCATTCCCATGACTTTTGGCCACTCAGTGTATAACCCATCATTAACTTGAGCACGATACTGATGGGTGCTATCCAGATTTGTAGTTTACTCAAATTTTACTTCATTATTAAGGAAAGGGTGAACATACTTTGCCATTGCAGATTCTTATGGTTGGATGCGACGACAATGACACTTATACTTTTTCGGCCTGGTATTAATGGTATGTTTAGTGGTCCCTATATAAAACCTCCTGCATAAACAGGGAATACGGTAGATGCCCCAGCACTGAAAAGGGTCGAGAGGGTCCTTCGTTGAGTGTAACTTCTGGGATATTTTCTTCATTGTTGTAACGGCGGTCTTGATGTTGTGACACCTTAAAACCCTGATTGTAATCACTGGGAGGTATGGAAGGAATGCTTTTTTCTGACGTGTCTCTTCTTCTTTCTCTCAAATTAAGGAGAAGACTCGATAGCCCTCTTAATGTCAGTTCTGATGTAAACCAGAGAAGAGAAGCTCCACTTTGTTCTGGTACAGATCTGGCTGAAACAGCATGCTCATTATCGCCTGATTTTATTTAATCTTCTTCCTAGTATAGAAATATGGGCATTCACCACCCATTGTCATTTCATCCTGACAGTTAAAAGCAGTGTAAACATAGACATAAAAAAAACGTGAAGCTTGTCAGTTGATGGAATTCTGTTATAAGTAAATACCAGGTGAATATTAGTACGATGTGAATTTTTATGAGGCCTGCAAACAGGCTCTTGAGGTCACTGTAGCCCAACTATTTGTTGTGTCTTGTCAGATGTACAAAGGGCACTAGGAAAGTTTTGCAATAAGCAAAAACGGTTGGCTGGACAACCCTGTTATGGTGAGGGATGAAAAGAGGGGTGAAAACCGGTCTAGAAGACAGCAAGGCACGATCTTCACACCAGTTGTTACCAAGCAGTGGGATTGAAAGCAAGTTAAGATGTCATTGTGGTCTAAAGGTGAATATCGCGCAATTATCTGCTACAAATTTGCTCGTGGATTAACTGTTGACGAGTGCCTGGAGGAAACGACTCCTGTGCTGGGGAAAGACTGTCCACATCGGACAACAATTTTCAGCTGGTACATAGAGTTCCAGAGGGGAAATTTTGGGGTTGAAGACGATCCTTGTTCTGGGCGACCGTCTGAATCAGTGACTGAGGAAAACATTGAAGCTGTGAGGAAAATGTTGCCTTTGTTTTTATATTATTGTCACATGCCCATGCAAATGTTAACCCTGTTGTAGCTCCCTTACTTGAAGGAATGAGTGAATCAGAACGGTGACCTCCCAGCTGACCTTTCCTCATATTGTGCTTCACGTTGGATGTCTCCGTGGATTTTCTGGAAATGCATATCTTAGATTTTCCATGTTGTCTCCTGTTCACGAGAAAAAAAAAAAAATAGTTGCCATGACTTACGACTCGACCCTCGTAGTTCAATCCAGTGTTACTTATAAGGACGTTGGGCTGACATGAAACGCTCAGTCTATTTCCAACGTGTGTGCAACCTATGGATACTTCACTGACTTGATTGTCACCTTCTGTGTAATGTTTGTTTTTGAGATTAAAAATTCAGTTGTGGTTTCATGGGATGTTATTGATGTGATCAGTTGTCTGACTGTTTTCCTTCTTCGTTGCCTTGTGGTGGTTAAAATGTTATGTGGGTCGGAAGAGTTTCTCAAGATCGTTGTTTCTGTTGTTGTTGGACCTTATTGATCATTGAAGGGTTGTGATTGTTGGATTGAGAGTCCCCTCGCTTTTTTTGCAGCTGGCTTGCTACTGTGATGCTTTCTGTCCAATTGGCAGTGGTTAGTGCTTTGCGCTTTGTGTTGTATCTGCATGTATTGCGTGGAGGGTTGTGATTTGGAGAGCGGTGGGCAGAAGGGGCATTAGCTGTTGTCGGAGAAGGGGGTCTGCCTGTGGGTGGAGCTTTTACATGTGGAGATTTGCTGATGTTTTGAAACATGTTCTCTTTTACGTTTAATATTTTAAATAAACATGGGGTCTGGTCATAAAGAGGATTTTTAGCCTCTGTAATATAATTTAAATTATGGTTTTGGTTGAAAACCTGGTCTATAAAAATGTTTTCGAACTCATTCATCAATCTGCCTTTTTTTAATTCTCTTTAGTATGGTTAAATCTTGTTCTATGGTTATGTAAGCATGTCCTGTCACTCATATGGACACTCATTGCCGAATATTTATGGTGTTTGTTTGCATTAAAGTGTTCTAAGTATCTTGTTGAAAAACTTCTTCCTGCTTGCCTGATGTATGAAACAAAGCATTGGGCACAGGTGAGTTTATAAATCCCGAATCCTGAGTATTGGTCTTTGTTGGAGTTGATGCTGTTATGATTTAGGAGCATGCCTTGATTGTTATTTTGTGTTTTAAAAGAAGTTTTGAAGTCATGTTTCTTAAACAGGTTGGAAATTTGGCATAGATTGGGATTGCTGTAAGTGGCAATTTTGGACTTTTTTGTTTTCTGGAATTAAGTTTGAAATTTGTCTATTTCTAATTTTCTTATTATTTTATTGACCATTTCAGTGTTAAAACCATTGAACTTTGCCCCATTGAACTTTGCCATGTTCCACATGTACTGTAATTCTTTGTGGAGGTCTTTGGGTGTGAGGGGTATTTTAAACACTCGATGCATTAGACTTTAGTAGGCTATCTGTTTTTGAATGTTGGGATGTCATGAGTTGTTCTTGATTGCACTTGGAGAAAATGTTGGCTTTCTATAGATATGGAATTTGAAACTGTCGTCTTTTCGTGTGACGGTGACGTCTAAAGATTTATGGTATTATTAGTTTCGTCTTTTACTGTGCATTTTATATTTTGATCTAACCAGGTGAGGAATTGCAAAATGTTTGTGCTGTTGTTGAAACATTGGTCTATGATGATGAACGTGTCATCAACATAGTACATCCATTGATTTAAAACTTGTACTTTTGTTATTAATTTTGTGTGGCTCTAGCCGAGTGCAGCGTTTGCATGGCAGACCCTCCGTTGAGGGTGGGCGGCATCTGCCATGTATAGGTAACTGCGTGTTATTGTGGTGGAGGATTGTGTTATGTGTGGTGTGTGAGTTGCAGGTATGCTGAAGAAAGCACAAACAGCCAGCCCCCGGGCCATTGGAATTAACCAATGAAGGTTAAACAGGAATCGAACCCGGGACCCTCTGAACTGAAGGCCAATATGCTGACCATTCAGCCAACGCTCGATCTCCCATTGATAGACCTTTCTGACAATATATTTTCTTGTTGAAGGTGAAGAAATTGTTGTCGAGGATAAAATTGAAAATTTTGATGAATTTATCGATTTCCACTATGCTAAGGCGGCCGTGTCTGGTTAAGTTGTCCGTTGACCGTTTCTCTTGTTGAAATGTTCAAGTACATATTGGAGACATCAAAGGAACACATGACATGGCTTGTTAGTACTGTGAATTTTTTAACTTCTCACAAAAATCTATGGATTTTTTCAGTGGAGAACTATTATGAAATCGATATATAAATATAAAAAAAGAGTTTTGTCTGTACATTGCTCAGAATTTATAAAGAATGTTATTTCTGTATCGCTTTTGTCCCGAGTAACAAGGAAATGCACTTTTTAATTTTCCGCCATTTCTGTCTATCTGTATATACGCATGTACGTAGGCGCATCACAAGAAAATGGCTGAAGAGAATTTAATGTAAATGAGTATATAAAGTCGGATAATGAGCCACTACAACCTAGGCTGTACATAATTTTATTCATGCTGAGCAAAATGGTAGTTTAGGGGAAGGTCTAAAATTTAATTCTCAAATATCTATGTTATTAGTGGTCCTGTCGATAAATACTACATAACTAAAGTTATAGAGGATTAAATTTCTGATCATTTATGTCTTATACAGTTTCACCATACTGGCTGTGATAAAAGAGATATTCAAGAATTTGAATTTTTGTTGCCAAGTCCATATCAACACCGAGCCATGAGAAAATGGGTTAAGATATTTTAATGAAAATCAGTATGTAAAGTCGGGGATAAAGAACTACAGTCTAGGCTATAAATAATTTTATTCACTGTGAATGATGGGTAGGTGCCTAAAATTAATTAATTAATTAATTAATTAATTTATTTATTTATTTATTTATTCATTCATTTATTTATTCATTCATTCATTCATTCAAGAAGCACAAGATACAGCTACACTGAGCAAATTTCACTTGCACTGTCAACAGACTATTTAACAAATGTAAATTTCATAATAAAATATAACAAACATAACAAAATATAACAAGATCAGGTACACAGCCTACTAATAACAACTGACCAAATCGAAAACCATGGGAAAGTCCATGTTCATAGCCAAGTCGTCGTGGGTCAAGATGACTGTATAATCCCTTCACATCAACTTATCTTTAAGAGACTATTTACACCCCTCTCGAATATGCTTTTATTTGATGCTATATCAAGCTCTTATCTCCTATTAATATTGTTAAAGAGTGTTGGGAGGCGGATTAGGAAAGATCGTTGAAGTATTGAGTGCTGAGTGTGAGGAATATGGAGAAGGTCTTTGGTTCTGGTGGAGCGGGAAGGAACACGGAGAGAGAAGAGTGAGACAAGATGTTCCAAGCGGTAATGCCCATTTAAGATCCCATGGAGGAAACTCAGGTCAGCTATCTGTCGCCTGATGTGCAGCGGTGACATATTAATTGCCATTAATACCTGCTGCGTAGACAGATTTCTGAGCTTGGGGTTTCTATTCCTTACAATTGCAGCAAAGAAGGACACTGCTCTGTCTAACTGGTTAGTACTGGAGAGGGAGGCTGTTGTCCAAATCAGAGAGCAGTAGTTTAAGAGAGGTTGAATGATCGTGAGGAAGAAGTGACGAAGAGCAATGGGGTCAGAAATTTCTGTGAAGCGATAGAGAATGCCTAGTAATTTCATAGCCTTGGTTGTATATGTTTCTATGTGGGTCTTAAATTTTAAATACCTTTGTTATTGTTCCTATCGAAAAGTACTACATAACAAAAGTGATAGAAAATGCAATTTCTGATCATTTATGTCTTAATCAGTTTTACCATACCCACTATGATAAGCGTGGGGGCGGTGATTATTTTAAGAGGAAGTGCAACTAGGCAACCATCCCCTATGTTAATCGCGACATCCCTACAGACATCATTGTAATGACCTATGTTGATTTCAGTTGGGAGGATGTAAAAAGGCAGGTGGAGTGTCTGCCATTACAATGAAAAGTGCCCAACTTTATTGTAACTGATAATAAGCAAGAAAACCTGCCAATTCACTGAAAATTCCCTAACGCGGTCTTCACAGGAGAAAAGGCGTAGGTGGATTCCCCGTTGCGTTTCTGGGATAACGTTAAGAGCTATGCAATTTAATACAATCTTACCCACAATGTGTACAATATTTCACCTAGAATTCTGTATACAATGTACAATTCCATAGCATTCTAGCCATTATATACTGGAATTTAATTTTTGTGATTCCTGTTCATTTAGTAAAAAATATTAATTTTTGAACAGAGTCTTAAGGTTGCGTTGGATTTGGGCTGTGGGATTCTTGTTGATTAAAGAAAAGGAATTGTCTGTGAAAAAGGCTTCTGTCTTTTTGATGTAGTCATTCTTGTTCAAGTTTACTGTGGTGAACCCCTTGTCAGCTTTCGTTACAATGACGTAATTCTGTTTTATTTTATTTTGTAACTATTTTGTTTGAGGTTGATGTGTGATGGATTTGCATTTATTTTGTTCATCAAACTGGTCTGTTTCAACAACAGCACAAACATTTTGCAATTCCTCACCTGGTTAGATCAAAATATAAAATGCACAGTAAAAGACAAAACTAATAATTCCATAAATTTTTAGACGTCACCGTCACACGAAAAGACGACAGTTTCAAATACCATATCTACAGAAAGCCAACATTTTCACCAAATGCAATCAAGAACAACTCATTACATCCCAACATTCAAAACCAGGTAGCCTACTAAAGTCTAATGCATCGAGTGTTTAAAATACCCCTCACACCCAAAGACCTCCATAAAGAACATGTGGAACATGGCAAAGTTCATGGTTTTAACACTGAAATGGTCAATAAAATAATAAGAAAATTAGAAATAGATAAATTTCAAACTTAATTCCAGAAAACAAAAAAGTCCAAAATCGCTACTTACAACAATCCCAATATATGCCAAATTTCCAACCTGTTTAAGAAACATTACTTCAAAACTTCTTTTAAAACACAAAATAACAATCAAGGCATGCTCCTAAATCATAACAGCATCAACTCCAACAAAGACCAATACTCAGGATTCGGGATTTATAAACTCACCTGTGCCCAATGCTTTGTTTCATACATCAGGCAAGCAGGAAGAAGTTTTTCAACAAGATACTTAGAACACTTTAATGCAAACAAACACCATAAATATTCGGCAATGAGTGTCCATATGAGTGACAGGACATGCTTACATAACCATAGAACAAGATTTAACCATACTAAAGAGAATTAAAAAAAGGCAGATTGATGAATGAGTTCGAAAACATTTTTATAGACCAGGTTTTCAACCAAAACCATAATTTAAATTATATTACAGAGGCTAAAAATCCTCTTTATGACCAGACCCCATGTTTATTTAAAATATTAAACGTAAAAGAGAACATGTTCCAAAACATCTGCAAACCCTTCTACGACAACAGCTAATGCTCCTTCTGCCCACCGCTCTCTAAATCACAACCCTCCACGCAATACACGCAGATACAACACAGAACGTAAAGCACTAACCACTGCCAATCGGACAGAAAGCATCACAGTAGCAAGCCAGCTGCAAAATAAGCGAGGGGACTCTCAATCCACCAATCACAACCCTTCAATGATCAATAAGGTCCAACAACAATAGAAAGAACACTTGAGAAACTCTTCCGACCCACATAACAGCAGGCAGCCCTGTTTGACTTAATTTTAACCACCACAAGGCAACGAAGAAGGAAAACAGTCAGACAACTGATCGCATCAACAACATTCCATGAAACCACAACTGAATTTTTAATCTCAAAAACAAACATTACAAAAAAGGTGACAATCAAGTCAGTGAAGTATCCATAGATTGCACACACGTTGGAAATATAATGAGCATTTCACGCCAGCCCAACGTCCTTGTAAGTAACATTAGATTGAACTAATATATAATCAACCTCCCGAAGGTATCACCACCTTGACGAAGGCAAAATATATTTTGTCGGGTGTTTATTGGAGGCTTGCGTGGTCAAATGATCCTTGGAGCTATGCCGGCGGGAGCATCTGCTCCTGGTAGGGCCACCCAAGCCGGACAGGTCTAAGGTGATGATCCAGACTAAGAGTGATACCCTGGTCCTCCAGGTTGGGGGTTGAGTGTAGGGTTAACTCCCCTACCTCGTAAAAAAACAACTGTTACGGATACCTTAAGAATGAATAAAGCAGGACTGGAAAACTTTGTGATGAACCGGCGAGAAAAACGGCTAAAGAGAAGGAAAAAGGATATTATATTAGCAACGTGGAATGTTAAGACATTGAAAAGACCTGGCAAGTTGAAAGAAATAAGGAATGAAATGGATAAGTATGGAGTGAAAATAGCAGCTCTACAGGAACTCAGATGGAAAGGGCAAGGAATGATGAAGTCTGGACAACATATCTTTATGTACAGTGGAGAAGAAGCAAGCAGTAATGGCACAGGATTCCTCATACATAAGTTGGTAAAGCAAAGCGTGATCAACTTTACTCCAATCAATGATAGGATGTGCTCTGTGAGAATTAGGGCAAAATTCTTCAACGTAACTGTGTTTTGTGTGTACGCTCCTACTGAGGAGGCAGAAGATGAGAAGAAAGATGCATTTTATACTAAATTGGAGGAAGAAATTAATAAAGTTCAAAGACACGATGTGAAAATTATCCTTGGAGATTTAAATGCAAAAATTGGAAGAGAAGAGGTGTACAAACACTTAGTAGGGAAAGAAAGCCTGCATGAAGTAAGTAATGATAACGGATTGAGATTGATTGACTTTGTGAGTGGAAAGCAGATGATAATTAAAAGTACTTGGCATCTTAGGAAAAACATTCACAAGGAGACCTGGATTTCACCAGATGGTGTGACAAGAAATCAAATAGACCATGTTATCATAGACAGGCGACATGCAGCAGATATTATGGATGTTAGAAGTTGCAGAGGTGCTGATGCTGATACAGACCACTATCTTGTTAGAGTCAAGTAAAGACAAAAAATAGATTTGGCAAGAACGGAAGAAGTAAGAAGAAAGGCAAAGCACAATATTGAAGGTCTAAAAAATGAGGAACTGCAAGAGAAATACAAAAAGAAAATGGCTGACTCTTTGGAAATAAAAAGGGAATTATGGGAAAAAGGAGAAGTGGAAGATAAATGGGAGATACTGAAAACAACTATCAGTGAAGTTGCAGATAGTACCCTGGGAAAGAAGAAATTGGTAAAGAGAGCAGAATGGTTTGATGAGGAATGTTCAACATTAATCCAAGAGAGGAATGATGCTAGGAACAGAATGCTTCAAAGGAGAACAAGACAAACAGTAGAAGAGTATAGAGAGAAACGAAGAAGAGCAGATATGGTATGTAGATATAAGAAAAGAGCTTTTGAAAGAAAGAGAATCGAAGAACTGGATGAAATGAAGGATAGAAACGAGGTACAAAAGTTCTATGAAAGAACAAAAGACCTTAAGAGAGGATTTCAACCAAGAGCTGTTTTCTTCAAGGATAAAGATGGAAACCTTCTGGATGATAAAAGCAAAGTGCTTAGAAGATGGCAGGAGTATTTTTACAAGTTACTCACTGGAAATAATGAAGATGATACAGAGGAGGCAAATATAAATGTTGATGGGGAGGGAAGAGAATTGGAAGAGGAATCAGTAAAACAGCCAGACTTGGAAGAGGTCAAAGCTGCAATTAATGCATTAAAGAATAATAGAGCCCCAGGTGAAGATGGAATGGAGTCAGAGTTGTTGAGATATGGGGGAGAAGGAATAGAAAAGGCTGTTTATGAATTGATTAAGGAGGTTTGGACAAAGGAGGAAATACCCAAGGATTGGACATTGGGTATAATTTACCCAATACATAAAAAGGGAGATAAGGCAGAATGTGGAAATTATCGAGGGATCACCTTGCTGGATGGAACGTACAAGGTTTTTGGTAAGGTACTAGCCTTAAGATTGGAATTATGGATGGAAAGAGTATTAGGGGATTACCAAGCAGGCTTCAGAAAACATCGCTCTACTCTGGATCAGATATTTATATTACGACAGGTGCTAGAGAAGTTTTATGAATATGACAAACAGCTACATCAGCTGTATGTTGATTTTAAACAGGCATATGACAGTCTAGATAGGGGTAAAATTTACAAGATTATGAAAGAATTTGGAATCCCGAGGAAATTTATTAGATTAACAGAAATGACCTTGAAAACAACAGTATGCAAGGTGAGAGTGGAGCAAGATCTATCAGAGGAGTTTTTAGTGGAGAGAGGACTAAGACAGGGAGATGTACTTTCCACACTGCTTTTTAACCTAGCATTGGAAAAAGTAATCCGTCAATTGCCCATCAACCCAGGGGGAACCATTTTGAACAGATTAGTACAAGTGATAGCATATGCTAATGATGTAGCAATAATTGCAAGAAATGAAAGAGCTCTTGAAGAGAGCTACTCAGTATTAGAAGAGAAAGCACGGGACCTAGGACTAGAAGTGAATATAAACAAAATACATGAAGATGGGAGATACAGAGGGAGTAAGGGGAAGGACCCCAGTAAGATTAAATGGGAAGGAGTATCAGAGAGTCACATCTTTCAAATATCTAGGATCTATAATAACAGAGGACAATAAAACCTCCGTGGAAATACAGGAGAGGATAACAAGTGGAAACCGATGCTTTTACGCCTTGCAAAATATGTTTAAATCCAGGAATGTCAGCAGGAAAACAAAAATTAAAATATACACAACAGTACTAAGACCAATAGTTATGTATGGATCAGAATGCTGGGTGATGACCTCCAGAGAAGAACAGTGGCTGTTACGGTGGGAAAGGAAGATATTGAGAAAGATATTCGGTGCAGTAAGAGATCAGGATGGGTGGAGAATGAGGACAAATGTAGAGCTGCAAGGACTGTTTGGCCAGCCAGACATTGTTACTAAAATTAAGCAGGGAAGAATTAGGTGGGCCGGTCATGTTCAGAGAATGGCAGAAACCTGCACCATTAAAAAAGTGTTTATAGGAAAACTTGATGGAAGGAGGAGGAAAGGAAGACCCTGGAAAAGATGGATTGATGATGTTGAGGATGACCTTAGAAAGTTAGGAGTTAAACGTTGGAGAAGAAAAGCTGAGGACCGAGATGAATGGAGGCAGGTGATAAAGGAGGCCAAGGACCTACAAGGACTGTAGCGCCGACCAGTAAGTAAGTAAGTAATATATAATCAAACTTTTTTTTACAATTTGTTTTACGTTGCACCGACACAGATAGGTCTTATAGCGACGATGGGATAGGCGACAGTGGGGTTCGAATCCACTATCTCCCGGATGCAAGCTCACAGCTGCGCGCCCCTAACTGCACGGTCAAAACGCCCGGTAATCAAACTTTTTAAAGTGTAACAATCATGTTAAGGATGTTTTTATATACGCATAGTTTGTGTAAGCATAACTTTTTAGACAAAGCACTTTGTTAGCCTAACTGTTTTAAGCAATTTGTCATAAACAAAGCCTAGGATCCTACCAATTTTGAGCTTAGATATTAAGAACAGGGGCTGGAGATGCCTAAAAAATAGGCGAACGTGTCCCGCTTAAGACATACCGGTAGTAATGATGTAACATTATTTATGTCTGTCTGTTAGGTCATCAGCCCAGAGGCTGGTTGGATCCTCAAATAGCACCACCAAAGGTTATGCGGTTATGAGGAAACCCCAAAAACCAATGGCAGCACCAAAATGAGGCGTACTAGGCAAGATGAGGAGTAAGGTATTTTGCCATTGCTTTCCTCACTGGGTCAGAAAGTACTATTGCAACACGACTGACCCTATGAGAAGCACCTTTCATAACACTCAGATGCACTAGTCATGCTCTGAATGTCATTACTCAGCACTACCCATACCCCAGCAACTTCCATATTGTCACAGCCATGGATGTTGACTGGGACTTCGGTGGAAGCTACACTTTACTCTGGCCTGTGCCAAGAGATGGATGCAAAAGTACTGTCCATCAAGAAATGACAGCATATATAAATCAGTAAATAACATATAATGTATTGAAAAGTTGGACCTTCAAGAAACATTGTTTCAGAAAGTCATACTGCTTAGTCAAGCATCTCATCTCCTTACTCCTAAGTCTTCCCAGTCCAAAGTTTGCAACATTTTCATAACACACTTCTTTTGTCCAAAATCACCCAGAACAAATTGTGCTGCTTTTCTTGGATATTTTCCAGATCTCATATCTAGTAGTCCTGTTATGGGGGGTCCCATGTACTGGAATCATACTCTAATTGAGGTTTTACCTAAGACTTATATGCCCTCTCCCTTACATTCTTAGAACAATCCCTCAATATCCCCATAACCGTGTGAAGAGATCTGTTACTTTTCTTTACAACCTTGTTAATGTGATTATCCGAATGAAGATCATTCCTTACCAACACCTCGGTACTTACAGTGAACTAGAGCGAGGATCAGCCATTATTTTACGTACGGTACGAACAACTTAAAAACGTATGCCGAAATGTTAAGTTAACGTAGCAACAAGAATCTACTAGCAGGGCTCTCCATATTTGTACTGCTTGAATGAAAGGAAGACACTTGGGATTGTGATGCGCAGGGATATTTCCCTGTAGAGGCCTCAGTATTGAGAATGTAACCATGTGTTGACAAATGTCAAGACATGAAGAAAAGGGCAATTAGCAAGGGATTACTCAGTAGGGGGCAGAAACGTGACTACCGAGATAACGGGGGGGGGGGGCCACGTCCAGAAACAGTTGCAAGCTTACAACATCGTGTCAGCTTTTGCATATCGGTTCCAGGAAACAACAATGTCCTAGGGATCCTCGGGTTGTACCATGGTTGAGAGATGTGCTGTGTTTAAGTTGCAGCGTTGGGCAGACTGTAACAGGATTGTGAGCTGCATGTTAGTTCCTCATTTTGTGCCATATAAGTAACTTTTTTTGAAGAGGGACCGTTTTGTCACTG
Organism: Anabrus simplex; assembly: GCF_040414725.1. Classification (NCBI taxonomy): domain Eukaryota; kingdom Metazoa; phylum Arthropoda; class Insecta; order Orthoptera; family Tettigoniidae; genus Anabrus; species Anabrus simplex. The sequence goes on along the minus strand of NC_090269.1, from coordinate 149,356,476 downwards.
AGAAGTCAACACTGTGCATCCTCGGTAAGTTATGAAAAAAGTTTTTATTTATTTTTACAGTAGCAAGACAATCGTGGAGTCGAGCCTAAGTTCAATAGGTAGGCCTATATATTTTGTCAAATGCTCGGGGACTGATTGGAACCTGAAATGGCACCATCAAAAGTGCTGGTAACTATTTTGTAATTGGCGGGCGTGATAACTCAGTTCCAATGGTTCTATCTTCTCATCAGGACGGCCCAGGCTTGAATCACAGTCGATACATGAAACATTTTAAAAATGGGAAGTCACGTTCTATTGATACAGATTCTACTTAAAACACTAGATCCCGTCCCTTACCTTTCCTTACACTTTTGAACCAGAACCGCATCATTTATGGTGGCGTATTTTGAGTATCCAACCATTCTTCGGACTTACCTTGTACCTTAAATGGTGAGTGGATGCAGTGGCATACCCACAAAATAATTTCAGGCCAGAAGTGTGGATACAACTTTTCCTTGGAAGGGGTTGTGAAAAGATTTTTTATTTAGAATTTGCTTTACGTCGCACCGTAGGTCTTATGGCAACGATGGGAAAGGGAAGCGCTGAGAGTGGGAAGAAGGGGCCGTGGCCTTAATTAAGGTACAGCCCCAGCATTTTCCTGGTGTGAAAATGGGAAACCAAAGAAAACCATCTTTAGGGCTGCCGATAGTGGTGTTTGAACCCACTATCTCCCGGATGCAAGCACACAGCTGTGCGCCCCTAACCGTACGGCCAACTCGCCCGGTGGATATAAAAAGAAAGCCGGTCCTACCGAGTGCGGTGATGGATCTTCAGTAGATATTGTTGGTTTTGATTGTTACCATGTACAATTATAGCTTCTGTACTCTTAACATACACCGGCTGCATTATTGAAACTGTTCATAAAATTTATAATATCGTTCTTCGTTTGTGAGGAAGTACAATCTTTATTTAATTTGTCTTCTTAAAAAAGGAACCACTTTGGTACTACACTCCGTGAAGTTCTATTGACCTTCCAGGCCGTAGATATTTCGATTACGGGAGACTCAAGAAAAACTCTACTGCACCCAAAAACAAGGTTGTATCCTCCCCATCCCATGCCTTTCTTAACTCTGTCAGTGTCAGGAATCGAATGCAGGATGCCTTAAGTCAAATTCGAATATAAGGAGATCTAAAAATAACCAGCCGGCCCCACAGTGTAGGGGTAGTGTGCCTGCCTCTTACCGGAGGCCCCGGGTTCGATTCCCGGCCAGGTTAAGGACTTTTACCTGGATCTGAGGGCTGGTTCGAGGTACACTCAGCCCACGTGTTTATAATTGAGTAGCTATCTGATGGTGAGATGGCGGCCCAGGTCTAGAAAGCCAAGAATAATGGTGGAGAGGATTCGTCGAGCTGACCACATGACACCTTGTAATCTGCAGGCCTCGGGGCTGAACAGTCGTCGCTTGGTAGGCGATGGCGCTTCCGGGCTGTTACGTCATGGAGTTTGGTTTGGAAAAGTGAACAGAGAAGGAAGCGACACCCCTGCATGGCTCCTTAGCTTCCAGCTAGTTCTTCTGTCCGGCCTCGTGCATTTAGGACAGTAAGAAAACGTACGCCTTAATAAATGCTCCTCGTAAAACCTTTGTAAAAATATTAACTGCATCTATTCATAACAATAATCACAAACGCCTTCTTTTCATGTGGCTCGGTAGGTTGTATCTCTGTCCTTCTGAGTCCAAGTTCGCAGGTTCAAATCCCGGCTTGGATCGGTAACCCTTAAAATGGTGTTGAAATGGCAACAGCTCAGTGTCGTTGGTTTCCGATATGTTAATAAAAACTATACATACGAATATTAGCGTCACAAAACTCTAACTTTATACTACTATATTCTGTATCCCAGGCTTGTGAGGAAAGTAATTAACAATTTACTTTACGTCATACCGACACAGGAAAGGCTTAGAAGTGGGAAGGAAGTGGCCGTGGCCTTAATTAAGGTACAGTTCCAGCATTTGCTTGGTGTGAAAATTGGAAACCACGGGAAAACATTTTCAGGGCTGCTGACAGTGGGGTTCGAATCTACCTCCCGGATGCAAACTCCAGCTGAGTGGCCCTAACTGCATTGGAAACTAATAGGACAAGGTAAACCCTACATAGCATATGCTGTAACGTGTATTTTTCTTTACCAACTAACAAAAGATCTATACCCAAACACTTTACATTATATATTTATTTATTTATTTGTTTGTTTATTTGTTTATTTATTTATTAGTGCCTTCAGTACAGTGGCAAAGTTAGGGCTCCATGCCCTCTCGTACACTTAACCACATACTAATCAGAATCTTAAATAAAATACTGAGATACTTAAAGTAGTTAAAACTGCATAAATTAATAGAATTGAAAATAAATTTAAATAAATTAGTTACTAAATTAATATTAGAACTAACTAATATTAAAAACTCTTAAGAAATGGCTAATCCTCAGGAACGCACACATTTATACTTCAACCATTCAGTCAGCTGTCCTCAGCAGGTAGTCTCGGCAGGTGACCTTAAATCGTGATTTAAAAAAGCTAGTTTCTCTGACCTGAACTGGCAGGGAATTACACAATCTGGCGACAGTCACCACAAATTATCTATTAATTTTATTTGTGCGGTGCAGTGAAATAGAAAGAATGAATCTAGAACATGTATTTAAGTTGTGAAATGATGATAAAAAGATGAATTTAGAAGAAATATACATTGGCTGACTTTCAGCTACCACTCTGATCACCATCGTTAAAGTGTGTAGCTGCCGACGTTTATCAGACATCAGCCATGAGACAGCCTGTTAGTATGGGGTGATATGAACATTGGACCCGTTATTGTAAATAAATCGCAGGCAGGAATTCAGTGCTCGTTGAAGTTTAAGTGTTTCTTCTCTCATCATGTCAACTAAAACGTCACAATAATCAAGAATAGGGAGAATAAGTGTCTGTTTTCGTTTGGCCTGTAGCTCAAATGGAAATACATCCCTCTGCCGTTTAAGAGGGTGAAGAACTCAAAAAATCTTTTTACGTATTTGTTTCGTGTGATCACACCAATCAACTGCTTCATTCATCATTACACCGGGATTTTGAACCGTTTTACTGTAGGAAATAATTCAGTAGGATAGGCGGGATTACGACATTGTTTGAGCAGCTCAGTAATTTTCATGATCCAATTATAATTGTCTGAGTTTTTTTGCATTTTAGTGTAAGAGAGCTTCGTTGTGCATATACAGTACACTGAGTCGTCGGAGGTCCCTGTTAATATCTTGTCTTGCAGTGTCGATATATTTGAAGATCGTCAGCACAGAGGTCATGTGTGTTATTTCCTGTCACAGATGATATGTCATTGATAAAAATACAGAAAATTAGGGGCCGTAGAATACTTAAGATGCGGTTAGATTCGAAGTCTGTGTCATCTAGGGTTTGTTTATAATGTCAAAATAACGAGTCACGGTGGGCCATCATTCTCTTGCCTTCATCATCTAGCCATGGACAAGAAGGGCGAGAAACCTGTATTCGACGCGTGTGTGTATATGTATATCTTTGTCGCATTATTTGTATAAAATGTCACTTCTTTATTGCTTATCACATGACCATTATTATAGTAACATTACCGTATTTACTCTAAACCAGAATATTGCATCCTTACTCAAACTGTTTATTCTTGCATTCATTTCACTTGTACTCGGAATATATGAAATGCTGCAGTTATGTTGGGATGGGAGTAACAGATGTAGACAGGGGACGGGGGACAGGGGGGTGTCGTACAAGCAAGTCCAGACACCCCAGGAGTTTTAACGAATGTACTTTTTTATATATAATGTGCATTAATATTAGCTTACGGAGTCCGACTCATTGGCTGAATGATCAGTGTTGAGGCCTTCGGTTAAGACGGTTCCGGGTTCGATTCCCGGCTGGGTCGGGGATTTTAATCGCGTCTGATTAATTCTTTTGGCTGGGGACTAGGTGTTTGTCCCAACATATTCATATTCAGACAACATACTGCACTACCAACAACCAAAGAAACACACAACACTGATTACATCCCTCTATATAGGGTTGGCGTCGGCAAAGACATCCGGCTGTAAAACAGGGCCAAATCCACATGTGCGACACAGTTCGCACCCGCGACCCCACAGATGTGGGAAAAGAAGAAGAAGAAGAAAAATTACTATTAGCTTCCGGAATCCGCACGAATCCACCACTCTTACTTGGATCCAAGGACACCCATTTCCTTTTTCGGTATTCTACACCACCTAAACTATAGAAGTTTGGACACCTATCAAAATAAATTTCTGGATGAATGCCCCCCCTCCCCCCGCCACCAAGCTGAAATCCTGGCTACGCTACTGGTGAACCCCATGGTGTATTATCACCCCCATCAACACAGTAATTAAAACTGAGAGGACTTTTCCTATTACCCTATTAGTGAAACTTCCAACCTGACTTTTCAGCCTGTTCACAGTCACACCGTTGTCTGCTATCCATCTCATAATAATGTCTAGGTATTTTGGTAGTTGCTCACAATTCTGCAACTTATTTACAAGTCTTTTCAGTACAACATCATCAGCAAATAACGTTATTTGTGATTCCAGTTCTTTAGTTATATTATTTATATATAACACATAGCTGCCAACCTTTAGAAATAAAAAATAGGAAGATGTTTCAATTCTTGGATATCATCACATATGCACCACGGTCTAAGTGATAAAGGACAGTATAAAAGGCATGCATATCTACAGTTACAATGTGATTTGATCATTAAATTTAAAATCTTAAATAAAAAACCCTTTAAAATGGTTACAAGAAAATGTACCTAATCACTCTTATTTATGACACATACATACGAATAACAATATAGTCGAACCTCGATATCTCGAAACTCCATTACTCGAATTTTCAGTATCTCGAAGTACCGGTAACTTAGATTTTCCGGCCGTTTGTCCAAGAACGACTCTTCAGGCCGGTCTCCACTGATTAACATTTAACACCAACATGTTAAATTTAACCTGTTACAATTGACATGTATATTGTAATTGTGTCTTCCAATTGACTTTGCATGCTAACTCAGAATGTTGAGGTTAGCACTTTTAAACATGTTGGCGTGTTTTCCGCTCCAAGTGGAAAACATGTCAAGTCAATTCGTTGTTCGTGAGATGTTGGCACAGCTTCGGCAACTTCCTTGCCGTTTCCATGTCAACATATAGCCAGACGACGCAAACGACGTGCTTCTCGTGAAGCAGGATTATAGTTACAACACTCCGCAACACTCATTCTCTTTGTTATAAGCTACAAATACAATGCCGGTACCGGTACGCACACGTGTGTCGTTCTCTCTGCACTATACTAAAATTTATAGTCAGAAATGGAGTGGAGCAAGATTATTTTGGACTTAATTAATGACATAGTAGAAAGGCCTTGTTTATGGGATGTGTCATCAAAGAAATACAGAGATAAAGCGAACAAAGCCGACAGTTTCCAGGAACTCTAAAATTATCTATAATTATTCCTGCGAGTGCATAAAAAAAACTAGCGTCCCTCCGCTCCCAGTACAGTGGAGTATTGCAAAAAAAAATCAGAAAAAGTCGGAAGTCGGGAGCGGACGAAGTTTATACTTCAAAGAGGTTTGCTTTTGAAGCAATGAGCAGGATGAGGGGAGAAAATGTATATAATAACTGCATTTCTAAATCATAACAAGAAGCAACAGTGGTAATAACAAAGGCCAAATCCTCTTCATCTGAGTCCATTTTCCTTGTTTGAAAATACTAGACACCACCTAAATGTATTACCGCAAATTGATATGATGAACTACCTATATATAAACAAAGAAAGTCAAGTTTAACATGTTTATTAAGTGTGGACACAATGTTAAATGAAACAGTATTCAACATTTAACATGTTGATGGTGTCACCAGTTAACATTTAACATGTTGTTGTTAAATGTTGATCAGTGGAGACCGGCCTCCCAGACCTTAATGCTACACTCGATCGTTCAAAGATGGCGAATCGAGTAGCCGGAACTGTTGGAAATCTGGGTTTATTTTGGTTTGTTGTTTATCATATGCAGTCTGTGTAATTTTATGAAAGTTGACTATAAATGTTAGTTTCTTTGTAGAATTTAAGTGTGCGAGTGTATTTATATGAATCAGTGGACACATACGATCTGCAGTTATGCGCATTAATGTGAGAATATGCTTGTTTTGATCGTGTTTTTACCCATTAAAGAACATGAGTGCACTAGGTGGACCAGGTTTTAGTCTAACTATGGCAATGCCTCTCAGACAACTATTCTTAACCCTAGAATGGTAACAAGGAAATTTAACGCTTATTGGTGACTATACGCTTCCAAGCCGTACACGGCGCAAAACAACGTCTGTACTGTCTCCTATCTTTCTTTTCTCCAACGTTCTTCATGTTAACTACATCACTAAGTATAGAGGTGAATTCAATTATATTTTCTTTCTGAAACTTGAATTAATTATTCTATTTCCAACACAAGATATACAAGGCACAAGTGGTACATAAAAATAAACGCCAGTTAAAAAAACTAGACTCTCAAGACAGTCTTACTAGCTTGTTGAAAGTAAATTCTTGTTCCAGAAGTAACTCAAGTAAATGAAAAATAACCTACAACAAATTTGATAAAAACTCATATGAAATAAACTAGAAAATATCACACCAATTGTTAGCCTTAAATGGTAGCGCCTCTCAGGTGCGCTACATTACGTAAGAGGGATTCTTACTCACCGAACGTGAACAGGAATACGGCTGGGGCGTGACTGACACACGTAGGGGGAGGGGGGGGGACTGTTTGAAGCATAGCTGGAGGGTAGGGATGCGCTGTCAAGGTACGTGTACGTCGATGAGGCGTATTGTTACCATTCCAGGGTTAAGTTTCCTACGGAATAGAACATTAAGATAGAAATGGACTAGGAATATACATCGTGATTATTTTGAAGTCCATGACAAAACTGTAGCGTGCATACATCATTTTGAGAATAAGTCTGAGGTAAGGGAAGCCGTTTCTCTACTTCCAAACTATACGTGTTCCTCGAAAAATATAAATTTAGATAGAATATAATTGATATTGTGTGTGTTATTCCGTCAGTGTCTATGCGCTTCAAAGTGTTGAGTTATTTAGATGCAAGTTTATTTTAAAATAATTTGTGCTTTGACTGCGGAAATGTTTAGCTGGATCTTGGAGTAGGCCTATAACAAAACTTATAAGTGTGACAGATGGAGCAATCTGTATACTGTTACACAGAAGAAATAGTGACTTAGAGGGATTAGCTGGGTTTGTAACGTAGGGTTTTACACTACCAACACATTCCGATTCATGCTGTAGTTATCTGTTATCAAGCAGACTGCACCGAACTGAAGCTCGTGCATGTGGTTAAATATCTATGTTTAGTCAATAGAGTTTTTGCACTCTTGTTCTTTAATGAGTAAAAACCTATTATATCTTTAGTGTCTGAACGTTTCATTACTAAGGTTACAATCATAGTGTGAAGTGTTGTTATGCCATATGTTAACATTACCAGGGCCGTTCATTGGGTTAACATAATCATTTCGGGTGTACTTGGGCTGAGTGACTCAGACGGTTAAGGCGCTGGGCTTCTCACCCCAACTTGGCAGATTCGATCGTGGCTCAGTCCGGTGGTATTTGAAGGTGCTCAAATACGTCAGCCTCGTGTCGGTAGATTTACTGGCATGTAAAAGAACTACTGCAGGACTAAGTTTCGGTACTTCGACATCTCTGAAAGCCGTAACAAATGTAGTTAGTGGGACATTATTCGAGTGTACTTCCTATTCGTTGGGTGCTGAATTTGAGAAATTGTCCACCACTTCAAAACTAAGCCAACGAATTGTTTCACAGTTCTCATGAGAGCGAATAAATCGAGGAATTTCGTACCTTAATTCATTTTGAAACATTCAAAATGATGTTAGAAGTATCATTTTAACAGTATTATCATGTATTTTCATCTATCCAGCGAAATGAAATCTAAGAAAAAGCGTTATTTGACGAATTGAAATTTCTAAATAATCAGCTTTTTGGTCTCTTTTCTAGTAGAATATATGTGATTCTGTCCGCTTCTGTGGTGTAGTGGTTAGTGTGATTAGCTGCCGTCCCCAGAGACCCGGGTTCGATTCCCAGCTCTGCCACAAAATTTGAAAAGTGGTACGAGGGCTGGAACGGGGTCCACTCAGCCTCAGGAGGTCAATTGAGTAGAGGGGGGTTCGATTTCCTCCTCAGCCATACTCGAAGTGGTTTTCCGTGGTTTCCCACTTCTCCTCCAGGCAAATGCCGGGATAGTGCCTAACTTAAGGCCACTTCCTCCCCTCTTCCTTGTCTGTCCTTTCCAAAACTTCCCATCCCCACAAGGCCCCTGTTCAGCATAGCAGGTGAGGCCGCCTGGGCGAGGTACTGGTCATCCTCCCCAGTTGTATAGCCGACTCAGAGTCTGAAGCTCCAGGACACTGCCCTTGAGGCGGTAGAGGTGGGATCCCTCGCTGAGTCCGAGGGAAAAACCGACCCTGGAGGGTAAACAGATTACGAACGAACGATGTATGTGATTCTTGTTGGCGAAGCGTTTTCATACGTGTAAAAGTGATTTTCTCTATGATGTTACATTTATCATGTTAATTTACCGCCGTTTATATAATATGTACGTGATATTTTCGTGTTAGCCAATACCAGCAATCCAGCTACTTCGGCCGCCATGTTTCTTTTATATTACGGTCTGAGGATTGGAGTCGGTCTTGGTTTGTCCTATTCTTCACGTGTATTTATTTCTCTACTCTCGAAATTCGGTTATACGAATTTCTCGATTTCTCGAAGCAAACATTTCCTCCCTTGAAGGAAAATATATTCTGTAACTCGAATTTTGTGCAACATTAACTGTGCAATACAACAATTGCGGTTTGTGAGGAACAGTTAACAAATAAAGGAAAGGGTTCCAGTGAAGCTGGAAACTAATATGACGGGAAACTTCTAGTGATCGGCAAAACCTCACCGTTTCTCGGGTGTCAGTTAATTACCGGTCACGTACGAAAGCAAGCCCAGAAGTCGCGGATGGCAAGCTCCATTTACGAAACTCGGCTGCGTGGTATTGACGAAAAGTTTCAATGTGAAAGGAGGAAAGGTTAACCGCAACAAACAGAAGAGACTAACGGATTTTTTCCAAACGTGTTAACGGAGCTATGTTTTTTATTTCACTACTGTATGTGTGTAGGCCTACTGTATCCTAACTGTATTCTAAAAAGTTACTATAATGAAAATCCACAGCCTGTTTCCAGTCATTCGATCGGGTCAGGAATGGAATGATTGAAGCCCCCATCTAGTGGTGAGGATAGGAATTGTACCGGCTGCCGAAGCCTGTCGCACTCCTCTGGGGCAATGATTAATGAATGACAGATGAAATTAAATGATGTTGGAGAGTGTTACTAGAATGAATTATGACATGGAAAACCGGAGTACCTGGAGAAAAAACTGTCGCGCCTCCGCTTTGTCCAGCACAAATCTCACATTGAGTGACCGGGATTTGAATCACGGAACCCAGCGGTGAGAGGCCGGCGCGCTGCCACCTGAGCCACGGAGGCTTTAAAAAGTTACAATAATAAGGGTTATAATTAAAGTGATGCCGTAAACAGAGTTTCTTTGTATATTTTTACGTACCGGTACCGTTAAACATACCGCCGTAATGTATTCAGTAAAAGCCCGTAGATACATATGATTCAATTATGTGCTATACATGCTCAAAAACAGTATTCTCTATATCTCGAAAATTCGATAACTCGAAATAAAATTTATCTCCCGAGGTGATTCGCATAATAGTTTCCTTTATTAGACTGTAAAATGAACGGAAATTAAATTTTATAGGTATATCTGAACACTTAGAGATAACGTTTGTTATGTTTTCTGGTCATAACGTGAAGAGAAAATACCACAAACTGTCACCGACACAGCTCCCTGAAATAAATTAACTCATTAAAATTATGAAGTAAGAATAAACAAAAATGCAGTGAAATACGCGAAACTAGCGCATACAAAATAGATAGATATGTCTAATACATTATTAACATACGACTTAACCGCTAGAAAAAACACGTGGCATACAATTCCAACGAAATTACGCACAGAGACGATGTTAATAGTGCGCGAACCACACAATAAGAAACTCTTTCTTTCGTCCCGATCTAGCCTCTCTTGCTTGTAGAACGATTGCCGTCCCGAATCCCCAGCCGTAAAGCACACATGCTGTTGTAACGAACAGGAAACACGATATTATACACGGAGGCGACGGACGATACACTCGCAAAATGAAGTATGAAATAAAAACGCTTGAAAATGAGGTTGGGTAAATAAATTACACAAACACATAAGAATTTATCCTTTATCCTAGGTCCTAGGGGAAGAGTATTGACTGTACTGGAGGTTATATTGGTCAAAATTAGGAAGAATTAAAAATAAATCGGAAGACGAGTTAAAAAAACGGAAAGTTTCCGGGTAAATCGGAAGGGTTGGCAGGTATGATAACGAAACATGAAGGTACAATAATACTGCCCTGTGGGTGCCCCCTCATAATCATTACATGATCAGATAACACCTCCTACTCTAATTCTCTATGTTCTCTCCACATATGCTCCCTTTGCTCTGAATGTCTTCAGAAATGAATTAAATTTTTGATCATTACATTCATGACTTGACATCAATCAGAGCCACCAAGTACATTTATGTTGACGACATTGCACTCGTTGCACAAAGCAGGAATTTTGAAGAATATCTTTCTCTGCATACTCATAGAAAATATGAACTATCTTGGAGTTTTAGAACTGATTCCAAACTTCACTAAGCCTGAAGTATCCTGCTTCCATCTCGCTAATCACCTGGAAAATGATGAACTAATTATTTTATTCAGAGGGCAAAAGCTCAGGTACAATCCCTTTCCAAAGTAATCATCTTTGACAGAACCCTGAACTACAAAGAAGGCTGTGCAGTTAGGGGTGTAGAGGTGTGATGTTGCATTCAGGATATGGTAGGTTCAAGTTCCACTGTCGGCAGTCCTGAAGATTGTTTTCCATGGTTTCCCATTTTCACACCAGGCTGTACCTTAATTATGGCTATGGCTCCTACCTTCCCAATCTTAGCCCTTTCTCAACCTTGCATTTGTGTAAACCTTCTGTGTGTTAGTGTGACATTAAACCACTAGCAAAAAACAAAAAATAAAATAAAATAAAATAAAAAGAACCACTAACCCATCTTTCAAAGTTGCTCCAAGGAATAACATCTTGCATCTGCTGACTACCCACATTTAACACATTTAACAGGTATCAGTCTTGCCTACTCTGCTACAGAACATTGTGCTCCTTCATGGTTAGTGAGTGCATATGTGCAAGAGGTAGATACAAAACTAAATAATACAAAGCACAGTATCACTGGCACCTGAAGTTGACTCCATGCCACTGGTTACCCTGTGCTCAGCCACATTCTACCACCACACCTAAAGAAGAAACGACACTGTAGAAGAAAGCAAAGAAGATCTGGACAACACTCTCACTTGCTCTTCACCAGTGGCGGTTCATGCATGAAGGTCTTTTGGGTGCCGCCCCACTGCCTTTTCAAAAACACAACATAATTTCAATCTGTAACTGATTGCATAAAGAGATGGACAAATGTAACAAAATCAAACTTATGGTGGTGTCTTATTCAGTTATACAATGATTATTTCGGCTGTAAACATTTTGCTTGATTATTTTCAAAGATATGGCAAAGGCTGTCAGATTGCGGCAGCTGTTCAGCAAGCACAATGTTTTCTCTTTAGTCATGAGGAGGTCGGGCTCTGGTAGGAGAGCCCTCAGTAGGTTCCTGGAGTTTAGCAAGTGTGCAGGGTGTGGGAGAAACCTGGAAGGATGGTATGGGCTTGTCAGGGAAAGGAAGAGTGCAAGCGAGTCCGGCAGAGCACGTAGCAACATCGCCAACCACTTTACAATGCACCTAGGCTTTCTCCCCCCCACGTCTTACATTAACTCTTGTTAGAGATTAATTCCAAAACATTTTACAAACAATGAATTCCATTATACTGACTAGTTAAACAATTAATTTCTATAAAGAAGGTAAAATAAAGATTCAAAATGTAACCATAAGGTGACGGCACTATTTGTAGGCTGGTCAAATTGATAAATACGTCTTTATGCTTTGAGATTTGTGCAAGACGACAGAAATTCGGGCGCCCAGAGATGAGTTATTTATAAGGTTCAACCTATTCAATACTTATAAATAACTCATCCCTGTGATCTCAGTTCAATACGGAAACAACAATGAAGTTTATATCTTTGAAGAAATTTGGGCGTGTACTGTGTATTTGTTTTCGTGAATGTCGTTACTGTTGCATGTGATTGTGATCTCTGTAATAGTGCAGTGCCATAATAATCATAATTGCAGTAGCTGTTAACTTATTAATGTGTGTGTATATAAATGCCATTGTGGTGTAGTTAATTAATTATTTACTGTTGTAGTACAAAAAACAGATTTTTATTCGGCCAGTGTCACTTGGTTATTATAGTTCTAAAAATATCGTGATGCTGGTCAGTGAAAGGTGGACCGACTGGGAGGGGAAAGAGATTGCGGCACAGCCTTGCCAGAGTAAAATGTCATGAACCGCCACTGGTCTTCACTACATCAGGGGCTTAGATCTCGCAGACCAGCAGATATTGTTTATGGTGGACTCATTAATTTTCATTAATTTTGTGTACTTGATAGAATAAAATGGGTCCACCTATTCAATACAAAGGCAAATGATAAATATGACTACACATTTTCATAATAGTTATATTAACATAACAACATTAATATTATAGAACTAGTTTCAAACAACTTGGGCCATCATCAGCTACACATATTTGAGGCACAATAAAACACTAAAATAAATAAAAACATTTAAAAGGGAAGAGAACACATTAAAATAAGTCAGTAGTAAAAAACTTGAAGATGACACCCCAATGTTCATCCATTGCATAGTGTTGTGTGGCAGAAATATGTTGGATAACAAGATACTATGTTGAAACGTACAGTCGTATTCTTGCTTAGCCTTGTGGTGAAAGATACATTTGACAAACTCTTGAAACTCAGTTGAGTGGGACATCTATAGATTGTTACTGCAAGAAGTAGTGGCCCAGAAGATGTTAAGTCTGTCGATATGGATCGGATGTGTCCGTAATAAATGTCTGGAAAGAAAAATGAAAAAGTGGACTGCTGTGATTGAAAAAAAGGTCTATACACATCTTTTTAGGCCGAACTTGATGTTGAATTCTCTCAGGTTTCTTCCCTACTGACGTCAGTAATATTTTCATTCATACTCATTGCATCTATTTCCAAGTTCCAAAGTTCCAAGCTATTAGACTACAGGTTTTCAACACATTCTGCCATTAAGACTAAGTCATTGGCATAAACCAAACTGCTTACTACATTTTAACCTAACTGCATCCTCTTTGCTGACTCAGCTTGTTCTACTTTCTTCCTTCTATAAGTCCCATTAAAAATGATAGCTTCCCATAAAATTCGATTTTAAGTATATAGATATTAAAATTGGAAAATCACCTGGTTTAGATGATATCCAACAAAGCAGATTAAACATATTATCCATATAACAAAGAAATGGGTTCTCAAGCTCTTCAACAACTGTATAAGATACTGTCAAGAATTCCAGAGGTATGGTAATAAAAGAGTTGAGTGATTGCTCTACTGAAACCTGGCATAGAAGGAAACAGTCTATAGAATTTCAGACCAGCTGTGCTTCTAAAGCTGCCTCTATAAATTGCTAGAAAGAATGATCTTAAATTATTATTAGAAAAGCGCACGAATGGGCATTACAAAGATTATTGACCGTTTTAGTCTTTCCTATAATCGCATAGAGATTTGTTGTTGTTTTTACATCTTGTGATGTGATATATCGTCGGCGTTCAGGCAGAAGTGACTAAGTCCATTTTTTACGAATTTGAGTTAAATGCACTACTGGGGTAAAGAAAACACGTTCTACACGATGGCGTGGTAGTTATTTTGATAAAATGAACCATTTTGGGGGCACCGGTACCCTACCCTCTTAACTTAAGTCCATTTTGGAAGATTGACGTCCAGGCAAAAGTGACTAAGTGGACTCAATCACTTCTGCGTGTTTATATTCTTGTCATTCTGGTGAATAATGTGAACCTCACATTATTATTTTTTCCTTCGTTCTCAAACTTACTTTATTGTACGTTTAGTTGTTTAATTGCGTTATCTCATAACAACATAAATCATGCATTGTCGCTTAGGTGGGTTTACCACATTGCATTATCCCGCGGTACCTTCATGCATTGTGCCTTTGTTACTTTCTTTCCCACGTAACGTGACAGATTGTCAGTGATTGTCAAGAGCTCTGTAAGGCAGTATCTACAAAGATGATGTTCTGCAGAATATGCAATTTGACATTTGAAAGCAGAAGTCATCTGATGGTACATCATTGTGCAGAACACATGTCTAACGTAGCTATTACGCCCGCGAAAACTGTTGCAGGAATATAGCAGTAAGTTAGAAACTCATTATTTTAAATGTTTTGTATGTATTTTACTGCAGAAGGATCGCTGATATCAGTGTAAAATTTTATAACTACAGACTTCATGCCAATTTTCAGCATCAACTATTTCAGGGCATAAAGGATTTCAAAATGAGATACCTCCAGTAGAAAAATCCTACAGAAGCCTTCAAAATATTTTTCCAAGTGAAATTCATGAAAATGTTCTCTATCATATTCCAAGGGTAAGAAAAGTGTAACTATTATGTTTTCATGCTTACTAAGGGATAATCTGTATGCACGGTTATTCAGTCGTTATTTTTGAACAAAATAATGTAGTCACATTAATGTATGCTTAGCATCAAATTTGATTTATATTATGCGTACAATTGCAGGATGTGCAGACAGTGAACAATACCGACAACGGAATTACTAATAATAATTCTGATCCAGATGAAGTGAATAAGTACCTCACAGAGTTAGACAATTCAATAGGTTTTGAGGTAAGTGTATGTGACTCTTCTTTTTAACAAGAAAGTTTCTCAGGCCACAGAGAACATTGCAAACTTCAACTACATTCTTGGAATCTGTTCTATCATTGACGCTATGATCAGATGTTTACTGTAAAGCTAATATTGTGTTGATGAATACTAATAACCTATAACTAATTTTAGGCACTATTCGAGGAAACACAGACACGGAGTAGTGTTGATGACGTGTTTCAAAATAGTAGCTCTGGTGCCAACAGAGGCCAGAAAGACACAACGGATTTCCGAAGTTGTTAAGTAAGTTTCCATTTTTACCTAATTTTACTAAGATATTTACATTAAGAGCCATAAGCATAAATCCAACAGTCGATTTATAAAACTGCCCTCTCTGTACAGAATGATGATTACTTTGAAGACGAACAAAAGGATGACGCTGACAATGACCCAGACTGGATGCCACCAAGTGCGGATATTTCTGTATCTGAAAACGAAAGCAGTCCACAATCGTCCTTAATAGAAGTTCCTTCCACTCCTTCCAGTGAACCTATGAATGTTACAGGTAAATTCAAACTCATGTTTCCTATATTAACTGGAACACCAAATATTTCTCTCTAATCAATCGTTTTCTTCCAGACGTTGAAGAAAGTACTGAAAAAAGAAGTAGATGGAAGGCAACCGACCCTACCAAATGGAAGCAAAGTGTAACTAAGAAACTAAGAAATTCAGGAAAAGCATACACAACCGTACGGGGAGAATATAATGCAAGGAAGCCAAAACCAGTCCAGTGTAAGTGCCCTTTTAAGTGCAGCAGTATCTTTTCTCAAGATGACAGAGAGAACATTTGTGCTGAATATTGGAAACTGGAAGACTACAAACGACAGAAGGATTATCTACTGAAACACAGTAAAGCTTTTGCACCTCAGCGACGCAGATTAAGGACGGATTCTGAAAGAGAAAGAAAAAATGCAAAGAAGTTTTTCTTCATTAAAAATAATGAAGAAACATGGGTCTGTAAGAGTTTCTTCTTGAAAACTCTCTGCTTAAGTAGTGAGCCAGTAAACAAAGCTTACGAAGAAGTTTCAGATTCGGGTGTGATATGCGAGGACGACATTCTCCAGCCAATAAGCTCAGTGTACGACAAATTAAGGTAATCAGGGACCACATTGAAAGTTTCCCACTAACAGAGTCACATTATACGAGAAAGTCATCGACAAGAAAATACTTGGATAGTTCACTTTCTATATCAAAAATGTTTTCCTTCTATGAAGAGTGGTGCAAAAAACGGAAGGAGGTACCAGCAAGCAAGACATCTTACAAAAGAATTTTCTGTAAGAATTACAATTATTCTTTCTTCAGACCAAGGAAAGACTAGTGCAACCTATGTGTCAGGTATCACACATCATCTGATGAGGAAAGAGCAAAGCTAGAACCAGAATATAATGAGCACAAGGAAAGAGAAAAGAATGCTAACAGCAGTAAGGAAACCGACAAGCAGAGAGCAATAAGGGAAACATCTTTTGTTACGGCTACATTCGACCTCCAAAATGTTCTGCAGATTCCAAGCAGTGATGTGTCACCCATGTACTACAGCCGCAAACTGTGTGCTTACAATCTTACAATTTATGAAGGTGCACCCCCCGAATAATGCATTCTGCTACACGTGGCATGAAATGAGTGGAAGGTGTGGGAGTGTAGAAATAGGGACTTGTCTTTATTTATACCTGACTAGTTTACCGGAAATGGTTAAAGAAGTATCTCTTTTCTCCGACACTTGTAGTGGGCAAAACAGAAACCAAAATGTTGTTGCCCTCTTGCTCTATGTAACACAGACTACCGGTATAGAAGTAATTGAGCAGAAATTTCTCGAGTCTGGCCACTCCATGATGGAATGCGACAGTATGCACAGCACGATTGAACATCAGAAAAAGTTTGCATCTGTCTACACAATGAATGACTGGTTGAACATTTTCAAGCTAGCTTGTTCGTCAAGGAAGAGAAAAAATGCTTCTCCTTACGAAGTTATACACTTGAAGTTCAATGATGTTATAGATCTGAATGCTCTTTCTAAAAGTCTTCTCCATAATAAGACCAACGATACTGAAGGAAGGCGAATTAATTGGTTAAAGGTGAAATGCTTCCGCTTTGAAAAGTGCACCCCTGAAATAGTGAAATACAGCAACAACTATTCAGGGGAATACGCAGAACTGAATGTTCTAGGCCGACACAAAAAAGGAGAGCTTCCTTCTCTGAAAAAGGCATACAAATCAAATCTACCAATATCTCAACAGAAATACAAAGACTTGATTGGACTATGCAACAAAGGAGTGATACCTGAAGAATTTCATGCATGGTATCATTCACTACCTCACTTATTAGCAGTCAAGGATCGCAATCCGGGCCCTAGCATCGAGAGTGACAGAGACGATAATAATGATGATGATGATGATGATGATGATAATGTTTAAACCTTTTTCAGTCGTAACGTCTTCACGAATGGGTTATTTACAACTTGAATAAAATTCAAGAACTTTCTGGTTGTTCAACATTATGAAGTGGAGTAAAAGTCCTTAAATTTGATGTTAGTATGAGTATAATGGGATGGATTATTGAGAACATTGCGTTCTCCTGTACCTCCCCACACCATAAAAGAACCTACGTATGGACAGAAATTTACCAAAATAAGACCTGACAAAAATAACCAAGTCCAAGATATGGGACTTAGTTACTTTTGCCGGATGCAAACCGCGTGACCTTTTTAAAACCTCGCCAAGCAGAAGTTACTAAGTCCATTTAGGACCCTTTTTACAGACTGGGTAATGATAAAGTATTGAATAAATACTTGACCACGTACATGTAACATAGTAGAAGGCACTGCAAAAAGAACTAATCCAAAAGGTGCGATAGCCTCGCAGTAATATGGGATCATATATCACTGATTTCTTAAAACACATTTATCTCAAAACTATGTTTTTGGACTTAGTAACTTCTGCCAGAACGCCGACGATATGTCACAGAACTGATCACACAACGAACACTCACATTTTTCATTTGGGTCGTGATAAGATATATTTTTACATATTTTATGGTGGTACCTGTGTACTGCTAGTTTTATTATCACATGTCTTAGTTTCTGGTTGGCGTTCGTCCAATTTCGATCCAACATAGCATCTGTGCTGTAGAACTCTAGCGGAATTTCTTCTCTCTTCTTTCGCCTCTCCGCTAGGTGTGCTTCTACATTCTTTGTAGATGGCAGTGGTAGTTTTATCCTCAGTTCTTCAATAAGGAAGGGTTCCCGTGTTAGTTTGTATGTTAGGCGGAACGCGTGTATTTTGAGATGCCCATTATGGTCTTTAGGAATTTTGCCTTAACTCCTTCTATGGTGGCAAGGTCTCTCTTTGTTAGTCTTTCCCATATCAAGTGGATTCCATAGGTGAGTATTGGTAGGATCTTTGTGTCAAATAGGCGCATAGCTGTTTTTAAGGATAACTGCTGTAGATTCTGATGTTGTACATGGCTTTCATGGCTGCAACTGCTTTGTCTTTTATGTGTAGTCTGAACGTCCCAGTAGTCTGCAAGGTTATTCCCAGGTATTTGAATGAGTTTACTATTTCCACTTTGCCGTCTTCGTATTCTACGTTGTCGTTTGCTGCATTTCGTCCACCTTTCCGAAAGACCCTCTGTTGAGATTTTGTCTAGTTTATTTTCAGACTGTTATTTCCTGCCCATTCAGCCAGCGCTGAGAAGGCGTGTTGGAGCTCTTCCTTCTTTGTTGACCCTAGGACCATGTCGTCTTCATATATGTAGATCACTGCATCCTTTGCTCTTTCTCTAATTGCTGTTGTTACATCCGCGGTGGCAATATTGAATAGTATGGGGCTGAGTGGATCACCTTGCAACACTCCATTAGTTTGGGTGATTTTTTTTGTTTTGTGGGTCGCATCGTCTCTGGTGATCTGGTTGTATGCCAGAATATTTCTTATTAGAGCTGTAAGGGGAGTGTTTCCAATCATAGTCTGGAGTTTGGACATTAGTTTCTTCCTGTCTATTACGTCGAAAGCTTTTGTATAGTCTATGAAGACTGCATAAAATTTTCCTTTGTGAAGCCGTTGTGCTTCTTCTATGTCATTGAGTAGGTTTTGAATTGCATGCAAGGTTCCTCTTTCTCTTCTAAATCTAAATTGCTCCTCTGGCATTTTGGGGTCTACTTCTTCAACTATCCTTTTGGTTAGGATTCTTGTTAACAGCTTGAAGATATTGATTTCTACAGTGATTCCTCTGTATGAGTTTGGGTCGTTGGTTTCACCTTTCCCTTTATAGAGGGTTATAATTGTTGATTTTCTCCATTCATCAGGAATATTTCCTAATTCTAGGCATTTATTAAACAGTTTGGACCATATTTCTGCTAGATGCTGCACGGATTCTTTAAGGTGCTCATTATAAAACCCATCCGGTCCAGTGGCATTTTTTGCATTTTGTAGCTTTGATAGTGTCTAACACCTCTGCTCCCCTTACAGCTCTAATAAGAAATATTCCGGCATACAACCACATCACCATAGACGATGTGACCCACAAAACAAAGGAAATCACTCAAACTAATGGCGTGCTGCAAGGTGATCCACTCAGACCCATACTATTCAATATTGCCACCGCAGATGTAACAACAGCAATCAGAGAAAGAGCAAAGGATGCATTCTACCAGCGACTGATCCTCTGCTTATATTCCAGCAAGCTGGATTTTGTCCTTGTAAAAGCTGCAGTGGGTGCAATTTACAGGAAATGGATTTGAAGAGTGTAAGGTGACAGGAGTAGTACTTATTGATTCATTAGCAACATATGACACAATCAACCATCACCTACTACTAGTTAAGGTATACAATCTAATCAATGAAATCAAGCTAACAAGGTTTGTTTCCACTCTCCTCCAGAACCAAAGGTTCCTTGATAAGAAGAATTCCGGGTGGAAAGGAAAATAGGTAACGTCTGGGCATATATTTTGGCCAACTCTGAGGATGTAGGAGAAGAAGGCGAGACAACATCACATGTGTTCGTCTTCCAGGAGGTTTGGCTTGTGAGATACACACTCAGAGGTCACTCCCGAGTCCATTTTCTTGGGAACTGATTAAGATGCTTCTATGGTTAAACATTCTGGCTATACTGGCTTCTCCTAATCAAGGAAAACAATTAACTAACTGTAATTTAATTGTGAAGTAATGTGCACGATGTGATCCCACCCCAGTACGTATGGCCTTTACAAAGGTAATCCCAAAAATAAGGTCTCCTATTTTTTTTATAAATACATAGACCTATTCATTTCGACAATGGTTTACATCATTTTACAGCTTGAACATTTAGCTATTTTTCTACATAATCACCATTTCAGTCAATGCATTTTTGTAGACTCTGTGACAGTTTTTGTATGCCCATGTCATACCAGCTTGCCGCCATGCTGTTCAGGAAGTTGTGAACCTCATCTTCGGTGCTGAATCGCTTTCCAGCCAAATGTTCTTTCAACTTAGGGAACAAGTGATAGTCACTGGGCGCCAAGTCAGGACTATAAGGGCGGGAGGGTGATGATGTTCCACTGAAACTGTTGCAGGAGAGCAACGGTTTGCTGGGCGATATGCAAGCGAGCGTTGTCATGGAGAATGTTTACGCCCTTGCTCAACGTTCCACCTTGCATACACCTTCCGGTATTTCGACTTTTCCATTAAAATTCTGTGAGCGGCACTTCAGGAAACCTCAGGAACCAAAGTGCAGAAATCATACAGTGATCCGCCGATCTTCACGTATGATTTGGCTCAACCTTTACGACTGTCTCGACGGAAATTGACGGTCTCCTGCTCCTTCATTTATTGTGAATTTCAGTCCGACCGGCTGCAAACTCTCTACACCACTTACAAACATTTCTGACATCCATGCACGACACACCATAAACTTCTGTCAATTGGCGATTGATTTAAATTGGTTCAGTACCTTTTGCGTTCTAAAACCTAATAACTGCGCGCACTTCACACTTGGCAGTAACATCAAACGGGAGCTCCATTTTCAACGGCTGCCAAGCCAAGACTGAGTGCCTCAGCGCGGCGTGCGCTTGTTTATATGTGAGCGCGGGAAACATTCTTCACAATATTGTGACTAACAGCCACACGAACAGAGTTCTTTATTTATAAAAAAATAGGAGACCTTATTTTTGGGATTACCCTCGTAAGTGTTCGATCAGCGCTGACAATAACTCCATAGGAATGGTTTTTCAAACAGCCTTGTCTCTCTGATGATCATAATTATTTTGGTTGTCAAGGACAAAATATAAGAATAATACACCCTATGGGAAATAAACTAAGTAGTTATTTAAAATTCATGGCTTTACAAAGGTGGAAAAAGATAGTCATGATAAGAAGGAATATTTTTATGCCACATGGCAGATTGTAAAGAGAAAAGACAAGACTGACCTACTTAGCACGTTTCCCCCCTGTGAATAACTTCTGGACCTGTAATGCATTTATGGCAATATAGAATAGCACACAACACCTCGACCCATTTGAATACTGATCACGATTAGTCGCGCATGAATACAGATATATCATGTAATTCAGTGTTTCCAAGCTGCTAATGCAGTGGAGTTGCATACAGACGATAAAATGCTTCAGTAGTCGGTGACTGTTATAAGTTTTCATTGTTTTTACTCTACTGTCTTACTAGAAGACGCAGTTTAGTTTTAGATAAGGAAATAACAGGAAGAGGGCACAGAGGGCCTTAAAACTAAAAAGAAATCAGGGCAACCAAGAAGACAACGGGGGGGGGGGCAAGACACCTATTTTAGAAGCCAGAAATGAAAATTCTTGCCTATTAGCAAAGTAATGGAGTACCATTCAGTTTCCATTTTCCCCCGATTAGTTTCTTCCAATTATTTGATTGGTTATAAAATAAAAAAATAATTTTGTGGGAAACTAGTGCATTGTTGAAGATTATACTCTACTTTTGATTTTATACACATACAATTATTTTCATGTGCAAAAAGCGTTCATTTTATTTATTTACTTTACCCTTACAAAATGCACTCCTTTGTTGCTTTAAGACATTTTACTTTGCAATTATGAGAATACCTTATTATTATTTATTAAACTCACCTATCATTATTCTTTTTCTTTTTTGGATTTACATGTCTTTTAAATTTATGCATTGTCTCTTTTATTTTTATACGTCATTTTATCCCATTTAATTTCTCTCCCATTTTCATTAATTTTATTAAGAAAAAGCATGGTATGATATTTCAGTAAAAAGAGTAGGTCTTTAAATGGAGCACGAATTGCCTTACTAAGTTCTTAGGTTACCTTCCTTCATCTTAATTTCTTGTGTCCAAATTTGATATCCGTGCATATTTTAGTGCAAAATATATCAATTCTTCTTTTGAGACTGCTTGCAAAGTTATTAATGTACAGTAATTTAATAGGGCCTATATTGATGGAAATAAGGGTAATTCTTTCTTACACCAAGCTCAATAGCTGCAGTCATTTAAGTGCGGCCAGTATCCAGTAATCGGGAGATAGTGGGTTCGAGCCCCACTGTCGGTAACCCTGAAGATGGTTTTCCGTAGTTTCCCATTTTCACACCAGGCAAATGCTGCGGCTGTACCTTAATTAAGGCCACGGCCGCTTCCTTCCACTTCCTAGGCCTTTCCTATCCCATCGTTGCCAAAAGACCTATCTGTATCGGTGCGACATAAAACAATTAGCAAAAAAAAAAAAAAAAAAAAAAAAAAAAAAAAAAGTAGCAAAAATTCTTTCTTACAATGGTTGGGTGAGATGCCATTTGACAGCAAGGTCATGGTCGAGACTGCTAAAATTTCAGCCAGCCTTTGCACAAAAAATTACAAAGAAATAGGAGAATTTGACTCCCAATGAATTGACATACGAGTTTGTGTGGTTCCTTCATTCCCCTCTGTACAGCATATTACAGGTCAAGCCAGGGGACTGTGTGGGCAGGCAGGGAACAAGTACCTTCCCCTCTGTGCGTGTTTGGTTCATGTTGGATCTCCCTTCATTCAATCTCTCCTCTCGCTCTTCAGGTGCGTCCATGTGTTGTGCTTCAGCATGGATCTGAGCAATGAGACAGAGTGTAAGCTGGTATTGGGCGGTTCTGAGGACTGTACTGATTTCCTTGCCTGAAATGAAATTTCTGGC
Organism: Anabrus simplex; assembly: GCF_040414725.1. Taxonomy (NCBI): domain Eukaryota; kingdom Metazoa; phylum Arthropoda; class Insecta; order Orthoptera; family Tettigoniidae; genus Anabrus; species Anabrus simplex. The sequence continues at coordinate 149,333,255 of NC_090269.1, read as the reverse complement.
CACAAGATTTTAATGAACACTAGTATACAAGGGCAGCACAGTCGATGGAGAACTCAGAAGAACGGCCTTCCCCAAGGTAGTGTGTCCAACATATAGACAGATGACCAAACCATAGCCCCCAGCTGCAGAGTTTCCTGTATGCTGATGATCTTGTTTTGGCCACACAGAGCAGAGACTTTGAAACAATGGAGAACAGTCTTGACTAATGCCTTTGAAGACAGTGCAAACAAGCTTAGAACAAATCCCTCGAACACACAAGTGAAAAATAAGAAACTCTGTCAGGTGTTGAATGAGAACATTGTGACACTCCATAATACCCAGGAGTGGTTTTAAGAGCAAATACAGTGCTTGACAGATCTCTCACAATCAAACAGCACTTCATTCACTGCATTTTGAAAATTTTCATCAGAATTATCTGCTGCAAAAACTGGGGTAGTCAAACACAAACCATTCAAACTTTGGCACTGACTTTGTCCTATTCTGATGCAGGGTATGCCTGTCCTGTCTGCTTCTGGCACAGTTCATATCTGACTAGACATATGGATATAGCTCTCAATGACAGCTGCAGATTAATAACAGGCTGTCCTCTTGCAAGAGTAGCACCACCCTCTTCCGATGAGAAGTAGCAGCAAACAAGGACAGAACAAAAAAGGAACCTGAGAGTACCCATCCATTGTATGGACATGAACCGCCTGTGCTTGATATAGGTCCAGGAAGAGCTTCTTCGAAACATAAAAAAGGAACTTACAATCTTGGCCGATAAAGGCCAGACTGTAACCTTTCCTCTGGTTGGAAAGAAGCAGTGTGACATGATGACGGATAATTGGTATAGAAGTCTTTGAACAGGCTGAGGTCAGGCATTGGTAGCTCCAGATACCCATTCACTACAGATGTCAGATTTAATTCACGATATTCTAGTATACCGGCCAAAGCTGTTGTCATTTCCACGCTATTGTATGGCTGTGAAACTTGGACACTCTTTCGCCGTAATATCAAAAAACTTGAACGCTTCCACCAACAAAAAATGAGATACATCTTGAATATCAAGTGGGAGGACTAAGCGACCAATACTGCAGTTCTCGACAAAGCGCAGCTAAATAGCATTGAGGCAACAATCATCGCTCATCAACTGAGATGGTTAGGCCATGTTCACCGCATGAGTGATACCAGGTTTTCCTGCCAAATTCTTTATGGTGAACTTTGCTCCGGCAGTAGACCTCATGGAGCCCTTCTTAAGCGTTTAAAGGACCAGGTGAAACACATCATGAAGACATCTGGTGTAAATACGGTATACAGACATGGAAAGAATGTGCTGTGGACCGTTCACTGTGGCGGAACACTACATCCACCGCTGTCAACTTGTTCGAAAGAGAACGCCGCACACATCAAGAGGCCAAGTGACAAGCAAGAAAGCTCCATCAATTACAACCCCGCCCTCCTGCATCCAGTGTGATTTATGTGGGTGTATGTTTTATGCCAAGATTGGTCTGCTTAGTCATTGTCATAGCAAACACATCCATAAACTGAGTTGAACTGCTCACTTTATGCAGGAAGAAGTGATATATACTTGGATTGAGTAACAGCTGACGACGAGTATACTGGTACTGTATAGCAGTCACATAAATAATTATTAGCATGATTTATCCACCAGCTTTAAAATTGCATGTAGGCTATATCTTTCATTGCATACACACCTGAGAGACGAGACTTGAACTACAGAAACACAATGTCTCCACTCTGCTATTATTAACAGAGTTCAAACTTTAAGATCAAGATACACGCTCACGGAGCTAACATAAGTAATCTTTCCTATCCGCTAACACCCTGCAGGCTAATAGAAGTATGTAATCACTTCGGAACATGCCCGGCCAAGCAGCGGTCAATCAAGAAATATTACCGGTACTGTACCCTTCAAAATGACAGACAATTCTGTGAACACGGCCGGTCAAGCAGCAGTCAATCAAGAAATATTACTGGTACTGTATCCTTCAGAATGAGAGACAATTCTGTGGATAAGCTAGCACTCTTGAGAACGAAGCAAAAGACCGAAAGAACAGCTGTGACAAAATTCAATACGGTGGCCTCTCAGAATATGAAAATAATTGCATCAGAATCCGAGATGCTTTAGATTGACTCACTGCCTTCAATGATGCCATACAGGAAATCTTAACAGAAAGTTAATACCAGACCGATACCGAGAAATTTGAAAAATATGTAAACATCACGAAGAGAGCAATTCTAAAAGCATCACAGGTCACTGAAACAAGAAAAGCGTATTGCACCAACACCACTCACACACACAGTAAAATTAGAAAAATTCACAGGTGACATGAAAAACTGGCCACGCTTTTGGGAACAATTCAAGTCATGTACTGATAACAATCAATCTCTCGCAAGTAAGTGGAAGCAATGCCAAGACTCAGCTAAAGGCCCTGTGGTCACCAAACCATGCTTCCAAGTCAAGAGCTCCTGGGGCCCCTTCTATAACAGGCAGGGGACACCGTGGGTGTTATTCTGCTGCCTCCACCCGCACGGGGAGAGGCAGGGGATATGTACATGTTATTCTACAGCCCCTACCCACAGGGGGATCATGAATAAGAGAAAATATCCTCAGTTCGCCTTGCTTTCCATACCCCACAACGACATTAGTGAGAGATGACTTCTTCCTGTTGAATACCTTACTGCATTAGCTTAGCTGCACCCTGATTCAATTTCAAGTCCTCTTTTCCCCTGCCCAATAAATGCCATTAAATTAAACTTTTATTGCAATATGGCTGGTCTATATTCACTTGGTCAGGTAACAGAATTGAGACCATTGCCTGGTCTGGAATTATATGCTACACTCGGGGAAAAATGCTGGTAATTTCATGATTGAAAAGACCTAAAGTGCTTGAATGAGTTTAACATTTGCAATTGTTGAAATTAAATTATGTTTTCCTGCTGGGAACTCAATTTGTGGAACAAAGAATAGTTACTTGATCAAAGATAATCTTTCATGTCACTTCAACCACAGGCTATAAAACAATGTGTCTTCAACAATCTTCACACACATCAGCACACTACACCCCATAATATAGGATGGTCTTTTGAAAAATTAATAGCTCATCTGTCAATCTTAAACTATATACAAACATACAAGTATGCCAACTTACTAATGAAAATATATATAACAGCAGGTTGAAGAGAACTTGGGAAAGATTATGGCACAGGCCTAATGAATGTTAGATCACTGGTATCGAAGTACCGTTTATAGGTCTCGGATACGGTAACTAAATTAAAAACTTCGTTTTAAAGCTTCAGAATTTTATTCTTACTTATAAATGTATCATTTCTGGTATAATGATTGTATATGGTCTTGAAGTTCTTTAAGATTCTGAAAAATGCTATCGGGCTTTATTTCTGGATATTGCTCAAGCACATCTTCTGGTTCTTCTTGGTGAACCAAGACAGCATTCCAACCCATTCTTCTAGCCGCTATATAATCAAGGTCGGGCTTATCACCTATGTGCAAGATATGTTTAGGAGTTATTGTCATATTTCCAAACTTCCTCAATGCATAATTAAATATTCCAGGGTTAGGTTTTTCAAAACCTGCTTCGTAAGATGTGAGAATAAATCTGAAATACTTCGTAAGTCCCATGTCATCCAGAATAAGAGGGAGCCGCTCGTCAAAATTGGATATTATTCCAATGGGTATCCCTCGAGATTGTAGAGTTAGGAGGATATCTTCGGCACCAGGGTATAACTTATAGTTTTCTGCAGTTTCATAGCTTCTTAGTAAATCATCTGCAATAGCAGCGAGGGTACCAGAATCAATTTTATTAGGATGAACAGAATCTTGAAAGGTTTGACACACCAATTGATGCCACCATCGTACCCAACCCAAACCAGAGTTCTTCCCAAAATTTGGATGTTGAGCATTCATCTTAAGCCAGTTAGTCCTGAAGTTAGACACCATCGCCTTTGGTTCAGTCTGCACACCAAAATGTTCACCAACTTGAACATACTGGATTGCGGGAGGTATACGAAATTTCAGTAAAGTACCAGTTACGTCGAAAGTCGTTAGCTTGAGACGATTCATTGCATTCCCAGCTTTATAGATCGGAAAATTGGTGAAGTACCAGTATATCGCTCTCTGAAATTAAACATATCAAAATTAAAGAACTGTACAATTGGTTTGGCCAATTTTCTATAATAGGCTTATTATACTTAGCAGCAGGAAAGCAAACTTCCAGTGACAGAATAGCATAACCTCACAAATTCTAGGAACTACGTACGAACGATTCTCAGTTGTATAATTGACTACTGCCTTGGTATACTCTTCACAGAAATAGATCTCCGTGGATTGGTATTATTCAGACATGAGATTTAAATACTTCTATGTAGCATTCTCTTGAGTAGCTCTGATCATTTTTAGGTTTAAATACATTTCACTTGGAGCTTCGTGATGAGTTGATATGTGTTTCTTGACCAAAGGTTGCTGATGAAACTGGTGGTATATTTCTAGCAACTTGCATTGACATTGGTAATTCTCAAGGGAATAGTAAATTTTGCCCATTACGGAGAAGGGCTCTACGAGAATCATGAGTGAATGCTAAATACGAATGTTGCAAAGAAAATGGGTTGGAATATAGAAAGTTGGAGTGAGCAGAACTAAGCTGCTCACTTGGTTCTTCCAACTCGCAAGTAATAGACATATTTAAAATGTAGAGAAATATATACTCTGATTGAATTTGGAAGATGGAACAAGAGCCCGATAAAGATGTAAAACACCAGTTCTCAGCAATGGTTCTCAGTTGTTGCCTTTTGTTTACAAAAGCAAAGAGGAAGCGAAGGATCTATACGATACGAATATATAAATATATATATTTTCATAGACCTGGATGAAAGAAAACCTTATTACGAGTGCAGCGAGGGATCCCAGGGATCCATTCTCTTTGCAGGGATCCAGTCGGCCGTGTGTCAGCTGAGTTGATGCCTCATGCCTGATGTTGCTGCGTGAGCTGTCATAAGCCTCTATGGATCTTTAAATTTTTATTACGCTGATAGTGGTTAAACTTCATTTCCGTACGCTAAAAGTATCGCGTGTAGAATTGAAATGTAAGCAGTAGTCATTTTAATGTAAATATTTCATGTTGATGAGTCGACTGGATCGTCAGTTCTAACCTCATTAACTTTTTTTTTTTTTTTTAAGGCTCAGGATGACAATTCTTTGAAGGATGGAAATATTCAGCAAGATAGGGATGATCGTAACCGTATGGCAGATTTATGAATCCCACCACGTCCCAACTATAATATGCCAAGAGTGTGCGTTAATGTAACTGAATGTTGTAATGGCAGTATTGCACCGTGCCCTTTTCACATGGTTCGTTCTTTTGGTGTTTTTGATATTGCTTGTTCTGAGACTTGACACAAGAACTCAGTGGAATTGGTTTATAGTGTTCATTCCTTTATGGGTGTATGATACCATTCTCCTTATTTATGTCTTGTTTCATATGATTTCCCATTGTAAAAATGGTCACGATCGATTATGGAGTTCAGTTCACAGGAAGATTTGGTATATTTCTGCTATTGTTTTAAAGATGACGACGCAGATTACTTTATGTCTTAAATTGCAATATCCTGCTTGGGAGATGTCTATCTATTATGTTATGGCACCATTATGGCTGTTGTTGCCAGCGCTTTTGACAGATGTGTTTATAACTTTGGTGAAACGAGATAGTAGGTATTAAAGGAATTTGTGAATAGACTGTTAACTATGGCTCGAATTATGGACGTGTTACAGACTGTAATGGCTTGTGTAGTATTTTTATACTTGTGTAATACTTGTGTATGTTTTGGATAATAACATTTTATATAATACATTGTCCTTCATATTTATGGTCTCCATTATAAAGTATGCGTGATCAAGTCATTCCATACGCCAGGTGATAAGTGTAAATGTGAACTTTGCAACAAAACATGTACAAGATATCATTTACTCAGTTGTGCAAAAAGAGTGAAATCTCTCATAGAGTACAGCAAGGAGAACTATTTAAATATGCACAAATGTGCGCATTCCGTTTCATTCATACTTATTTGTGAGGATATGCTTCAGTGATGTTTTTCACATTATAGAATGGCCTACTCTTGAAATATGGGCAAAACTCTGGGTACTCTGGGTCTTAATGAATTCTGAGCGACACATGTCGTCAAAACTATAAGAATGAATTAGTCTGGGATGTTCAGTTAGTGGGCTGCTTTCAGTCACATAGACTTCATTCAGGTGATTGTATGTGTGCGTGCATCATTAGTGGTCGGTTGCCTTGATGAGTTTTTCCATTTTTTTTTTTTTTTTTTTTTGTCTGTGGTGCCGTCTATTGTTGGTCCTTTGTTAACGAGATCCTCGGTGGTGTACATTTACATTTGACAAAACTTACCAATGCCCTGTCCAGCATAAATCCCCCACCCACAGAGGGTTGTGTGTTTGGTCCGCGAGAGCAATTTTTTCGCTCAAGTCTGCTGGCAACCTGGCTGGTATCCCGCTATTCACCACCTGGGACACCGTGCCGCATGGGACGCAGACGAAGAATACACTCACGGTATCCCCTGACTTTCGTAGGAGGCGACTAAAAGGGGTGCCCAAGGGATGATTGAATTAGAACCATGAGACTACTTGTAATTAGTACCATCACGCAGGGAACACCATGGGTCTATTTTACTTGTGCGTAGTACCACTATGTTAGGTACAAAATAGGTTTGTGATTAGTAGCGACAGTGTGTAAATCTGGGTGGGTTTTACAGTACCTGTAATTAGTACCGCTATATGAGCGACACCATGGGTTTGCCTTGCTTATGATTAGTACCCACTATGTGAGGAACACCACTGTATAGTACGAGTCCCTGTGATTAGTACACCTGTGTGAGAAACCCCATAGGTTTGCATTGCCTGTAAATACTATAATCTATCAGCTTCATTGTCCGTATTGATAGTTCAAGTACACAAGTATAAAGTCGAGAATATTCCACCTAATCAATACTTTATTATATAAGGTGTCTAAAATATTTTGGTCACATTAAAGCACAGTACCGGTTTCGACCCATTATTAAGGTCATTGTCAGCTGCTGATGAGCCTGCAATTGTACAATATAAACATTACTTAGTCTTAACTTGAGTGACACAAATTTAATTAAAATATACTTCAGGGTACAGTTCTTAAAATCTAAATTGTCTCTGGCATCCTTATGACACGTTTAAAAATAACATGTGTTGTATTGATAACATTATGTCCAGTAGTTGCTTTTGAAAGTACTTTGCTGGGTTGCAGTTGTGAAGAAAATTTTCAGGGTAGTATAATGAAACACAAGTATGAAGAGGGGGGCATTCACACTTACTATTATTGACATCGATACTCCATAACACAGCAACTAATATCTCAACATGAAGCTCTAGTATAAATTCAAGCATGTTTATCAGCAAAATAATGGATTGAGAAATGAATGTGTGTACTTAGCAAGAACAAAGCCCCATTATACTACCAAAACGTTTTCTGCACAATTGCAACCCAGCAAAGTACTTCAGAAAGCAACCAGTGGACATAATGTTATCAATACAACACATGATATTTTTAAACGTGTCATAAGGATGCCAAAGACTTTAGATTTTATCAATCAGTCAATCATTACTGATCTGCATTTAGGGCAGTCGCGCAGGTGGTAGATTCCCTATCTGTTGTTTTCCTAGCCTTTTCTTAAATGATTGCAAAGAAATTGGAAATTTATTGAACATCTCCCTTGGTAAGTTATTCCAATCCCTAACACCCCTTCCTATAAACTAATATTTGCCCGATTTGTCCTCTTTGGTGCGACGTAAAATAACTAGCAAAAAAATAAAAATAAAATTGTCCTCTTGAATTCCAATTTTATCTTCATATTGTGATCTTTCTTACTTTTAAAGACCACTCCAACTTATTCATCTACTGATGTCCTCCCACGTCATCTCTCCACTGACAGCTCGGAACATACCACTTAAAAACGTGTAACTTCTAACATGTAACATACCACTTAGTCGAGCAGCTCGTCTCCTTTCTCCCAAGTCTTCCCAGCTCAAACTTCGCAACATTTTTGTAACGCTACCCTTTTGTTGGAAATCACCCAGAACAAATCAAGCTGCTTTTCTTTGGATTTTTTCCAGTTCCTGAATCAAGTAATCCTGGTGAGGGTCCCATACACTGGAACCATACTCTAGTTGGGGTCTCACCAATGACAAATATGCTCTCTCCTTTACATCCTTTCTACAACCCCTAAATACCCTCATAACCATGTGCTGCACCCTATATTTACAATCACATTTATGTGATTACCCCAATGAAGATCCTTCCTTATATTAATACCTAGGTATTTACCATGATCCCCAAAGGAAACTTTCACCCCATCAACGCAGTAATTAAAACTGGGAGGACTTTTCCTATTTGTGAAACTCACAACCTGACTTTTATCCCCGTTTATCATCACACCATTGCCTACTGTCCATCTCACAATATTATCAAGGTCATTTTGCATTTGCTCACAATCTTGTAACTTATTTATTACTCTGTACAGAATAACATCATCTGCAAAAAAGCCTTATCTCTGATTCCACTTATTTACACATATCATTGATATATAAGAAAACATAAAGGTCCAATAATACTGACTTGAGGAATTCCCCTTTCAGTTATTACAGGGACAGATAAAGCTTCACCTAATCTAATTCTCTGAGTTCTATTTTCTAGAAACAGAGCCACGCATTCAGTCACTCTTTTGTCAAGTGCAATTGCACTTATTTTTGCCAGTAGTCTCGCATGATCTACCCTATCAAATGCCTTAGACACGTCAATTGCGATACAGTCCAATTGACCTCCTAAATCCAGGATAGCTGCTATATCTTGCTGGAATCTTACAAGTTGGGCTTCAGTGGAATAACATTTCTTAAACCCAAACTGCCTTCTATCAAACCAGTTATTAATTTTGCAAACATGTCTTATAAAATCAGAAAGAATGCTTTCCATAAGCTTACATGCAGTGCATGTCAAACTGACTGGCCTGTAATTTTCAGTTTTTCGTCTATCATCCTTTCCTTTATATACAGGGTCTACTATAATAACTCTCCATTCATTTGGTAAAGTTTCTTCATGTAAACAATAATCCAACAAGTACTTCAGATATGGTACTGTATTCCAACCCATTGTCTTTAGTATATCCCCTGAAACCTTATCAATTCCAGCTGCTTTTCTAGTTTTCAACTTTTGTATCTTACTGTAAATGTCATTGCTGTCATAGTTAAATTTTAATACTTCTTTAGTATTAGTCACCTCCTCTATCTGGACATTATCCTTGTAACCAACAATTTTTACATACTGCTGACTGAATACTTCTGCTTTTTGAAGATCCTCGCATACACACTCCCCTTGTTCATTAATGATTCCTGGAATGTCCTTCTTGGAAACTGTTTCTGCAAAGTACCTATAGGCTACATACTCTTCCATTTTTCACTAAAATTTGTATGGTCGCCAATTATGCTTGCCATCATGTTATCCTTAGCTGACTTCTTTGCTAGATTCAATTTCCTAGTAAGTTCCTTCAATTTCTTCTTACTTCCACAGCCATTTCTAACTCTATTTCTTTCCAACCTGCACCTCCTTCTTAGTCTCTTTACTTCTCTGTTATAATATAGTGGATCTTTACCATTCCTTACCACCTTCAAAGGTACACACCTATTTTCACATTCCTCAACAATTGCTTTAAACCCATCCCAGAGTCTGTTTACATTTTTATTTACCGTTTTCCATCGATCATAGTTACTTATCAAAAACTCCCTCATGCCTGTTTTATCAGCCATATGGTACTGCCTAATAGTCCTTCTTCCTTTCTTTCACATTTATTTTTAATTATCACAAAAACAGCTTCGTGATCACTAATACCATCTATTACTTCGGTTTCTCTATAGAGCTCATCTGGTTTTACCAGCACCACCTCCAGAATATTCTTCCCTCTAGTTGGTTCCATCACTTTCTGAATCAGGTGCCCTTCCCATATTAACTTATTTGCCATTTGTTGGTCATGCTTCTTGTCGTTCGCATTACCTTCCCAATTGACATTTGGTAAATTGAGGTCACCTGCTACAATCATGTTCCTTTCCTTATCGTTTCCCACATAGCTGATTAACTTATCAAATAATTCTGAATCAGCATCTGCGCTACCCTTTCCTGGTCTGTACACTTCAAAGACTTCAAGTTGCCTATTGTCTTTAGAGATGAGCTTTACTCCTAGAATTTCGTGTTTGTCATCTTTAACTTTTTCGTTGCTTACAAATTCTTCTTTCACCAGAATGAATACTCCCCCTCCTACCATTCCTATCCTATCTCTACGATACACCCTTCAGTTCCGTGAGAAAATTTCTGCATCCATTACATCATTTCTCAGCCATGATTCAACTCCTATTACAATATCTGGTAAGTATATATCTATTAAATTACTTAATTCTATTCCTTTCTTTACAATACTTCTACAGTTGAGCACTAACATTTTTGTCATCCCTACTTGATTTTCAGTTCCCTGTTCCCTTAACACTGCTCCCTAGGCCACCCTGTTTCCCTGAATGTACCTCCGTATAACCCTTCTAAACAAATTTCCTAACTTATATGTACCACTGCGGTTTAAGTGAAGGCTTGTACCCTGAATTATATTTTAACATTATTACATGTTAGTTGTTTTTAGATCTATGACTTAATTTTTGCACTGCTTTGCTAATTGGCTGATGATGACACGTCAAATGTGTTGAAACCTATCCCAAATGAACAGGTAGTAACTTCTATTTGGTTCAACTTAACAACGGAGTATTGAAAGGTGGATCCTTCCTTCTATTAAATATTGTATATTTCTCTATTCAGTACGGAACAATCATGTTTTTGACTTTAAATGTGTCACTCAAGTTTAGACTAAGTAATGTTTATATTGTACAATCGTTATGACTAAGCAGGCTCATCAGCAGCTGATGATGACCTTAATAATGAGTCGAAACCGGTACTGTGCTTTAATGTGACTAAAATATTTTAGACACCTTTATATAATAAAGCGGACTTGAAAAACTTGGCGCAGGACAGGCAACAGTGGAAGAGGTTCATCCCATGACAAGACCTGCCATAAGGCAGAATGATGATATAATAAAGTATTGATTGGGTGTAATATTATCGACTTTATACTTCCTGTAAATGGCGCCAGAATGTGAGAAACACCATAGGTCTGTGTTACATGTGCGCATTAAATTACTTGTGAGTAGTACCATAATGTGTGTAATACCGCGAGTCTACGCTACTTTTGATTAGTACCGCAACATAACAAATACCATGGTTCTACTTTCCTAGCGATAAGTACTATAATGAGGGGCCGATGACCTAGATCTTGGACTCCTTTCATCTACAAGCATCATAGATTCAGTATTGTGGTTTAGTCCCTTGCTTAGTAATACTCTTGTTTAACGCTAGTTTCTGGGAATGTGGGGCATTTCGGTTCGGTTCAACTGATTGTTTTAACTTCATATCCATCCATTCATTCTTCATCATCACGTTTTGAATTCTGGTAAGTGGTTGATTTTGGACTTTTAAATCGTCATTACATTTCATCTCGTTTTGTACCATTAGGGGCCGATGACCTAGATGTTAGGCCCCTTTAAACAACAAGCATCATCATCACCACACATCAAACCGTAGAGATTTACACGGGCCCATTGTTTAAAACCTGCTGATCCAGCCACAAGAGTGAGTTATTGTGAGTGGTATTTTGCATAATTGAATGATCATTTATTCGACCCACAGCTTGTGTTCTTCTTGGATGAGGCCTGGTTTTATCTTAATGATCATGTGAACAGTCATAATTCTTAGTATTGGTGTGCACAAAATCCTAATGGTGTTTATGAAGTCCCTTATTATGAAGGATGACACTTCCAGCATCTTTTATAAGGTAAGATTTCATATAAGATTGTATTCACGCTTAAAGCAGGGCGGCTGTGCGTGACGTAACTTGGGCTGCTGTAGCGCAGAGTAAAAACACTGTGCGCTCGGTCTGGGTTTATAAGAGAAAACCTGTATGTTTAGGAAGAGAAAATCGTGCAAAAATGATGTGAAGTGATACTTGAATTAGCAGAGAGTTTAGCTTTCCAGGTACCCACCAAACTGCCCTTAAAAGTATCCTTACCTATATAAAATGTAAAACATACTGTCAGTGTGGTAAATGCAACCTTTCCTGTGTTCATGTTGGCCAGAGTAGTTTGCTACTCGTATTACTGGGCGAGTTGGCTGTGCGGTTAGGGGCGCACAGCTGTCGGCTTGCATCCGGGAGATGATAGGTTTGAACCCCACTGTCGGCAGCCCTGAAAATGGTTTTTCGTGGTTTCCCATTTTCACACCAGGCAAATGCTAGGGCTGTACCTTAATTAAGGCCATGGTCGCTTCCTTCTCACTCACAGCCCTTTCCTGTCCCATCATCACCATAAGACCTATCTGTGTTGATGCGAGATACAGCAAATTCTAAAAAAAGTTTGCTATTGTCTCCAATACAGCTTAAATAATGTATAGCCACAGGGGTTTCACATTCTATGACAGTAACAAAACCACAGAGTTTGAAAGTGTCTGCCGTGTGTCAGATGTGTCCATGATGCTAATCTGTTAAGTACAGAGGGAGTGAAATTCACCAATATTTTAGTCAGACAAATGGTTTTGTCACAGGTGGGTCTTAACTAATCAGACCAGTGGTCTTGCCAGTACTGTTGCAGGAGACTCTAGCCAGTGGTTTAACCAATCCAAACGAATGGTCTTGGCATTAGCCAATAATCTAACCAAACCAGACCAATGGTGTTTTTACTAGCCTCACGCAAGCTGGCAGCCTTATTTAGTGTGTTACAACGTCATGCGAGCGCTGCGCCATTGTTGCATTCCTAACCTCTCTTTTGCACTTCTGTTAGTAAAGTTTTACCAATTTTTCTAAACCCTTGTCCCTCGCTTCGCTTGGCATATGCTGTATTTTCTCGCATAATTAACATACTTTGCCGAAAAATATAGCCAAAAGATTTGGATGTGTAAATTTTCATAGAATTCAGATATACAAACATTTTATTTACAATTTATTTACATTTAAAAGGTTCTTATAATTTTTTAATGAAGTTATTTTAGTGTAATCTTTGTCTCCAGCAGCCTCGAAGAGGAGGAAGATTTTGAAAATTAAAAATAATATACACAAAATGGTTTCAACTCGTGCACTTATTGTCATTTGCCGTAAAATTACGGCATAAATTTTAAATAGTGCAGGTCCTTTGTCAGGCAAGTTGAACACATGGGTTTGAATAAAGGACACTGGAAAATATTTTTCCCGTTACGAACTGATAATACAGGGTCTTTCTTTTTAGTTCGCTCCGTGTGTCACGGGAACATGCATGGAAGGTGATAGCGCGGCTGGGTGACTCATTTGCTGAGAGATATATTGCTTTATGACTGGCTAAGATCTAATGCAGTACGGTAGCGATAACTATAGCTTCACAGCAGTAGTTTAGTTTAACATCTGTGGTATTGGTAACATGTTCAATGTGGTTCACTTTAAAATAGAGTAGTTTCTGTAGGAATACTAAAGTAATCGTGTGTTTAACGAGTGATGTATACAGTAGAACAGCATGTATTCATTGTGCTATGTGAAGCATTCTTCTTATACAGAGTGCTGCTTTCGATTTATTTGCACAATTTCCTGGCATCCTCCCTCCCCATAGGAGTATGGTACGTAAATTAGTAAAGAAGTTCCGCACCACCAGGTCCATTTTTAACAAGAAATCACGTAGGAGATGAACTGTTTTAACAAAGGAAAAGTTTGACGAAATAGGAGCTCCCTTGGAAAGAACTCCAACAAAATCCCTGTCGCGTCTCGCCGTATAAGGGAATGTGTCATTATTTTCAGCCCACAAAGCAACAAAACTGTTAAAAGCAAAACCGTGCAAACCCATCCCTGCCCAATATTTAAGAGGACCATACAGTTTCGCTAGGGTTCGGTATTGTAACTGGTTGCTTCAGTTAGTTCACGATAGTTATGTTGATCCAGAACTTTTATTTTATAATGATGAAGCATGGCTACATTTAAGTGGCTATGTAAATAGTCAAAACAATCGCTACTGGTGTGCAGAAAATTCCCACCAGCTGCATGTCCGTCCACTTCATGATGTAAGGATAGGAATGTGGTGTGCAATAAGGGCTCGCAGAATTATAGGGCCTATATTTTTTCGTGAAACAATAAATGATGATCAATATATAGACCTCATTCTCAGACCATTCTTTCAAGAGCTGATGGAAGAAGAAAGGAGTAATGGTTACTTCATGCAAGATAATGCAACGGCACACACTGCTAATCGGTCTATGGAGGTAATACAGGAAGTTTTCGAAGATTGTGTGGTTAATTATCCCCCTAGATCTCCTGATTTAAATCCCTGTGATTATTTAATACCTGTGAGAGATGCTGAAGGGAAAAGTGTATGAACAAACCTCACACAAGAGAAGAACTACAAGAGAATATTACAAAAGTTATTTCGAACATCACATGGGCTGAGACTCGCCGATTGTCTGCAAACCTATTTACGAGGTGTCAGGCGTGTTTGACAGCTGAGGGACAACATTTTGAACATCAAATGTAATGCAAGGTAGGTTTTAGACTTCTAGTTTCACTAGAAATGGATTTCTATAAGAATGAATTGCTGTGAATATTGGAGAGGAAAAGTGTGCATTATACCAGCTAGGGATGGAGTGTCATTGTGCCAGCCGTACCGTGCTCTGAGTGGTGCTGCGGAACAAGCTAAAAAAAAAAGACCCTGTACAACTTGAAGCGAAATAAATATGAATTAACTAAAGTACCAATCGGGGGTGCAAGGCAGTTGGATGCGCAACAAATAGCCTCTGCAATTGCAAAAGTCAACCTCACCATCCCGTGGTGCTCCCTGTTATCACAGACGAGGCTCTGGCGACCGAATATATGGTGGAATAACCATATCACAATTAAGGATGCAGTAAATGGCATGCTTTCCACACATAACATCTGAGGTGGGAGGAAGTGTCAAAGCTTAAAGGTGGCAGTCCCACCATGACACTCGGTGAATGTGGGCTAATTACTCGCAGTCGCTTAAAACTATCTTATTAAAGAAACTTAGGAAAAGCAGCCGGACGGATCCTAAGATGATGACCTTTGGCTTGAAACAGGACATGAAAATTTTATTTTGGAACGTCAGAACACTGTATCAGACTGGGGAAACTAACACAACTTGCTAACGAGGCAGAGAGGTACAGGCTGGATATCTTAGGAGTTAGTGAAGTAAGGTGGAATACATTTGGAGAGGGGACAAACATTCCTCTACTCTGGTAAGCCAAATGAAGACGACTCACATCAGGAAGGATTTCTTATAAACAAGAGATCAAAGAACAGTCTGATGGATTGGAAGCCCATCTCATCAAGGATTATCACTGAAAGATTCAAGGGGAGGAATGTTTCAATTGTCCAATGCTACGCACCTACAGAAGCAGAAGCAGATGATAAGGCTAAGTTTTATTCAGAACTACAGAGTACCATTCAGGCAATAAACAAAAGGGACATTGTGATTGTTATGGGAGACTTCAACGCCAAAGTGGGTTCTGAAAATCTGGGTCATTAACAAGTAATGGGGCGACATGGACTTCGTACTAGGAATGAGAATGGAGAACTTTTGGTAGACTTCTGCACGAGCAATGAACTTGTTATGTGCGGAACCCTATTCCCTCATAAAGAATGCCATAAAGTGACTTGGATTTCACCAGACCAGCGAACTCGAAACCAGATTGATCACCTGGCAATTAGCAGAAGCTGGAGAAGGTCTCTTTTGGATGTCAGAAATTGAAGAGGTGCAGATATAGGCAGCGACCACCATCTAGTGACTGCCATCATCCGAATTAATATTGCCACTGCAAAGAGGCGATTTGAGCAACAAATGAAAAGGTGGGTTCAAGCTTGTCCTCAGTAACAGGTTTACAGCACTACAGTTAGATGAAGATGATGTTGAAGAACACTGGAAGAAAGTAAAAACCACTTTGACAGACACAGCAGAGGAGGTACTTGGCTTCAAGAACATCAGGAGGAAAGATTGAATGACATCAAATACTTGGGAATGTATTGAACAACGTAGGGAACTGAAACTAAAGTTGAATAATTGCAGGACACGAACCCAGAAGGTTGAACTCCAAGCGGCATACCATGCTAAAGATCGGGAAGTTAAGAAGAGTGCGAAAGCAGACCGTAAAAAATGGGTAGCAGACCTTGCTGAATTAACGGAGACTGCAGCAAGAGATAGAAATATGGAAGGCTTGTATGACATCACAAGGAAACTTTCCAAGAAGAATTTTAAACAAAGTAGACCCATCAAGAACAAACAAGGAGATATGCTCACTAGTGATGAAGCTAAATTGAATAGATGGCGAGAACGCTTCATGGAGGTGTTGAACAGAGAAAATGTAGAGGAAGATAGAAGAATGGTAGAGGTAAATGAAGAATATGAAACTGATGGTATCAACACTAAACCACCCTCAAGAAATGAGATAAAAGAAGCGATCAGCCAAATAAAGAATGGGAAGGCCCCAGGAGTAGATAATGTAGCACCTGAGCTTCCAGCTGTGCACCCCGATATGACAGCCGATCTGTTCACAAAAATTTGGAATAAGGAAAGAATGCCAAAGGAATGGAGAGCAGGACTCCCTGTAAAATTACCAAAGAAAGGTGACATGACCAACTGTCACAACTGGAGAGGTATCACCTTGCTCTCGATTCCCAGTAAAGTGATGACGCGGGTGATCCTGAACAGGATAAAAGCAAGGATAGAAAACCAACTGCGCAATGAACAAGCAGGTTTCAGGAATAATCTCTCATGCATAGACCAAATAAACACTCTACGAATTATTATTGAACAGTTTAATGAATACAATTCTGGCCTATGTCTTCTGTTTGTGGACTTTGAGAAGGCTTTTGATTCATTGAAAAGGAACACCATGTGGAGAACGTTACAGAAGTACGGCGTACCAACTAAAATCAGCAAAATCATCAAAGAGACAACTTCACGTGTAAAGTAATCCATGAAGGGAAGCTTTCGGAGCCTTTCTCCATAAACTCTGGTGTGCGGCAGGGGTGTGTCCTATCTCCAACTATCTTTCTTCTTGTTCTGGATGATGTCATGAGGAAAGTTACGGAGGGAAGGCAAAGAGGCATCCAGTGGGGTTTGAGAGACAGATTGGAGGCTTTGGAGTATGCTGATGACTTATGCCTATTGACTAAAAAACATACTGATATGGAGGGAAAGATACAGGATCTGGAGAGAGAGGCGGGAGCAGTGGGCCTCAGGATAAATGCCCAGAAAACAAAGGCAATGAATATCAACGTGAAGAGCAAACGGAAATTTAGAGTCAGTGATGAGGACATTAAAGAAGTCGAAGAGTTTACATATCTTGGCAGTGTGGTTGCGCAGGATGGAGGAGCAGCTTCTGATGTCAAAATGAGAATCCACAAAGCAAATGCGGCATTCATACAACTCTATCCGATATGGAGGGCCAGAGAAATATTAATGAAAATCAAACTTCGCATTAATTAGAAATAGGAAAGGATTTCCACCTATCAATACTTGTTTATTGCACTTATTATGCTACAGGACTGGTTTCGACCCTTTACATAAGGTCATCCTCAGCTGAACCATGCATACATATCTATGTGATGAAGCTATGATTAAGATAGTATTGTCAAAGGAATGTCATACGATAATAAACATTAGGTCACATCCAAATGGGGCATGTCGTAACGTGAACTGGCATATATGTCACTATGTACAACAATGCATTGTATGTCTAAAATAGTATCTTAAGATCTTAAAATTAGTTGATAAAACATATCTCACTTAAAACTAGCAGCTAGTATGAGCCCAAGAAGAACACGAAGCAGTACACAACAAGCTCGCATATCAAACACATCTCAGCCACACCAACAACAATAAATATAATATCACTGCACAGCTACAAATGGGAAAGGAGCCACTACTTTGAATCCAATGTCACTCAAATTTTATGGACGTCACAGGACAACATGATTTGATTTTAACATAAGGCAACACACACAGCAGAGCTGAACATATTTTAGCCTAATTTTAACCATACGTCTGGCACCTTTTTAAAATTGGATAGTGTACATACATGAAGACAAAATCTTTTACTTATACAATTTTACAAGCAAACCATATCATTTAAACTCCAGGAACAGCAGCTGAGTGTACAACTGTGTAAATAAGACTTGAACACGGGAGTCAGCCAACAAGCAAGACATGAACGTTCATGTGCATGAAGTGCTCCCATATATTGTATTCATCTTGTATATATATATATAAGTTAGTTTTAAGTGAGATATGTTTTATCAACTAATTTTAAGATCTTAAACATACTATTTTAGACTTACAATGCATTGTTGTACATAGTGACATATATGCCAGTTCACGTTACGACATGCCCCATTTGGATGTGACCTAATGTTTATTATCGTATGGCATTCCTTTGACAATACTATCTTAATCATAGCTTCATCACATAGATATGTATGCACGGTTCAGCCGAGGATGACCTTATGTAAAGGGTCGAAACCGGTCCTGTAGCATAATAAGTGCAATAAACAAGTATTGATAGGTGGAAATCCTTTCCTATTTCTAATTGTGTAGTTCGTCAATACGGAAATGAAGATTATAGATTACGAAACTTCGCATTTTCCGAACAAATGTAAAAACAGAACTGTTATATGGTTATGAAACCTGGAAAGTTACCTCAGATTACTCATAAACTACAAGTATTCGTAAACAGATACTTAAGGAGAATTAATTGTATTTTCTGGCCAAAGGTAATTTCAAATGGAGATCTTTGGAAACAAACAGAAGAAGAGCCCATTGGCATACAAATCAAGCGGAAGAAGTGGAAATGGATCTGTCACACACTGCGGAAGCAGCAGGATGCAGTGGAGAGAAAGGCTCTGTTTTGGAACCCCCAAGAACAACAGAAGAGAGGTAGACCCTGGAAGTCATGGAGACGCAGTGTGATGGAGGAGGCAAAACAAGAAGGGAAGACCTGTGGAGAACTCAAGACCCTGGCTCAAAATAGGATACACTGGCGCTGCTTTGTCGAAGCCCTATGCTCTGCAAAAGAGTAAAAGGAAATAAGTCAAGTAAGTCAAAGTACCAATCACATAAGTAACAATGACATACCGGCAAAAAAAAAAGGTCCTACCTTTTGTATTCCACCGTCTTCAGTGTTGCTAGTGGCACTGTAGGAAGAATTGCTGCTGCTATCACTGTTCACATCTCTCCATAAGAAGTCTTCTTCAGTCCCATCTAACGTATTTGAGATTCCCGTTTTCTTCAAACTCTTTTCAGTCACCTTCAAAGAAATCATGTGCCAAGTGCACAATATCCACTCAAAAAGGAGTTCCACCGATGGTTTCCAAATCTTGCCTGTTGGAGTTTGTTTACACTTTCCACCATCCAGTACTGATAATTTTTGCACGTTTCCTTGAATAGTTTATTTATCTAAACATTGACATGTTGTTGAAGTACCACCGTTAATCTACTGGGAATCACTGCCAAATTGGTTTTCATGCTTTCCAATAATTTCTTAGTGTCTCCCATCTGGGGGCTATGAAAACTGCCCAGCATGAGGTAGGGAGGCCATCGAAGGAGAGACCCCACTCAATTTCTCCAAACCATTCGTATTCAATCTTGTGGAAGTGATGTGTCCATCCACCCTTTTTCTTGGATACGAACGTGAATCCTTCATGGAAATTTTACTTTCACCATTGGTTTTTCGTTTCAGAATAACGTAAGATGCAAGCTTTCTGCCATCAGCTCTTACAGACAGCATCACCGTACATCATTTCTCACTTTTAGTAGTGCGTATAATAACACTCCCTGTCCCTTTCTTATCGATTGATCGACTTTGTGGAATATATAAGCTGATTGGTGTAACATCTGCATTTCCTATTTGGGAAAGCAGATATCTTTTCACTTTCCTCTTCCCAATCACAAAGTGATGAAAATTCTTTTTTGGTTGAAATAATTCGGCTTCTTTGGTATTTGATGTTTTTAGTCGAAGAGGATGTCCATTTCTCTTCGGGAAATTCATGAAATCATCCAGGCTCAGCTAACCTTAAAATCTGAGACACTGATCCCATGTACTGGAGCTATTTTCTTGTCCTTTAAAATACAGTATTTTGTGGTAAATAAAAAATTGTTGTTTCGCAGTAGGAGTGATGCTACTTGACATCTTTGTTTCGAAATGCAACTGAACAATGTGATAAATCTAGAAAGTGGATGTGTTTAGTATGCAAACATTATTTTCCTCACTTTGAACCAAAGAATTGGGGTGTGTAAATTATGCGAGAAACTTAGGTTTGCTGAAAATAAACTATTGAGGATACAATAAACTAGCAAGGAGAGGTCCAACTGATTTCAACGAGCTTCAATGTTCCTATAAGGGGACACTCAACAGTAACTCGTGTATAAAGTGTACACACTTTCATTTTCGGAAAAATTGAGGTCAAATGTCATGATCCAGGATCCACATCAGACTAAGTGGAAGTGATAGAACACTAAAAGGTGAACAAAATTTACTTACATGTTAGGTCCACGACCTAGGTCATCATCATCATCATCATCATCATATTCTAAAGGCTAAGCCTTGTCGCTGCAGCCACAGTTGTCTATCTTGAGCCAGTCTTTTCAACTCGGCGTAGGTCTTGCACTTCATCCTCAGAAGCAGGTTCTTGAAGTAAGATACTCTGGGTCGTCCTCTTCCTCTTTTTTCAGCAATTCTTCCTTCAATGATATTACAAAGGAACTCATGACGCAGAATGTGACCAATAAATTGTATTTTCCGTTTTCCAATTTCAGTTATCAGATTCTGTTCTTCTCCTATCTCTCAACTAGGAATGTAACATTAAATTTCTAATTCTACTTGTATCGAAAAGGTTGAACGAACTCAGTTGAATACGGAACACTATGACATTCTTGTCTTGAAACAAAGTCTTTGTTCCACCATGATCTAGGCATTACTTTTCAATATCTTCGCAGAGTGAAAAGTCTTTGCATAAGAGGGAATTGATCAAGTTTATTCCATGAACAAACTTTATAATACTCCATGATTTTAATGTTTTATTTCTTACGGTGAAGACGATATAATTGTGATACCGGTAGCTTTAAAGTTTTGATTTTTTTTATAATGGGAAAGGGGTATAGTTACAAGAAGCTGGCTGTGCTAGAAGTTGTCAAGGAGAAACAGGACCTCCTTCTTTGGCAACTTCCAACAGCCACTTCCTTCCAACTCCTAGCCCTTTCCCATCCCATCCCATCATCACCATAAGACCTATCTGTCGGAGCGATGTAAAGCCATTAGCAAAAGAAAAGAAATATTACATTTACTACGACTTTAGTAACAGTTCTGCTAATTGTTGATTTTGATGTCCAATGCATTGCTGCTACACCGCCTCACCAATGTAAGCATATAAGAATTTGTTCTTTTTCCGAAAACCCCCTGCGGGTGGGGGACGCACATGTAGAATACACCTGTGGTATCCCCTGCCTGTCGTAAGAGGCGACTAAAAGGTGCCCAAGGGGCTCTCAACTTGGGAGTGTGAATTAGCGACCACGGGGCCCTTAGCTGAGTCTTAGCATTGCTTCCACTTACTTGTGCCAGGCTCCTCACTTTCGTCTATCCTACCCGACGTCCCTTGGTCAACACTTGTTCTTTTCCGACCCCGACGGTATTAGAGCATTCGAGCCCTAGGGAGTCTTTCATTTTCACGCCCTTCGTGGCCCTTGCCTTTCTTCATCCGTTACTTCATTTTTCAAAGTGACGGATCCCTTCTTTCTTCTTTTTTCTCTCTCTTTACCCCCGTGGGTGGGGGACGCAGACAAATAATACACCCACGGTATCCCCTGCCTGTCGTGAGAGGCGACTAAAAGGGGCGACCAAGGGATGATTGAATTAGAACCATGAAACTGCTTTTGATTCGTACCATCATGCGGGGAACACCATGGGTTGCCTGTACTTGCGAGTAGTACCACTAAATTAGGTACAAAATAGGTTTGTGATTAGTAGCAGTAAAGAGGCTGGCCTGGGGGTTTCCAGTACCCGTGTGTCATACCCATGTGAGCAACACCGCGGGTCTGGGCGTAGCCTGTGAGTTGTACCGCTATATGAGCGGTACCGTGGGTCTGCGTTGCCTGTGATTAGTACCCACTATGTGAGGAACACCACGTGATAGTGCGTGTTCCTGTGGTTAGTACACCTAGGTGAGGAACCTTATCGGTTTGCGTTGGCTGTGAGTGGCGCCATTGTGTGAGAAACACCATAGGTCTGCGTTCCCTGTACGAAGTGCAATACTTGTGAGTAGTACCATCTTGTGTGGAACACTGTGAGTCTTCGCTACTTTTGATTAGTACCCCAACATGACACAAATACCATGGTTCTACTTTACTCGCGACATGTACCATTCTGTGGGGCCTTAGACGTGGATTTAGCACCCCTTTAGACATCAAGCATCATTGTGCTTTTTAAGTGGTCCCTTGGTCAGTAATACTATTATTTGCGATCTTTTTTTGAGTCTGATCCACTGTTCTTTTTTTTTTTTTTGTTGGGTTCATGTCCATCCATTCATTCTTCATGACATTTTTTTATTTTATTTTGATCAGTGGATGAATTTGAACTTTTTGTTATTTCACTTCGTACCATTAGGGGCCGATGACCTCGATGTTAGGCCCCTTTAAACAACAAGCATCATCTTTTTCCGAAAGGGATTGACTTCTTTTTGTTGCAGGTTTCAATAAACGACCAATCATTTAAAGAATATAGTCAGCATGTATTGGGGTAACACGAAAACACTCGCGAAATTCCATCGAAGTGAGGTTATGATAATTAATCCTGTCTTTGTACATTCTCTTGTTGGATTCTTCACTATTCTCACTCAATGATAATAAAAGCCTCGTCGTAACATGTTTATATCACTAAATCAAATCCTACACCAAGAAATGAGTGTAGTTACTTGTTAATTAACAGCTGAAAAGGGAATCTGCTCTTTGCAAGATTTCTGAAAAGTTTTCATGTCGTTTCTTTGCACTTTGCATTTCTGTACCGAGGGAGGAACATTAACAGGCTTGAAAAGTGAAAAGATTCCTAACTTTTCACTTTGCAAGACAAATCTGAAAAGCGATGGTGGAACAAAATCTGAACTGAAAAGTGCAAAGTTGTGTGAGAAACACCATAGGTCTGCGTTCCCTGTACGAAGTGCAATACGGTACTTGTGAGTAGTACCATCTTGTGTGTGGAACACTGTGAGTCTTCGCTACTTTTGATTAGTGATGGGCGATATTTCACGAACTGTGATTTTTTCACTGATATGAAGAAATCACGAGTAACGACTGTTACTTTCTACGCTATCACTGTGATCAGTCGTGATTTCACTTAGTGATCATCGTGCGCCCTCTTAACTCCATATACAGAGCTAGAATGTTGCTACCTAAACTGTGACTGTGATCGTTGCCTACGCTATAATAGAAGGCCTGGACAAGCCGACACATTTCTGGGCGAACAAACTAGTTCACGCAATGGCCGCTTGGATCGCGTTTATGTTCTATTGTTCTCATGTTCTGTCTACATCCTAGCATTGAAGAATCATAAAATAACGCGAAATAATACATTTTTTTATCATTGTGCCCGGTGTGAATCAGATATAAATATATAAAACAACTTATAACACACTACACTTAATAGATTTCTTTCATTTTGCACTTGTATATCACACAAAAACAGGGAAATAAATAGAAGTACTCACCCGATTTTTTCCCTATTACTATAATTTCAACACTTTTCTGCTCAGAGGCTTGCTGTTGAATTTGTTTAATAAATCACAGTCATTAGTCACTTTCATTGCGTAGTTATCAAGAACAGGTCTGAAAATTTTTGTAAGTGTAACGTCTGTGATGTGTAATTGATCACAGTCGCGGCAATGAAACGTCTCTTTAAACTTTGGAGCGGTAAGGAATTTCAGCTTTCGGACAAGGTTACTTTTTTCGAGATATCCTAACGCCCGCGTTGTAAATATTAACACATTTTTTAAGAAAAAACGAATTTGCGTGAAGGGTAGCGCCAAGCTCCCCGATCTTGAGCCCTTATTAAGCACATTAGTGGACTGTCCGTAACACAAGACGACAGCTGTTCCAAACAAGATCCACAATCTGTCTTCTCCTCTGCGACCCTAACTAAATAACCGCCGATCATAGCCAATGCAGATAGCTCCATGGAAACAGGTTCTTCTGTAAAATGAGAAAAAAATTGAAAGTGTCAGCGATCATTTAAACGAACATGCATAATACAGCGTAACCGATATTAAAATAAAGCAATTACCTCGAATAGGCACGTCGAGTAATTCCAAAACACTTCCGGGAATAACAACCGAGGTGGAAATATCACTGGCTGTTCTCCGCCGAATGGTGTCCATTAACCTGAACTTCTGAGATTCTACATTAGAAGTGTCAGAAGGATTGATCATACCACATTTCAAAGTCGTCTCTAATGCATATAAACACGACCTGGCGTCCATCATATCATTGAAACCTCCATTCCTTCTCAAATGACTTAATAACAATTCAATGTCATCACTGGAAAGATTTCTACTGAGAAATATAATGAAATCCATTTGAAAGTAAGTACTTTATACACTTTACCGTTGAATGTGTTGTGATCATAAGAGCTTCATATGTTTCTTGACTGAATGTATTTAACTTCTGACCAGATTTTTTAATTGTGTCAACGTACGGCAGAAATTCCTCTGTTAACCACAAAAACCTATCGTCAGTCAATTCGGTGAAAATTTTCTTGTCTGTGTTCCTGGAATGGTAACTTTGTTTTATGTTGCACACATCGTGTATGTCATGCCATTTCCTTACATATTCTAAAAATTTACTTGTTTCTCTCAGACTGACATGATCAGACACTGACTCCGGAGCGACAATAGGCAGTGTTTTTAGTGCTACAGTGACATTAAGGGAAAATAAATACCTTGCTCTTTTAACATTCATTTTCTCAAGGTTGGAGGGGTACACAACCTTCCTTGTTAAACAACGGACTGGTTTAACAATGGATTTTTTCTGCATACTGTACAGTCTTTTTACATGTTCACTTGAAATCAAATTTTCTCTATAACGAAGATCCTTTGCTAGAAACTGAGACCTAATATTTTTCAGAACATGGCTGGAATCAAAACTGAGGAACAGGGGTCTGCTTTCATCATTAGGATGTTTTATTTCAGGCAAGATTGGACCCTCACACAACTCTTACATCATATTCGAATTCACAGAGCAATTGTCTGTCACTAAGCATAGAATTAAAAATCCAGTTTCTTCTACTTCGCTGATTACTTTCATTGTCAGTGTTAACAGCTGGCTGCCAGTTAACTGCCTAGTGAAGTAAAATGCCACGGGTATTCTGATGTTAGTTGACAAACCACGGAATAGAAAGCAGAGTAACCTGTTAGCCACGGCTTCACCTCGGCCCAAGTCTTCTATTTCATTTTCCGAAAATCCAAGGAACTGGTCCATTTTACGGTCATATCCCACTCTGGGTTTTATTGCCATCTCGTCAATAACGAGAGACCCCAATTTTTCTTCTGGACATTCCAAATTACTGTATTCGTGCTGTAGTCTTTATTTTATTAAAGATGTGACTCCAGTTTCCCCATTAGAGAAGCCAATGTACCTTTTTAGTGTTTTCGGATGAGGAATTTTGAGGCAGTTTACAGATCTTATGAAACGGTATCCTGTCGGAGCTTTCCTATGCCAAAGTGTACAAATTTTAAGAGTTGTTTCGCCGTATGTAATGTGTGCTTTACTGTAAGCTTCAATTTGTTCGATTAGAAACAGTGCTTTTATCACCCCATTTTCTCCATTTTTCTGAATTTTCTGGATTTTCTCTTCTAGAGGAGACTTCTGTTTCTTATTAGATTTCAGCCTTTTAATTTCACTTCTCAGTTTTACTACAGTTTTTCTTAGCCTACAATTTGATTTACATTTTAAAACAAATTTCCTTTTGATATTCTTGTGCTTGTCTTTGTAGTCAAATACTGAAGGCGTTTGGGTGCCTACATCAGAGTTTAACACGTTTTCGAGTTCTATAGAAGGGTGTTGATCATCTGCGTCCACTGGTCTGCAGTCTATTTTCTTTTGTTTAATCGGTGAACTACATGCCCTCACAACTGGGTCTTTCCTACGCTTAAGAATTTTTTTCTTGTGATCAGGGAAATTATTAAAAACTGTCGGCACTTTGTTGGGGAGCAGAATTCTCCTCACAGTACTTACACTGTAATCTGATTCGACAAAGTGCAAGCTACATATTCTGGAGCTATCATTAGGAGCCCAAAGAGATCATTTTCTGCTGCCCTGTCGAGAAATAGCAACCCTCCATTTCTCCCGTAAACTCGGATCTTTAGGAAAAATATGAAAATTTATGTTTGTGTCTTTCTTCGCTGCGTTAGATGTGCAGTTAGGCACGCAACAATAAACCATCTTAACCTACAGAATGGAAAGAGAAACTTGACGGTAATTTGGAAGCGCATAACCAAACAAATGTTAAATGCATCTCAGCAACCATCCATATACTGCAAATCGTGAGACCAACTAAATTTAAAAACGACAAAACTCTTCATATTTCATGTTAGGTAAGGCCTTACCTTATAAACTGAAGTTTAATATGTTATTTCTTCTCATAAAACATGCTGCAGTAACCCACATAAACATAGGATTCGCGCCAAACAATAGAACATAAACGCGAACCTAGCGGTGGAAATGAGAAAAACTACTACCCCGCTTTTAATGGAAGAAATTGGCTCTCTGTCCAGGCCTCTAGTATCTAGTAGGCTTTGCTGTGATCGATGTTGTGATCAGTCGTGATATCACGACATGTGCTGCCGCAACGGTATCCATGCGAAGCGATGCGTTCAAGGAAGCAGCATCGCCATGATTACCAACAGTATGGACATTTGTTGATTTAATTTTTTAAGGACGTCAACATATCGTTCAGTATATAATGTATTTGTAGGAATTGAGCACATTCCTCCCGAATATATTAACAACTGAAACACTTATAATCCTCGGCATCGCTTGCAATATCAGTTTCAGGAAATTGTCAGTTGACTCGCAGTGTGGTATTATTTTTAAGCGCGCGTTCAAAAAAATCGTGGTACACGGGACTCTCCTAATTTATAGAATAGAAACAAACATGTATTTCTCCTGTATTTTGGAATGCCCGGGGGCATATTGTCACTGAAGCTCGGTATTAGGAGGCAAGTGGACTGAAATGGCGTTTTCTAGAAAAAGGAAGAACAGTGACCTGTAGCAGTCCTTTAAAGAAGTGGATGAAAATTTCACAATATGTAATATGAGCAAACAGAAATTGTCTTAAAAAGAAGTACTTCAAATCTGAATAAACATTTGGAATGCAAACACCTCTCACTTGCTTTGCCAGAAAGCAGTAGTCAAAAATCAGCATGTATCTGATGTTACAGACCTGGGATTTTAGACTCTAAAAAAATGTTTTATGCACCTAAAATGGCCTTTTAAACAAGTAAATAGGTTTTTGAAAGATAATATAGGCACTTCAAATATGCTTTAAAAATAGGCAGAAAATCGACTTTAAAATATGACAATATAGACCTACACTGTAATGTGATATTTTTTTTACGTTAAGTACAGTAAGTACAGTAGGCTACCCTTTCTAAATAGGCATAGTTGCAAAATGAAGGCATAATTAAACAGGCGTTTATTACAAACAGCTATGGATTAGGAAACAAAAAATTTTCATCAGTACTGTACTAAAATTAAATTAAATGCGTAGTACTGGTATGCGTATGTATTTGTGAGGAACATTCCTACTGCACTTTTCAGTCGTAGTTTGCTTTACAGCACATAACAATAATCTTCTCTAAATTTTCCACAGGCAGGCTGCGTCTTTTGTCTGTTAAAACAATTTTTAAAGCAGAAAAAATGTGCTCTACACTCACAGATGTTGGAGGGGCATAGCAAAATTTACCTACATTTTTCAGTTCAATTTCACTAGGTAGGTCTACTTTTCCCCATCCATTACCTGATATATCCTTTCCTGCACTGAATTACCTAGATTCTTCTGCAATACACTAGCCCACCTGTCTTTTATTTTATCCCTTACTTTACCCCTAGTACTTTGTATAATATTCTCAGCTTCCTCAATTACAAAATATATCTGTTTGAGACTATACTTTTTTTCCTATTTTTGTAATGATTGACTGGAAGAAATGAAAAATTTGCCTGAATATATGCAATGTCTCTCTGAACACTGGAATAATCCTTTAGCAGATCTTTGCCCATACGACACACATGCAGAGTTGTCTGTTAAAGGCATATTGTCTTGTAGTTATTGATGATGATTATGTACTTGAATAATAGAACAGGGATGGTGTATTAATGTGTTTAATTAACACTCCAACTATCGAGGGGACGAAAGTAAAAATATGAATAATAATCAGAGAGAATAAAGATAATATTAGAAGCACAGAACATCAATATATAAAAGTCTTCGAAACCCTAACAAAGTTCAAGGAGTTTATAACACATATATGAGTTTATACACATATATTGATACTAGAGGCCGCCACACACTCCCTCCGCAGTGACAGCGTCCATGTATTTTCGAGGGAAGGTGACCCTTCGACCTGATCTGGTGATCCGTGGTACGGGTGTATTGGATTGAGTGCTGCCTGTCTTCATCTGAAGGTTGACAGTCTTTGGAATGGAACTCGACGGAATGTCCAGAGTAGTTTCTCCAGATATGTCTTCCTTGTTTTCCGATGATTGGTCTGCCAGAAGGAAGGCAGGTTTCAATCTGTCAATGCTAATAGTTTGTTTCCCTGTTGGCATCTCCACCTCGAAGTGTTTGTCACTGCAAGACAGGACTGGATATGGCCCGTCATATGGTGATTTAAGAGGTGTTCTGACCGCATCGTGTCGAACGAAAACGAACTTGCTCGTCATCAGCCGTGGGTGAATGAAGATCTTTTTGCGGTCGTGATGTTCTGTTGGGACTGGTCTTAGGTTCCTCAACTGTTCCTTCAATTTGAAAACGAAGGTTGGGATGTCAGTTACTAGTTTCTGTTCGTTGAGAAATACTCCTGGTAGCCTAATTGTTGAGCCGTAAGTCATTTGCACTGGCGAGGTGTTGACTTGCGGAATTATGTAGGAACGAAGTCCTAATAAGACCAAGGGAAGCTTCGAAACCCAATCATCAGACATCTGTGCCTTCAAAGCAGATTTTAATTGACGGTGCCATCGTTCAATTTTTCCATTTGCTGCCGGATGATACGCTGTCGTTTTAATGTGGACGATGCCCAGTGTGCTTGTGAGGCATTTGAAAAGTTGACATTCAAACTGCCTTCCGCGGTCAGTAGTTATGATATGAGGCACGCCAAAACGAGATATCCATGTTGAGACTATGGCAAATGAAACTGCTTCTGCTGTGATGTCAGCTAATGGAACTGCTTCTGGCCATCGCGAGAAACGATCAATAATTGTTAGTAAATAGCGATATCCTTGTGATGGAGGTAAGGGTCCAACTATGTCCACGTTAATGTGACTGAATCTTGCTGCCGTTGGAGGATACTGTCCCACTGCACTGTTGGTGTGTCTCCAGACTTTACTTCGTTGGCGAGGAATACATGCTGATGTCCAGGTCTTTACGTCCTTTTTTAGTGATGGCCAAATGAAGTGCTTTTTTACTAAATTAATGGTTGCTTGAACACCAGGGTGAGCTAGATTGTGTAGCGAGTTGAAAATTGCCTGTCGTAGTTGTTGAGGTACATATGGGCGAATCATATCTTCAGTCATGTCGCAAACGAGTTCTTTACCATTGGGCAACATTATTGTTCGAAGTGCAAGTGACGTATTCTTAATGTGTGGAAGTTCTTCGTCACATTGTTGGCTTTCTGCTATTTCTTCCATGGTAACAGTTGGAGGTATAGTGATTGAAGCAATTCGTGAACAAACATCAGCTGCGATGTTCTCCTTTCCAGTAGTGTAACGTATGTCTGTGGTGAACTGTCCGATGAAACTAATGTGTCGTATCTGACGTGGAGAAGCTTTGTCTGAACGTTGCTTGAACATGAAGATGAGTGGCTTGTGGTCGGTGTAAATCGGAAAATCACGTCCTTCAAGCATGTACTGAAAGTGCTTCACAGCTGAGTAGGCAGCGAGGAGTTCTCTGTCGTAGGTTGAGTAATTCCTCTCTGCATTTGTCAGTTTCTTGGAGAAGAATGCTAATGGTTGCAGATTATTGTCTTTGATTTGTTGCAATGATGCGCCAATAGCATAATCTGAGGCATCTACCATTAAAATTAGAGGTAAATTTGAAGATGGATGAGCTAGAAGTGCTGAATCGGCCAAGCTATTTTTTAGGTCATTAAAGGCTTGTCGAAGATTTTCTGTCCAATTAATTTTTCTGTTGTCATTTTTCTTAGTCCCGTGGAGAAGGTTCAAAAGCTCTGCTTGTTTACTGGCTGAATTTGGCAGTGCTCTTCGGTAAAAGTTAATGAGGCCAAGAAACCGGCGCAGTTCTTTTACTGTTGTGGGTAGCGGATAGTCAACAATGGTTTGCACTCGCTCTGGTAGTGGTCTGATTCCTTCTGCAGATATCACATATCCCAAGAAAGGTACTTCTGTTGAACTGAAAATGCACTTGTTCAGATTGATTCTGATGTTGAACGTACTGAGTCGTTCGAAAAGCATTTGAAGATGTTTCTTGTGCTCTTCTTCATCTTGTGATGCCACTAGGATGTCATCTATATAACAGTACACGAAATCGAGGTCTCTGAGTATACTGTCGATATATCTTTGAAAAGTTTGAGCCGCATTACGGAGTCCAAACGGGGTGCGCAAAAATTCGAACAAACCAAATGGAGTTATCACTGCTGTCTTAGGTACATCGTCCGGATGTACAGGGATGTGATGATAAGGTCTGATTAGATCTATTTTTGAAAATATTCGTTTTCCATGTAGTTGGCTGTTAAAATCTTGAAGGTTAGGAATAGGATACCTGTCAGGCTTGGTGATGATGTTGAGAGCACGGTAGTCTCCGCAAGGTCTCCAGGATCCGTCTTTCTTGGGAACTAAATGGAGGGGACTTGCCCAGGCGCTCTTTGATGGCTGGCAGATTTTCATATCGATCATTTGTTGGAACTCTGCTTTAGCTGCTTTGAGTTTATCTGGTGGTAGTCGTCGTGCCTTTGCTGCTACAGGATGTCCTTCTGTGACAATAGTATGATAAACAGAGGTATCTGGGATGTCGAAATGGACGTTTTCATGGAGCAAGTTGGGAAATTTCTTTAGAATGTCAGCATGTTTTTGATCTGGTGGCATTAGATAAACTGTTTCTATGCCAGTGACTTTAATCAATGTGCCAGGTGTCTCTGCTGATGTTAATGGGTCAGTGAGTCGCCTGTTCTTTAGATCTACGATAAGGTTGTAATGGTGAATGAAGTCGGCTCCAATAATCGGTGATTGCACATCTGCAATTACGAATTTCCATGTGAAATTGCGCCGTAAACCCAAACTGAGTACTAGTAGACGCTCTCCGTAAATGTTAATATCAGTGCCGTTTGCTGCATAAAGTTTACGATCTGTCTTTTTTGGGCGATCACTATCCGAAGGCGGAATCACAGAAATATCAGCTCCGGTATCGACCAGGAAACGACTTCCGCTACTTCTGTCTGTGAGAAATAGGCGGCGTGAAAAATGACTCCGATCACCTGCCGCCGCTAGTGTGGAGCGTTTTAGTTTGACTGCATGTTAGAATTCTGAGCGGAAGGTGGTTGATATGAGCATGGGCTTTGGCATTTCTTTGCCCTGCTGCGATATTTAAAGTGATACCAACATAGTGCTCCATTAAGATTAAAAGAGTGGGCTGACCGGGACCTGTCTCGTGACCTTCTTGGTGAGGAACGAGATGATCGCGAGTTACTTCTTGAAGAACGTGACAACGTTTTCAATTCATTGATTTTCAGTGTTAATTCAGTGATCTGCATTTCTAGTCTTGAGATACGATCGTTACTGACATCATTTATTTTATCGACTGCAATGGTGGATGGTGCCTGCGCGGTGTGAGCATAAACATTTAATCCCGGTTGTGAAATTTCAACAATTTTGTCAGCTATAGTGGCTATGGTGTCCAGATTATCTTTACTCGTAGCTAATATAGAACGTGCGGTAACAGGAAGCCGCTGCATAAATATGGTTTTCAAGAAATCGTCCTTGACTTGCGTACCGGCTAAAGTTCGCATCTCACGCAAGAGTTGAGTTGGCTTCTTATCACCTAATTCTAATTCTGTTAATAATTTCGTCACTTTGCTATTCTCTGACTCTTCAAATTCCTGAATTAGTCGTGCTTTAAGCTCTGTGAACGGAGTGGTAGATAGTGGTCGAGATAAAAAGTCGGAAATTAATTCTACAATATCTGCTTCTAATGACGCAATAACATGATTAAATTTCGTGGTTTCGTTAGTGATACCCAACATAGTAAACTGTGTTTCAACTTGAAGAAACCATACCTTTATGTTTTTCTTCCAGATGGGCGGAATCTTCACTGAAATGCGAGCAATATCCGCTTCGTTCCATACTGTTGTTGCCGGTGGATTTGTTTCGTTGCTGGCGTCGGTCATTTTCACACTTGACTAACCACAAAATGTGTTCCGCGCCGTATTTTAATATCACGTCGGGAGTCACCAATGTAGTTATTGATGATGATTATGTACTTGAATAATAGAACAGGGGTGGTGTATTAATGTGTTTAATTAACACTCCAACTATCGTGGGGACGAAAGTAAAAATATGAATAATAATCAGAGAGAATAAAGATAATATTAGGAGCACAGAACATCAATATATAAAAGTCTTCGAAACCCTAACAAAGTTCAAGGAGTTTATAACACATATATGAGTTTATACACGTATATTGATACTAGAGGCCGCCACAGTCTATCACAGATGTTCGATATAATACAGGGCAGCTTCCATTGAGGAACCCCAACGGCTGATGATTGGCTGTGGTGGAAAAGAATAGAGGGGAATTTCTCTCAGAAGATGGCTATTCTTAATGGAAGCTTACAGAACACTCTCTTCGTTGTTGAAATCAGATTATTTACTGCAGGCAACTTGGCCCTAACTATTTCTGTGAGTCTGTGCAAGGCATGGGCCATGCAAGTAACATGGACATTAAAGAAGGGTAGACAGTTTTAACGAGAGGTAGAGTAGCAATCATGTAGGAAGCAGCATTGGAGACAAGGAGAAGGTCTTTATAATCATCAACACTCCCAGGATACAACAACTGGAACCCCTTGTTGATGATGTACACAATGCTTTGCTCTATTTTCTGAAGCTGCTTAGAACAAAGGAGAGCAGTAAATGCCAATTGGGTTCCAGTTTTCCTACTATAAGATTAGCAATGTACCTGCCCACAGAGTTGCTGGTTTTGTCCACATACAACCCTATGTAAGGACTCCCAAATATCCTCTGTGACTGGCAAAATTACCTCCTATATCTAAGTAGTTTTTCTTTAATGTAGATGTTGAAAGTATGTGTTGTTGGTGTATTTCTGTAAACAAATCTCTGAAAACATGACTATGCACAGAATTCCAGGGGATATTTTCAGCAACTAGGGCTCTAAACATATGAGACTAAGATAAGGAATAGCTAATGAATAAAATTTGTAATTTTGAATTATTTCATTTAAACCACTACTACTCTAAAGTTAATTAAGAACAAGAACACTCCAGGCCTCGAAAGGTCTTGGCTTTCATTTACAGCTGCTGCGCAGCTCTAGGCTTGCAGATATTAGATAGCCGTGTGGTCAGCACGTCACATCCCTCAAGTGTATTGCCGTGCCTCTTAGACCGCTCCTCATTGTAGCTTCCCAATTGCCCTCACGCAGCTGGGTCAACGCCTTTCCATACCACAAATTTTTCTAAATTACTGCCGGTACTGGTATCTAGGGAAAGGTGCACTGGTATCGTTAGCCTTACATTAGGTGGCTGGGAATAGTCATACATCATTATATTTTTCACTTGTGCCAGATAAATGTGTAGAATTTCATTTCCTAGCACATACCAAATAATCGGTTACAGTATAAAACACGACTGTTACCAATGTTGATCCTATTTTTTCCTTGACATATTGGTTGAACTTCGGCATGTCTACAAAAAACGAATGTAAATAATAAAATGATTATGTTTGTACGCCTAGAAGTAAATTGGCAACGACCGTGTCTGTAATGCAACCAAAATGTAGGCTGTTTATTAAATGCAAACCCTTAGGTGGCTGATTTTCTTATAAATGTTTACACAGAGATAGCCTAGTCACAATAACAAGGCATTCTCTTGATCACAAGCTACAAATAACAAGCACCAAGCAGCACGGACGATGCGGTGATTGTGATCACGTCACGACTAAAAATCACTGATATCAGAAAATCACGATATCAAATCACGCTGCGACTCACAAATCACGGTATCGCTCATCACTACTTCTGATTAGTAACCCAACATGACACAAATACCATGGTTCTACTTTACTCGCGACATGTACCATTCTGTTCTGTTCATGGAACAGGCCCCTGATCTGCCCTAATAAATAAATAAATAAATAAATAAATAAATAAATAAATAAATAAATAAATAAATAAATAAATAAATAAATAAATAAATAAATAAAATAAGAGTTTTGTCTGTACATTGCTCATAATTTGAAAAGAATGGTATTTCTGTATCGATCATGACCGCAGTAACAAGGAAATGCACTTTTTAGTATTCCATAATCTGTCTGTCTGTCTGTCTGTCTGTCTGTATGTACACGCATCACTAGAAAACGGCTAAAAAGAATTTAATGAAAATTTGTACGGTATGCAAAGTCAAGGAATAAGTTGCTACAATCTAGGCCATAAATAATTTTATTCACGCTGATTGAAATGGTAGTTTAGAGGAAGGCCTAAAATTTTATTTTCAAATATTTATGTTATTAGTAGTCCTATCTTAATAAAAATCGGTATGCAAAGTCGAGGAACAAGTCGCTACAATCTAAGCTATATACATTTTTATTCACACTGAGTGAAATGGTGGTTTAAGGGAAGGCCTAAAAATTAATTCTTAAATATTTACATTATTAGTGGTCGTATCTCATTGAAAATCTAGCTGCCTCTGTGGATCAGCGGTAGAGTGTCGGCCTCCAGATCCCAAGATAGCGGGTTCAAACTCGGCAGAGGTAGTCGTATTTTTGAAGGGCGGAAAAAAGTCCATTCGACACTCCATGTTGTACGATGTCGGCATGTAAAAGATCTCTGGTGACACATTTGGTGTTTACCCGACAAAATTCATTAAATCTCAGCCATAGACGCCCAAGAGAGTTTCGGTTTACTCGGTCTGCCATCTAGTGGGGGCCTAGAGTAAAACGGAACGTCGAAATTGACGAGCAGACAGCCAGATGGCGTCAAATTGAAATGTCTGCACACGGTAGCTGAGGCCATACGATTATTATTATTATTATTATTATTATTATTATTATTATTGAAAATCTGTATGCGAAGTCATAAAATGAGCTACTACAATCTAGGATGTAAATCATTTAATTCACGCTGAGTGAAATGGTAGTTTAGTGGAAGGCCTAAAATGTAATTCTCAAAATATTTATATTATTAGTGATCGTATCAATAAGTACTACATAACCAAAGCTATATAGAATTAAATTTCCGACCATTTATATCTTATACATTTTTACCGTACCGGCTATGATAACACACATTTTAATATCAATTAGTTTTAGTATTAACTTAGTAATTTATTTAAATTTATTCTCAATTCTATTAATTTTTGTACTTTTCACTATTTTAAGTATCTCGGTATTTTATGTAAGATTTTGATTAGTATGTGGTTAAGTAGAAGAGAGGGCCTCGAGCCCTAACTTTGCCAATGACAAAAGGCATAAATAAATAAATAAATAAATAAATAAATAAATAAATAAATAAATAAATAAATAAATAAATAAATAAATAAATAAATAAATAAATAAATAAATAAATAAATAAATAAATAAATAAATAAATAAATAAATAAATAAATAAATAAATAAATAAATAAATAAATAAATATTCATGAACTTGTATTTTTGTTGCTAAGTCCATATCAACGCCGAGCCACGAGAAAATGGGTTAACATAATTTAATGAAAATCAGTATATAGAGTCGGGGAATAAGAAACTACAGTCTAAGCTATAAACAGTTTTATTCACCCTGGTTGAAATTGTAGTTTAGGGGAAGGTGCCTAAAATGTAATTTTTAAATACATATGTTATTGGTCCTATCAAAAAGTACTACATAATAAAAGTTATAGAGAATACTAGTTCCGGTCATTTATGTTTTATTAAGTTTTAATGTACCGACTATAATAAGAGTGGCATTTCAGAGTCGGAAGAAAACTACACGTGAAGGCCTACAATATCGAAAGCGCATAACAGTGATCAACAATAACATTACATTGCCCATTGTTTGTTGTGGTTTCTTTGTCTCTTATGCTCCCTCTCAACTCCGATAGATGGGATTACAGCTGCGTACCGAGTATAATAGTCTGACCGAATATTGGCGGGAGATAGCCGGGGAGTTAGAAAACTTTCTTCTTTAGCATGCCATTCCTCTGGTTCATACATTTTCTGATACAGCTGGTACGTAACACACTGGTTCCTCATAGTATTCCAGTTATTTGATCCCTACTCTAACGCGCTGTTTTGAATGAGCAGTGGGCATACTTGAGGCAGAGGCTCACTTAGTAGAGTAGTAGTATGACCTGGTCTAGAATTACAGTTGGGGCTATTTCAAATTATAGCACCACAGTTCACTAAATAACTCAAAATTCAACCCTGAAAAGAGCCGTTTCTTAAGAAAAGCTTCTTCCTCTTAATGTTTATTAAATTCTACACTCATTTTATTCCAAATTAGCAGTGAAGAGGGGGTTTCTCCTCTGGCTTGGAGGAAAGATTTGCCTCCAAGTCAGATAGATTTTTCCGCTACCAGTGTAGTGAATTGATACTTTCTGACTTATTGGGAACTCCTAGGAAACAGATTAGTGAAAGGGCATATTTTTTGGGCTGGGAGTCGCCACTGTTCGACCCATCCCCCCCCCGCCGAAGAAAGACGAAGAGTGTTCACACGGCTCACAGCTGTCTGCGGCCTGGTCATTCCAGCTCTGGAACTTTGGACTGTTAGATCAGCATTGCAGTACTGTTCGTTAAAAAGTGATAAAATGTGTGGTTTTTCATTTGATCGAGTACTTCTTATGAAAGCATTGCTTTTAATCGCGCCATTCCTACTGACGTCATTGTAATGTATGTTCATTTCAGTTGGGAAAACCACTAAGACAGTCTTTTTGAGGATGTAAAATGGCAGGTGGAGATTGCGTGTCTACTATTGTAATGAAAGCTCCCCAACCTGATTGTGTCTGATGGTTTGCAAGTGGGTCTACCATTACAGTGAAAATTCCCTAACTCAGTCTTCATATGAGAAAAGATGTTGGGTGACTTCCCCGTCGCGTTTCTAGGGTAACGTTAAGAGCTATGCAATTTCATACAAACTTGCTCACAACGTGTACACTACCTAACCTAAAATACTGTATACAATGTAGAATTCCGTAGCGAAGCACGGGTACATCAGCTAGTAAATAAATAAATAAATAAATAAATAAATAAATAAATAAATAAATAAATAAATAAATAAATAAAAAAATGTGCCCAAGGTAACGAAGTCTCCTCTTTTTGGGGTCTGCGACAGTCTAAAGGTCGCAAGAAATCAGCTTCATTTCATGTATCAAATCATTAAATCAATGAAAGTAAACTTCCACCTGTTTTATACTACTGTATATATTTGCTTTAAGCAAATTAATTATTTGTAGAACATGTTTCAATCCTTAGGAACATTTTCAACTACATAACATTGCTTAGGTGAAATTACAAAGAATTTTCTTCTTTCGGTCCTGAGCTCTCCTCCTCCAACCCTGGATTCCTAAAACCTTCAGATTTCTCAAGATGTCCAGCCATCTTCTCCTTGGTCTCCCCCGTCTTAATTAGAATTAAATCAAATAACAGTGCTGCATACTAACAATTCTTAACATCTATTTAAGTGAATAGAAAATTGTTTTAAATTGGGTTGGAACCAGTAGTGGCGATAGGGGGGGGGGGCAGTCGCCGTCCCCCAACTTTGTGAAGAAAGCATTACATCTGGCTGAAACTAGGAATTATTAAAACAAGCAATTTGTACAAGCCCTGTTGTCTTATCAGCTGATTCTTTCCTTTATTTTCTTTTATTAACACAAATGCACACAAAATGTCATTCGTCGCGACTAACCGATTTGTACAGTGCCACAGCAAGTAGTGGACACTTTGCATGTACTGTGAGGAAGGGTAGCAGGGGTATATATTTTTTGCCGAAGTCATGGACACAGGGCTGATTCACCAGCTTGCCGCGAATATTCGTCAGTCTGGCTGTCTATTTAGTGTCTGTTGGTTTCTAATTGTGTAGTTAAATGTTAAACAATTTTTAATTGTATAATCATGCTGTACTTGTATTTAATTGCAATACACATGTAATATTGTTCCTTTGATGAAAGTTTATTGTATGGTATTGAATCAAAATCTTAAAAAGCTATTATCACCCCACTGAACCCTACCAACCTGGACCCAGTGTTTGGGAAGCCAGGCTCTGCCTGTCACAAGTCAGGACAAAGGGCGAGTGATAGAGGAGTAACACCTCTTTAAAAAACCTTGGTCCAGCTGACCCGGCTGGTAGTCCCATGTAAGGGTCCCTTGCCAGGGTTACGGCGAAGACCTCAACGGCAGTGAAGGCGGAGAAGAGAGACTTCAGAACGGTGGAAATGGCGGAAGGGGCAACCCTCCTATTCTGGGTAAATAAAATAGGAACTGCTGCCTTGCAGTAGAAGTGGGAACTTCAAAGGCTAAGGGAAGAAACTCCGACAGAAAATCAGCCTGGTGCCTCAGGCTTAAGATAGCAGCCCCGTCAAGGCACTCGGAAGCAGTAGGTTAATCACTCGCTCTTCTTAAATAATCTGATTATAGAAACCGAAGCGTAATTACAAAACCGGACGGATAATCTGACGATGACCTTTGGCATGAAGAGGATAACAAAAATTGGTTTCTGGAATGTGAGGACCTTGAGGGAGAAAAGCAGACTAAAACAAGTGACACGGGAAATGAACTACAGGCTGGACATTCTGGGATTGAGTGAGGTGAGGTGGCCAGGATTTGGCGAGATACAGACAACAGATGGAATTACATTTCTATATTCTGGTGGTGAGGACGAAGAGCACAGGGATGGAGTGGGGTTGCTGCTCAGTAGAAAAATTAAGCGAGTTGAATCCTTCCTCTACGTTGGAAGTATAGTTACAACGGATGGGGGAGCAGAGGAAGATGTTCGAAGCCGTATCCGGAAGGCAAATGGTGCGTTTGTCCAGTTCTATCCCGTGTGGAAGAATAGAAACATCTCCAGGAAGACCAAGCTTCGCCTCTTCAACAACATTGTAAAGTCTATTCTTCTATACGGCTGTGAAACGTGGAAAGTTACAAAACAGATCAATAACCAGCTACAGGTGTTTATAAATAGATGTCTGCGTCGCATAACAAATGTGAGGTGGCCAGACATAATCTCTAATGAAGATCTTTGGACCATGACCAATCAGCAGCCGATTGACATCCAGATCAAGGAGAGGAAATGGCGCTGGATCGGCCACACATTAAGGAAGCCGGATGGAGCTGTTGAGAGGACAGTGCTGGACTGGAACCCTCAAGGCACCCGAAAGCGAGGTCGGCCAAAGAAGACCTGGAAGAGGACGATCGAAAAGGAAATCGCAGGGGTTGACAAGACCTGGAGCGAAGTGAAAAGAATGGCCAGGAACCGTACTGTGTGGAGAAATTTCGCCAAGGCCCTATGCTCCAGAGGGAGCAACAGGAAATAAGTAAGTCACCCCACTGAAGTTGGTAAACTGTCAACCTTTACCTCCCTGTTGAAATTCTCTCAATTAAAAAATAATAATTAAGACACCATTTTGTAGCCTTTTTGTAGTTTTGATGTATCCCACAAACCCAGGTACTTTTTGTTGTCTGTACGATTTTTTACCCCCCCACTTCTAATTCCAATCACCGCTACTAGTTAGAACATAAGTAGATCCATCTTCCCTTCCCACTTCACCATCCCACTCAACCTTCCCCACCTATTTTAAATACTTCTATCTTTTTTTTTTACTTAGTTCTGTTTTAAGGAATGAAACATGTTCTACAAATAATTAATTTGCTTAAAGCAAGTACACAAGAACCTCGTTTATCCGGATTTATGTTTATTTGTACAGTATTTCTTTTACGGGGTCAATTCATCTTGAATGTTTTTTCCGCCAAGGATAGTTAAGTATGTCTGGCGCGGTCTATCAAAGGTATCGTCCTGGCATTGTCCTGGAATTGGGAATAGGAAACCGTGGACTCTTCTGAGTTTCTTGACACATTTGCATGCATTACAGGATGCTCGGACATAGATGTGAACGACATAAATGACTCTTTGAAAAATGACTTTAATTCAGGCTACGGCATAATGACAGATGAATAAGTCCGTGAGGGGCAGGTTCTGGAGGGTTCTGGTTCAGTGGTATTCGATGAAGTGAAAATCCACAGCCTGTTTCCAGTCATTCTACCGGGTCAGGAATGGGATGAATGAAGCCCCCATCTAGTGGCGAGGATTGAAATTGTGCCAGCTGCCGAAGCCTGTCGCACTCCTCTGGGGCAGTGATTAATGACTGACAGATGAAATGAAACAATATTGGAGAGTGTTGCTGGAATGAAAGATGACAGGGAAAACCGGAGAACCCGGAGAAAAATCTGCCCTGCCTCCACTTTGTCCAGCATTAATCTCACATGGAGTGACCGGGAGGTATTCGATGCATAATGTTAAACAGGGTGGATGACAACGCATCGTCTTGCCTAAACCCTCTCTGCACTTCAAACTCCTGAGAGAGCTGCTCCTGAATCTTCATTTTGGCCCTAACACTTTTCAAGGACGAGCCGTAGCAATAGTATGTGGTCTGCCAAGCGAATTGGATGTGTGGTTTGGGTCGCGCAGCTGTGAGCATGCATTCGAGATATAGTGGGCTCGAATCCGACCGTTGGAAACCCTGAAGATGGTTTTCCGTGCTAACTCCAGTTTCACACAAGGTAAAGATCTTAAGGCTACAGCCACTACCTTCCTATCATTCCATCACCGAAAACCTTCAGTTTGTTAGTGTGATGTGAAACAAGTAGCAAAAAAAGAAAAGATATATGTGGTCTGTTGATCTGTTGCACACGGTGCTAGCCTCTCAGCTGTCTCTTTGCAAAGGGCTCGAGTCTTCTAGTCAGCACCTTCATAAACATCTTGTAGGCCACATTGAGTAGTGAGATTCCTCAGTAGTTGCTGCACACAGTCTTGTTGCCCTTCTTGTTGATACAGATCAAAACAGAGCATGCATGCTATCTACAAGCTCTCCTCCCCCATATCTGAACAGCTCTGCTGGTAGGCTGTCCTCTCCTGGCGCCCTGTGGTCGATCGCCTCCTTCACCTCATTTGTCACTTTGCGGTCTGGCTCATGCTCCTCAGTATACGGGTGGCCAGCTGCCACCTGATTAGGTACCCTTGCCTCCACCTCCTTGGCGTTCAGGAGCTCTTTGAAATGATCCACCCATTGCAACAGAGCTCCTCCTCCTCTCCTACCAAAAGACCCCTCTTGTCCTTGCAGTATGATGTTCTGGGCTGGAACCATTCTTCATTTCTCTTGTTCTCCAGAACATGGTATGAATCTTCTCCTTATTATACAGCATTTTGATTGCCTCGAGCTGCTCCATCTCTTGCTGCCTTTTCTTCCTTCACAACACCCTCTTTTTTTCTGTCCTCACTGCATGGTAGTCTTCTTTAGTGGACTTTGTTGCTCTTTGTAAGGTCTTGTGTCTATCTTCAGTTTCCCTTTTGATGGTCCCTTTGTACATCGCATCAGACCACTCTAATTTTGTGTGTGGTTCTTGGAACCCTACAGATTTTGTCATCAGATACGTGATGCCATCCTAGAGTATTCCTCATAGATCTTCTAGAGTAGTACTTTTTTGTCTCTCCCTCTGATTTGCAAGCTTGGTTCAGACCATCTCCCTGTACCTATCCTTGATGACGGTGTTATTCTTCCAGGCTCCAACATCGAACCTCTTCACCTTCTGGATGTGAGCCTTCCTGAGTTTGACCATGAGTTGTTTGTATGTCGTGATCACTATGTAGTGATCCGGGTTGATGTCCTTGCCTCTCCTTGTCGTCACATCCATGACATGCGATTCGTGGCTCCGGTTGATGAGGCAGTGGCCAGTTTGATTCTGTATCTCACTGTCAGGGAACTTCCATGTTGCTGTAGAGATCTCATGTGCTAATGCTCACCTGATGGTCGATGGCAAAGTCAACTAGTCTGAGGCTGTTATCATTGCTCACTGCATGTGTGTGTCTCTTGTCCAATAGCTGCCCAGAACAGCATGATCTTGATGTCGTGAAGCTGGGCAGCAGAGTTATCTCGGTCAAGGAGAGAATAGAAGGTGTCCTTTTCTTTTTCTGGGACATCTTCATTTGATGCATGCACGCTGACCACAGTCACATTGAACTGGGAGAACTTCAGTCTCAGTGAGTACAACCTCTCGTCTGGGGGCTTGAATCCAGCATTGCCAGCTGAGTCCCCTGGCAACCAGGAATCCTGTGCCAATCTCCGGATGGCAAACACATCTAGTTTTCTTTTTCCATGCTTCGTTATCATCATTAAATCCACGTGGCTTTTACTATTGTTCTGTTTTGTTAGAAGGAGTTTTTACATGGCTAGGCCTAGCATACATCCTTCTGGGGAGGGTTTCCCCATTTCAGCCCTCAGGATGGCTGTCGTTTCTGTCTGGGAGGTCCCATGGCCTTTGTGGATCCCTCAACATCCCACAAGGCAGTAAGTCCCTCTGCTTGTACTCCCTGTGGCCTCTTTTGCCAGCTCCACCGTATTGATGGTCTACATCTTTGCTGTCGCTGCCGCTGAAGTCTTCGCATATATCACTGTGAATAGGGCCCATTTTTACCCCGTTAGTTTCGGCACAGTAGCATTGTCCACCCCCACGACATGGACACGCATGGTGAGAGCTGCTGATGTAGACTCGTTGGCATTTTCCTCTACCATGTCTGATGAACGGGGTTGAGGAGACTGTCTGACCCTGCCTCCGTAACAATACCTACTAGATTTTTGATTATTGTTCAATAAAAATTGAGTATAATTGAA
Organism: Anabrus simplex; assembly: GCF_040414725.1. Lineage (NCBI taxonomy): Eukaryota > Metazoa > Arthropoda > Insecta > Orthoptera > Tettigoniidae > Anabrus > Anabrus simplex. The sequence continues at coordinate 149,289,743 of NC_090269.1, read as the reverse complement.
AATAATATTTCATTTGTGTTCAGAGAGTTCTTAATCTGGGATTTGTTATATTTTGTTTATTTTTGCAAATAAACAGATGTTAACAAAGAAGATCCAATGTACCGTACTCTGCAGGGAAGAAATTCTAAAAGCGTGTTATGGTGGATTTGTTCCTTTAAAACTCCTCAAGACAGTCTCCTCTCATATTGTGAATCATACACTTGAGCTGTCTCTGTAGATCTGTGGTAGAGTGTCTGCCTCCGGATAGCGCGTTCAAACTTGGTAGAGGTAGTAGAATTTTGAAGGGCGGAAGAAAGTCCATTCAACACTCCATGTCATACGTCGGCATATAAAAGGTCTCTGGTAACACATTTGGTGTTTACCTGACAAAATTAGTTACATCTCAGCCATAGACACCCAAGATAGTTTCGGTTTTCTCTGTCTGCTATTTAGTAGCCCTAGAGTAAAACGTAACGTCAAAATTGATGAGCAGATTGATGGTGTCAAATTGAAATGTCTGCACATGGTATCTGACGCCATACAAATATTATTTTTATTATTACTTGAGTAGTGTTATGAAATACTCAAGGTGCATGAGCAAGAAGAATTCTCATCCCTACTGCAAATTGATCCAACGTTTAGGACAAATTCACTGCCATAGTTTTGATGTCATGTCACTTGATATTTACCATAATCACCACAACATCTTTGACTCTCATAGATTTTTACCACTTTTAATTGAAAAAGTTGCTGCTTTGTATTCCTGCACTCATATCACTCTAGAACCATATTAAACACACTTTCTGGTTAATTAGGGCAGTAACAACATTGGAGTGACACGTTGCCACCACTCCTTTGCCTAAACATGATATGGTACGGACAAGTAGCACGAGCTGTACGTTGCTCCTAATTGAACTCTAACCTTACTCTGTACCTAACTGTGGTTTCTGGTAAACCAGAATCTAACCATTCACTGTCAGTGATTTTATCACAAACAGTGTTGTAACCATCACTATCGGTAACTTGATCGAGCGAGTGGCTGTCGTGCAGCTATCGGCTTGCATTCAGGAGATAGTGGTTTTGAACCCGACTGTTGGCAGCCTTAAAGAAGCTCTTCTGCTGTGGTTTTACATTTTCACTCCTGACAGATGCTGGGCGTATGCCTTAATCAACGCTACAAATGCTTCCTTCATACTCCTAGCCCTTTCCTATAAGACCTATCTGTGTTAGTGCAACGTAAAATAATTTTTTTAAAGGTCATTTTGACAACAGTACTTGTAAGTATTAAAGTACCGAGCTCTATAACTTCAGTCGCTTAAGTGCGGCCAGTGTCCAGTAATACCAATATAGTTGGTCCATTGTTGGACGTTATAAATTTTCCAACTAACTCTTTCCTGATTGCCATGACTTAGATTGGTGGACTGTTTGTCCATATGGACAAACTTTCGTAATTGTCAAGTGGATCAAGTACCGGTATGAAATAGATGTCCCCTGGTGCACAGCGTCTAATGTATCAGTAAACTACAGAAGGTAGGGGTGAAACCCATTGCCGGCTCTTAGCATACTTCTGTCGAATAACACTCAGGCTGAACGCCCCCCCCCCCCATCTGATGGGCGAATCACCAACAGCGCCATATGCCCTTGCTTCATATGAACACCATGGAGTGATTTGAAATAGAATCCATGCTTTTGGCGCACAATCTAGTGATTAGAAAAATAATTGTGAATCACTACCTGTTCTACCCGACCACCAACTTTCTGATGGTGAAAATGTTTTTGACCAAGAGGATTAAATTGCAAGAAATCAGCTTCATTTCCTGCATCAAATCTTATTTACATTAAATCAATAAAAGTAAACTTCCATCCAAGGTGCGAAATCAGAAAGAAGTGGTGGTGGTGGTGGTGGTGGTGGGAGAAGGAACATAGGGCTTAACTATTGTAACAAGTCGATAAATACTAATTAATAAAGTCATGAATAAAAATATATAAATAAAATTACTCAAAAACTTAATAAAATTAATAAGCATAATTAACCGAAATGTCCGTAGTATGGGCGCCAGAGTTCACCAGAATGGATCCCTCGAATTTAGATAAGAGCATGATAAACTTTATATCCCAGGGCGTGTACATAATGCTGCGTGCTGGTACATCTGCTGCAGGCCTTACCTAACCTCCTGAAAACGACTAATTAGGTAGGAACTGCACCTAGGTTCATCAATAACACTGATTCTAAAATAGCTAACTGTATTCTTAACAAATTCCGTGCATGAGCACCTCATCAACATACAACATTATACATATAATACACACATAAAATATTGCTGGAAGACTCCATATTTACAACAACAACAATAATAATAATGAAAACAGTGGGAAAACGAAAGCGAGAACTAAGTTACCATTTGTAGATAGTCCGATGAATAATGTACATGTATGAAGATAAATACCCTTCACTGTCTCTATATCAATTCGACTTACCGATTCTCATAATCGGCAGTTATCACATCACACAGATACTGTACCTTGTACTACTGTGTTCACATATTTTAACACTTGTTGAGATATATACACACGTCTGTCGATCCTCAACATAAATTATGGAAAGTCTGAGATAGCTTTCACCAACATATAATGCTAGGCCACCACAAGTGCTACAATACTTAATGCGCAAGCACTCTCCACAATCGGCCACTTTCCACGAACATAACTAGACTACGCTCCACGAACGTTTGAAGTCCAGTCCATTGCTGCCGTGTCACTCCAGTACCGTGTATCAGCACCACTTCTTTCCCGTACAGTGCCTCAGTTGTAGTTGTAGTTATCTTCCTTCTCGTTCCTTTACAATCACCTCTACAATCACCCTTACAATGTCCCTTACAATCTCCTGGTTGCCGCCGTATGATCAACCTTTATAGACATCAACATCCCCCTCCTCTCAGATGATACGTCTGGATTGGTGCTTGCCAGCCAATCATGAGTGAACCTCTTCTTTCTCCCAAGTTATAAACAAACACTCGGGAGTTTTATATGAATCATCAAATTTCCCTGGTACAACAACAAGCTCATCTCATCAGGCTGGGATATATACATGACTAATGGAATTTCCTGACACAAGTACATCACAACAGACACTGGGGTAGCCATATGACTCATTCAAATTACCAGAGTTATTAAAGCAATGTTTTCCCACTCGTGCAAAACAAATTACTCATACCTACATATGTGGATATCTTCCAGCTTACCAATATAAATGGCAAAATATATAAATGAAATAATAATAATAATAATAATAATAATAATAATAATAATAATAATAATAATAATAATAATAAATCGAATACTGACAATACTATCTATAACTTCTACATATAATTCGGGGGTGTGATATACGTACTATCACACTATTAGTGTTTATTTCAGCCAGTATCCGGTGGGGGGAGGGGGTATAAAATGCCCCTGTAATTAAATTACCCCGCCCTTAGAAAAAAATGTTAATTTTGTTATGACAAGAATGATAAACAGTAGAAAATTATTACTATCAGCTGAGAAGTTTATGAGAGAATGTTGCTTCCTTAAGAAAGGCGGGATTGGTCTTGATGTATTGCTTTATTAGTGGAAGTTTCCTCTACTAACAAATTTGTCGGTTTGTACACTGTCCTATTGACTACCTATCGGAGATGCACCCTTTCCAAGAAGTACAGGAGTATTGTAAGCTCGAGCTGCTTAGAGCAACGACAACCAAGGAGATCTTCAAGTAATTTACATTTTTGCCCGGGTTTCAGATGGACTTGCCAGAGTGAAACGTGAACAGTAGGCTGCAGGTCCGGATTGCCACTGCTGCGTTGTTTTATTGTTCAAGGTCTGGCAATCATGTGAATTATTGCTGATGTTTTTATGAAAATATGTAGGCTACAGTAAAAATAATTAATTTCAGTAATAAATTATGTGTGTTCCTCCCTCATTATTTTATAAGGAAATAATCTTCCCCCCGGGGCAATTTTAGTGAGATAAAATCGTCGGTGAGGGAAAAATGCCTCCATCCCCCGCGATTTCGCACCCTGCTTCCACCTGTTTGATACTACACAAGAACCTCGTTTATCCTGATTAAGTGGGACCGGAACTGATACGAATTATGGAAAATCCGGTGATCCGGAAAACTAAAAAACAAATACAGTACATGTTATATTAATGTAAGTTGTACAGTAATACCTCTTTCAATTGTACAAAAATATATAAGAACACTTTTCTTAAATTTACGACTGATTTATGCACTAAAATAATGTGTGAGCGTTTTCTGTTTTACATTTGTATAGCGTTTGCGCGCAGCACGATCACGAAGACGTGTTACTAACATCCAAGGATCAGTTCTGCCGGTGTGGTCTCAGTCTGGAATTCTAAACAGGCCATCAATTTGTCCAGCTGCATTGTTGCATCTCCAGGAGTCACTGTTTTTCTGATGGAGCGCCGGTTTCATTTTCGAATTCACCATCATTGCCTGCCGAGAAACAAGAGACAATAACTTACTCATCTGTCATTATGTCGTAGCCTGAATTACAGTCATTTTTCAACCAGTCATTTACGTCGTTCACATCTATGTCCGAGCATCCGGCAATGCGTACAAATGTGTCAAGGAACTCAGAAGAGTCCGTGGTTTCCCATTCTCAATTCCAGGCGAATGCCGGGACGGTACATTTGATAGACCGCGGCCGAATTACTTCCAATTCCTGTCCTTAATTAACTATCCTTGGCGGAAAAGACATTAACGAAATATCGACCCCGTAAAAGAAATACTGTACAAGTAACATAAAATGTTTATTATTTTCGATGCGGATAAACCGGAGATCCGGATTAATGAGGGCCGGATAAACGAGGTTCTTGTGTATATATTTGCTTTAAGTAAATTAATTATTTTTAGAACATGTTTCATTCCTTAGGAACATCTTCAGCTACATAACATTGTTTAGGTGAAATTGCATTGAATTTTCTCCTTCTCAAAAAAATCTTAAAATAGTACCTTTGTTATACTCAAAACAAAACTAATTTAAAAAACATAAAAATAATTAAAATATGTGGGACGGTTGCGTGGGACGGTGAAATGAAAAGGGAAGATGGATCTGCTGATGTTCTAACCTAATTTATAACAATTTCCTATTCACTTAAACAGATGTTAACAATTTGTTGGTATACAGCACTTTTGTTCATATGTGATGTGTATGTTTTTACTAGTTATTCATTTAAAAAGTGTTTTTGGAAATGACTGTTTCATGTCGATGTTCCATCTTAATAAAAAAATAACTGTTCTCTTCAGCTGTTCTTCTTTTCCGAGGTGAGTATTGCCGTTTGATTTAATTTGGTGAAAATGGGTCTTTTCAATTTTTGTTTATTAAAGGGTCCTCTGAAGCTGATTGCTGTCTTATTGATGTTATGAAAACGTTTCCCAAAGTCCCAAAGTCTGTGTCCTTGGAGGGGTCTAGCAGCAACTGATGCAGCTTTCCGTCACATATGTTTTCCTAGCTTTTCATTTCTAAAAATGTTTGGAAAGTGTATGTGACACATTGTTACCTAGCAACAGTACCGTGGGATATGGTAGTGGCGGTGATTATTGTTTTAAGAGGAAGAGCTGCACAGGTCGCCGTTCTATAAAAAGAGTGTTTTGAAATGAAAGGCACTACTGCACAACAAAGCGTGAGAGAGGAAGGAGGTCTGTGTAAATATTGTGTTGTCAATTTGAGTTTCATTTACTCAAACACTTATTTATGATTAGTTGATTTCTGCAAACGGAAAAGTGTTTTTTAATGTTGAAAACATTTCTTAACAGACAACTTCGAAAAACGTGAAATTAAACAATTTCCTCAATTGTAGCGAAAGTTGAAGGGGTAAATGCAGTTCCGGAAAAATAGCCTAAAATGGCTTGTTTCTATACTCTCTTTCTTTTTTATTCAAATCCTAGCTAAATTAATTATTTGCATAATTCTTTCTGTAATGTGTTCCTGAAGCGTTTTTAGATTTTTGAAAAAAGTTCACACCGAATGTAGTGAAATGAAATGTCGTATGGCTTTTAGTGCCGGGATATCCCAGGACGGGTTTGGCTCGCCAGGTGCAGGTCTTTCTATTTGACTCCAATAGGCGACCTGCGCGTCGTGACGAGGATGAAATGATGATGAAGACAACACATACACCCAGCCTCCGTGCCATTGGAATTAACCAATTAAGGTTAAAATCCCCGACCCGGCCGGGAATCGAACCCGGGACCCTCTGAACCGAAGGCCAGTACGCTGACCGTTCGGCCAACGAGTCGAACACCGAATGTAGTTATAAGGGTTTAAGTGAAACTCCGCATTGACTCACATTAGCGCTTGTAGTGGTGCTTAAGTGAAACATTGCACTGGCTCACAACATTAGCGCTCGTAGTGGTGTTTAAGTGAAACTCTGCATGACTCACATTAGCGCTCGTAGTGGTGTTTAAGTGAAACTCTGCATGACTCACATTAGCGCTCGTAGTGGTGCTTAAGTCAAACAATGCATTGACTCACAACATTAGCGCTCGTAGAGGTAGAAAAACGCAAACTGCTAATCTAATCGACCGAATAACGATGATTAAGAAAAGGATTCTAATTTTTAGGGATAAATGAAGAAGATATTATCATACTTTATTATATTTGATTTACGTAAAATTCGTAGCTCATATCCCCAGAATGTTTCCAACATCGAGTTTCTTGCCTGAAGGACTAGTACTGTGCATTTTATTTCTTGAAAAGCTTATATTTTAAAACAAATTTAGGCTACAAACACATCTACATAATATAACAAAGTATGTAAATAATAATAAAATATGCATTTAGGAAGAAAATCAAATGTTCACCCCTACAAAAGTAATGCTTGCCGGTTTGGGTGGTATCAGTCTTATTAATTAAATATTACTAATTAAATGAAAAGCATAAGTATGCACAACGATAAGTTATAGGCTATACACGACAAACCAGCACATCGAATGGTAAACATCACAGCACCCAATGACATTCATATAATGAGCGACTAAAATATCACCTATTAATAGACACAGAGCTGTAATCGAGGGAATACGCGGGTAGCTATACGCCGCGTACCCTCAGGTTAACTTCGCTCATTATAGTACGGTTTGCCTTCTGATTTCTTGCGTATACTGTACCTTCTGTTTCCGTTTTTTTTTTAATTTCGCCATTCCGTCATTGCGTTTTCATTCTCCAACTATGGTCGTAATTGGGATCATCGAAGGCTCAGCTTGATGAATAACATCATCAGTCATCACTGTTCGTTGTTTGCATCACCAGCCTTTTGTGCGTACATTTATTCAGATGCCCCATCCAAGAGTTTGTTCCAGTGAGACCCCCTGTGTGTGGGGGATGCAGACGAAAATACACCCACGGTATCCTCTGCCAGTCGTAAGAGGCGACTAAAAGGGGCGACCAAGGGATGATCATATTAGAAACATTAGACTACTTGTAGTTAGTACCATCACGCAGGGAACACCATGGGTCGCTTTTACTTGCGCGTAGTACCACTATGTTAGGTACAAAATAGGTTTGTGATTAGTAGCGAGAGAGTATGGCTCAGGATGCATTTTACAGTACCCAGCGACACCATGGTTCTGCCTTGCCTGTGCTTAGTATCCACTATGTGAGGAACACCAGGGATAGTGCGGGTCCCTGTGGTTAGTCCACTTATGTGAGGAACGGCATAGGTTTGCGTTGCATGTAAATAGCGCCGCAGTGTGCGAAACACCATAGGTCTGTGTTCCATGTGTGAATTTCATTACCTGTGAGTAGTGCCATAATGTGTGGAATACCGCGAGTCTACGCTACTTGATTAGTACGGCAACATGACAAATACCATGGTTCTATTTTCCTAGCGATAAGTACCATTATGAGGGGCCGATGACTGGATTTTGGATCCGTTTCGACCATAAGCATCATCGAGTCAGTATTGTGCTTTAGAAGCAGCCCTTGGTCAGTAATACTATTGTTTAACGCTAGTTTCTGGGAATGTGAAGCATTGCGGGTCAGATCCACTGATTGTTTTAACTTCATATCCATCCATTCATTCTTCGTCCTCACATTTTCGAATTCTGGTCAGTGGAAGATTATGGATTTGTAAATTGTCATAACATTTCGTCTCATGTACCATTAGGGGCTGATGACCTAAATGTTAGGCCCCTTTAAGCAACAAGCATCATCATCATCATCATCATCATGTTCCAGTGAGAAGTGTGATCTCGAATCAAAAGACGCATTTGGAGTGTTTTTCAATAAATAGCTCGAAGTATGCCCAGTAGAAGAACACTTTTTTTTTTTTACTTTTACAATTTGTTTTGCTTTGCACCAACACAGATAGGTCTTATGGCGACGATAGGATAAGAACGACCTATGAGTGGGAACGAAGCGGCCGTGGCCTTGAAAAATGTACAGCCCCCCATTTGTTTGGTGTGAAAATGGAAAAGCATCTTCAGGGCTTCCCACAGTGGGGCTCGAACCTAGTCTCTCCCGGATGCAAGCTCACAGCTGCGCGAATATTGTTTGAGCGAAATAAGGTTACCGAACTATATGTATGTTGGGTATTCAGCCCGAAGATTAGTTGGATCCTCAACTGGTCCACCATTAGCTGTCATAGATGGCCTGGGTGTCACTGAAGAGGTGTACAAGGGAAATGAGGAGTGTGGTAGTTCCCCGTTGCTTTCCTCACCGAGCCAGAAGTTGCTATTGCCTATCAAGTCTGCCAGGCCCTCTGAAATGCCTGCACCAACCGACCCTATGAACGACGTTTTCACACCATTCGTAGCAGGGACTGACTGCACGAGGAATGGCATTAGTAGCACCACTCTTAACTCAGCCACTTTCTTATTACCCAAGCCAAGGATAAGACCTTCTCAAAATATGGATTTCTTCATCTATGAATGGCTACCTCTCAGTCCCGTTTCCTGAATCGGGGACGGGGGTGAGGTGAGATGAATTTGTATGGCATTTTTTCGGCCCGATGCCCTTTCTGTCGCCAAACTCAGTCGAGAAGCTAACGTTGATGGGAATGACAGTAGGCAAGGAGGTGAAAGGAAGCGCTTGTGGCCTAACAGTAGGAACTGTCCCGACATTTTCCTTGAAATGAAGGTGGGAAAACCACAGAAAACCATTCTCAGGACAGCCTGAATGTAGACTACACTGTTCGTCTGAGGAGAAGTCGCGTGAATGCGGAGAAAGAGGTGCGAGGGTTAAGGAAAGCTGCTGCGCATGCGCCCATCTCAAGTCTCAAGGTCTGACAATAAACATCTGTTCCTTCCGCGGTGAGGTGCTGTCGTGAAGTTTGCCTTAGTTACCCGTGTACTGTGTGTACTGCATAATGGATAGTTTGATGATGAATACGACTGATGTTTGTAGCCAAGTACTCCTAAATCACTACTGATCTGCCCAGGTCGCAGATTCCCTATCTGTTATTTTCCTAGCCATTTTCTTAAATGATGGCAAAGACATTGGAAATTTATTGAACATCCCCCTTGTTAAGTTATTCCAATCCGTAACTCCCCTTCCTGAAAAGAATATTTGCCGGAATTTGTCCTCTTGAATTCCAGCTTTATCTTCATATTGTGACCTTTCCTACTTTTAAAGACACCACTCAAACTTATTCGTCTACTGATGTCCTCCCACGCCATCTCTCCACTGACAGCTCGGAACATACCACTTAATCGAGCAGCTCGTCTCCTTTCTCCCAAGTCTTCCCAGCCCAAAATTTGCAGCATTTTTTGTAACGCTATTCTTTTGTTGGAAATCACCCAGAACAAATTTAGATGCTTTTCTTTGGATTTTTTCCAGTTCTTGAATCAAGTCATCCTGGTGAGGGCCCCATACACTGAAACCATACTCTAGTTGGGGTCTTACCAGAGACTTGTACGCCCTTCCCTTTACATTCTTACTATAACCCCGAAATACCCTCATAACCATATGCAGAGATCTGTACCCTTTATTTGCAATCATACTTATGTGGTTATCCCAATGAAGATCTTTCTTTATATTAACACCTAGGTACTTACAGTGACCCCTAAAAGGAACTTTCACCCCCTCAATGCAGTCATTAAAAGTGAGAGGACTTTTTCTATTTATGAAACTCACAACTTGACTTTTAACCCCGTTTATCATCATGCCATTGCCTACTGTCCATCTCACAATATTATTGAGGTCATTTTGCAGTTGCTCACACTCTTGTAACTTATTTATTACTGTCTACAGAATAACATATGCCTTTGCTGGCGAGATGTAGTGTTTACAGTGCACTATGTCTTCCGGTATGGGCTAGATCAAATTTGTTACTTTCATTGACCTGTCTCAGTCTCATGAGGAAAGCAACGGGAAACTAAATCACTCCTCATTTCCCTAGTACGCCTCTTCAGTGACGCCTAGGCTATTTATGACAGTTGTTGGCTGAGCTGCAGGGGATCAAACCAGCCCTCGGGCTGAATACCCAAGATACATGCAGGATAACATCATATGCAAAAAGCCGTATCTCTGATTCAACTTCTTTACTCATATCATTGTCCGGCTCCATAGCTGAATGGTTAGCGTGCTGCCCTTTCGTCACAGGGGTCCCGGGTTAGATTCTCGGCAGGGTCCAGAATTTTAACCATCGTTGGTTAACTTCGCTGACACGGGGTCTAGGTGTATGTGTCGTCTTCATCATTATTTCAACCTCATCACGACGCGCAGTTTTCCTACGGGAATCAAATCAAAAGAGCTGCATCTGGCGAGCCGCCCCGGCACGAAAAGCCATACGCCATTTTAGTTTTACTCATAGGCCTATCATTTATATACTGTGTGATTCAGCAGCCCCTTCCAATATCGTTTGCTGCAGCCCAACTAACGTGCACATGCTTATAGGGGTGCTATTCCCCTGCAGGCGTACTGTGTGGTACTAATGTTCAGTGAGCACATTTTGCATACGATTGTGAACCCTAGCGACATGTTATATCATCCCTTCGCAAAACATGACGCCTTGAAATCATATAGCAACGACCTTTCACCATGTAACTATATTAATGGGTTGTGCCTCGTGAGCGGGTGTAACGAAGAGGGGAATCAATGCATAAAACTAGGTAACAGTGCAGTAATTAATGTCAACACCGAACCGGATGGCGTATGTACTCTGCCCTCGTTGTACTACCAGCATGTTTCCAGCAGTGTAGCTTAGCAGATGTGGCTAGGCGTTCGCCTAGCAATCGACGGAATGTGCCAGCAGCGCCTCGAATCCGGCATCGTTTTGATATTTTTGCATCGGTATGCTGTTTGAATATGTAAACACAGGCCCACGTTTACCACACTCAAACAGCAGAGTGACGCTGTTAATCATCATGTGCCGTTGCTATACTCCGCTGGTTAGGGCCTGAATGTACCGTAATCTCTGCTGTCATTCGACATGTTTTCCACAGAGGAATACGTTGACATGCTCTTCATTTATGGGGAAGCTAGACAAAACGCGTGCGTGGCACTACGTCTGTACCAGGAACGGTATCCCGACAGGCGACAGCCGGCTGCTACGACATTCCGCCGTGTTGTAAGATGCCTAAGTACAACAGGCATGATTTCCAACCAACCACCTGTCCGCGATACGCCCGTTACATCGGGTGAAAGAGAAGAGGCCGTTCTGGAGGCAGCTCGTAATAATCCACACGTCAGTATAAGGACGACTGCACGACAGGTGAACACTACCCAGCCGTCCGTCTGGCGAATACTGCATGAACATAAATTTCACCCATACCATCTTGAGCTACACCAAGAACTCCATGGGCGGGGTTTCGAAGTTCGAATGGAGTTTTGTCGGTGGCTATTTGGGAGGCAGGACATTGATGCAGCATTCTTATCCCATATCTTGTACTCGGACAAATCGCGCTTCCACAATAATGGGAACGTCAATCGCCACAGCATGCATTATTGGAGTCCGGACAATCCTTACTGGGTGCGACAGGTGGCGCATCAAGTACAATGGGGAGTGAATGTTTGATGTGGAATTTTGTGGGATCGCCTACTTGGACCTTGTTTCTTTGAGGGGCATTGGACAGGCCCATGACACCGGCACTTTCTGCGTCAGGACCTCCCACTGCTTCTGGGTGATGTGCCCTTGCGTGATCGTTTAACGATGTGTTTGCAACAGGATGGAGCTCCACCACATCCGACTTTGCCCGTTCGTAACCATCTGAACGGGGAACTGCCAGGGAAATGGATAGGACAAAGAGGCCCTGTTTCATGTCGCGCCAGATCACCGGATTTAACGTCGTCAGACTTCTTCTTGTGGGGACATTTGAAGAACGTCGTTTACACTCAAGCGCCGGGTATCACCGACCAGCTCTGGCAACTCATCACGGACACCTGCCGAGCAATTACACCTGGAATGCTTCAGCGCGCATGTGCATAAATCAAAACTGTTATCACATCGAACATTTGCTGCGATAAAACATTGTCAGGGTAGTTGTGTTCCTATTATTTCCTGTCTGTACGTCTCCGGCCTGCTAACTAATCGGTGCTTCGTAGGGCCACAAGCACATTCATTCAGATAATTTTCATGAAAGCGGGTATTGAACTTACAGTGCGTGCGGTACGTATTAAACAAATATTTCAAAAATTTGTAATCTTCACCGCGGAATCGAATCTCCCACCTGACATGCAAGCCCACTCCGCCACGCCTTTACCAACTACACTACGGTTCCGTACGGCGCACTGGGCAGCTCACAGCAAGTATTAGGTTTACTGCGGTCACAATATCAATTTAGTGTTTCGCCGACGTGTCAAATTCATGTGATCTAGAAGGTAACGCATGTCTTGCAGTGTTTAGTGCGAGTATAACAGTACGGCGTCCTATCATGGCGAGGCGGTAAACACCAAGATATCCGGTTGTGTTCTCTGAGCATACCGGCAGGGTAGATGTTTTCAGAATGGAATGAATATTTTGGGTTGTATAAAACTACTGTACATTGGAAGGGGCGGCTGAATCACGCTGTGTGTAAGAAAACATAAAGGTCCAATAATACTGCCTTGAGGAATTCCCCTCTTAATGATTACAGGATCAGATGAAGATTCGCCTAGTCTAAATCTTATAGTTCTATTTTCCAGAAATACAGCCACCTATTCAGTCACTCTTTTGTCTAGTCCAATTGCGCTCATTTTTGCCAGTAGTCTCCCTGCCGTACCTACAAGCTACCGTGACTTCTCCTCAGACGTACATAACGGAACTTGGCTCCATAACCTTAAGGCGTTAACACGCGTGGCCTCTCCACCTTCTACAGTAGCCTATATGCCTCCTTTATGCCAAACTGAGAGGAAATTTGTTGTAACAAGCTGTAACCCACTAATTTTTGATGTTAGGGTGGTCTGCCATCCGAGTTTTGTCATGCGCTGACCAAGCGTAGTGAAAATTCTGCGACTACAGCGTTGCCTATACACTATTCTTTTTTGATATACTCAATCCTTGTGAAGCACTAGAGGAATTCAAATTTATCTTAAGAAGAAGTAGCAAAAACAACCAAAGCTCATCTCATTTATGCGTGAACATTTTACTAAGATTCTTGCATTGTGCTTCTGGGCTGTAATTAGCTCATTGGCTTAAGGGGAGGTGGTGCACCTCGTTGGGTGAAAATATGACCTTTCTGATTTTCACAAATTGTGACACCTTGTAGTCTGTCCTATCATATACTGATAGATGGCGGCTGCTCTTATGAGACGTTCTAGGGGCGCTTGCGTAGGATGGCGCCTATACCTAGGTTCTTATGAGACGGCCTAGGGCCACTTGCGCAAGATGGCGGCTGCACTTATGAGACGGCATAGGGGCGCTTGCGCAATATGGCGGCTGTTCTTATGAGAGGCCTAAGGGCGCTTGCGCAAGATGGCGGTTATACACGGCTTCTTACGGAGAAAGATGCCGGTCATGGGTGATTGCGCAATATGGCGGCTATACACGGCTTCTTAAGGAGAAAGATGCGGGCTATGGGCTATTGTATAAGATGGCGACTATACTTGGGTTCTTGTGGAGAAAGATAACGGCTATGCGCGATTGCACAAGATGACGGCTGTACATCGGCTCTTATGGAGAAAGATAACGGCTATGCGCGATTGCACAAGATGGCGGCTGTACATCGGCTCTTATGGAGAAAGATAACGGCTATGCGCGATTGCACAAGATGGCGGCTGTACATCGGCTCTTATGGAGAAAGATAACGGCTATGCGCGATTGCACAAGATGGCGGCTGTACATCGGTTCTTATGGAGAAAGATAACGGCTATGCGCGATTGCACAAGATGGCGGCTGTACATCGGCTCTTATGGAGAAAGATAACGGCTATGCGCGATTGCACAAGATGGCGGCTGTACATCGGCTTTTATGGAGAAAGATGACGGCTATGCGCGATTGCACAAGATGGCGGCTGTACATCGGCTCTTATGGAGAAAGATGACGGCTATGCGCGATTGCACAAGATGGCGGCTGTACATCGGCTCTTATGGAGAAAGATGACGGCTATGCGCGATTGCACAAGATGGCGGCTGTACATCGGCTCTTATGGAGAAAGATAACGGCTATGCGCGATTGCACAAGATGGCGGCTGTACACCGGCTCTTATGGAGAAAGATAACGGCTATGGGCGATTGTGCAAGATGACGGCTATACATAGGCTCGAATATACATGGGCAATTATGAGAACGCCTAGTGCTCTAAGAAATACATTACCGAGCTCGGTAGCTGCAGTCGTTTAAGTGCGGCCAGTATTCGGGAGTTAGTAGGTTCGAATCCCACTATCGGCAGCCCTGAAAATGGTTTTCCGTGGTTTCCCATTTTCACACCAGGCAAATGCTGGGGCTGTACCTTAATTAAGGCCACGGCCGTTTCCTTCCCACTCCTAGGCCTTTCCTGTCCCATCGTCGCCATGAGACCTATCTGTGTCGGTGCGACGTAAAGCAACTAGCGAAAGAAGTACATTGGTTACATTTAAGTCCCTAGCAGTCGAACAAATTATCGGATAAACATGTAACTTTAAATTTTTGTTCGGAAATATACTATCTGAATCTGTTGCCATGGGTTATAAGCATGTAGCTCATGCGGAAAGTGAAATTAAACAGAACGCCTAGTGCTATAAGAAATACATTGATTACATTCATGCCCCTAGCAGTCGAACAAATTTATCGGATAAACATGTAACTTGAAATTTTGGTTCGGAAATATACTATTTGAATCTGTTGGCATGGGTTTTAAGCATGTAGCTCATGCGGAAAGTGAAATAAACAGTTCACGTAGCGCTATAAGAAATACATTGCTTACATTTAAGCCCCTAGCAGTCGAACAAATTATCGGATAAACATGTAACTTGAAATTTTGGTTTGGAAATACACTATTTGAATCTGTTGGCATGGGTTATAAGCATGTAGCTCATGCGGAAAGTTAAATAAACAGTTCGCGTAGCGCTATAAAATTGCATTGCTTACATTTAAGCCCCTAGCAGTAGAACAAATTATCGCATAAACATGTAACATGAAATATCGGTTCGGAAACATATATTATTTCAATCTGTTGGCATAGGTTATAAGTAGAGCCCGGATTTCCATGCACTATCAAACCTCAAAATATGCATGCATTCATGCACTATAATATGGCAAAACATGCACAATAAACTGAAAAATATGCACTATCAAAATTCAGTTCCTTCTGAAACTTTGTACAACTACCGTAATTTCTCCTAATTGTCTTGATGTAAGCTCATCTGTTTATCTGTCAGCACATTGTTAAGCACAGAGAATAATCTTTCAACGTCACGAGAAGTGACAGGTGCATACTTAAATGAAGATATTTGGGAGAAAGTGAGGTCAAACTGTACGTCTCATGCATTTTTACTACAATGCGTCTTTTATAAGCTTCAAGAATTCAAAATAGGTTTTTCAACGTATCAATTTTTTCAGCCTATCTCTAGCTGCCGCAGTTACTTCTCCATGCGATGACTGCAGACACATTTGAATGTCCTAAATAACTGTTTACTATTGCCTGCTGCGATATCAATGACGTGTGACGAGTGAGAATTCCGGGTAGGAAATTCCAAGACAACAACGGAAAAGCGTTTAGTGCAAGACCAAAGTTTGTAAGTCGCTATCTTATTAATGCGGCGTCGTAGAAGAGCTATAGGCCTACACGTTTTGTTTTGTACGGCTAGCATAGGCGAAAAAATGAGCCATCAATGAATAATGTGCAATTTAGGGTTCAATTTATAACAATTTGTAACTGGAACACCTTATTCGTAAGATTACAGAGATCAACGAAGGGTCTTCCGGGTTACGTCAATCTTTCTTCAAGCAACAGATAAGAAAGAGCTTGATTAATTGGATTATAGAACCTCTACCGTATGTACTGTACCGGGAACACCGCTACGAGAGAAGTTCGAAGTATGTTTGTTGAACTTCGCGCGAGGTGGAAGGTAGGCAGCCCGCCGAACGCAGTGACGTACTCAGCGAGTGATGTGGCCGCCGTAAGCCAGCTCTCCGCTACCATATATGGTAATGATCCAGCTCGTCCTCAAAAGTACATCTTTGAGCTAATTTATCGCTATTTTGACACTGCCATCTTAAAAGCCCTTACAATAGACATCATCTGTTCAGATTTCAATAAAATCCACCGAGTATTATAGAAGTTATAAGGGTAGATAGTACCCGAGTTCTAGACACTTCCATGCGAACGTGTATAAAAGGAAGACCACCCGACCTACGAATTCAGTGTCTGTCACTCCGCCGTCTCTGTGACACGGGTGACAAGAGAAAACAAAGTCCCATTCAGGCACTTCAAGAATATGGCAAAGTCCTGATACAACACTTAGAGAAATACCGAACTTGGATATCGCAGACTGTCGACTAGAAGTTCGACACACACAAGACTTCTCTTGTCACCCGTGTCACAGAGACGGCGGAGTGACAGACACTGAATTCGTAGGTCGGGTGGTCTTCCTTTTATACACGTTCGCATGGAAGTGTCTAGAACTCGGGTACTATCTACCCTTATAACTTCTATAATACTCGGTGGATTTTATTGAAATCTGAACAGATGATGTCTATTGTAAGGGCTTTTAAGATGGCAGTGTCAAAATAGCGATAAATTAGCTCAAAGATGTACTTTTGAGGACGAGCTGGATCATTACCATATATGGTAGCGGAGAGCTGGCTTACGGCGGCCACGTCACTCGCTGAGTACGTCACTGCGTTCGGCGGGCTGCCTACCTTCCACCTCGCGCGAAGTTCAACAAACATACTTCGAACTTCTCTCGTAGCGGTGTTCCCGGTACAGTACTAAACTTTCATTGTCTCATACGATGCCAGGAATACATTCTTTCTGGATATATTATTTAAGTCGGGTAGAAATCAGGCGCTTCGTTTCGTCTCGTTTCACCTACATTCCACCGCAGCTACGTTCTAGTGATGGGCAGTGCTCTCGCCCGAGACTCTCGAGACTAACGTCACAGATCTCGAGACCGATTCTTTTGTGCTGTGATCTGTGCGACGTCCCAGTAACTTTGAGTGTAAGCTTGATAGTAAAGCATAAGTAGCTATTGTGTGAAATAACGTTATCATATAGAAACGTGTGCGCCGATAAATTTTTCAAAAGCCAAGAAAAATACTGCCTGATCAACTCTGAACTCCTTAATACGATTAATGAAAGTGAAAAGAAAACGTCAGTATCTTAATCTGTTCACGAATTATTTGACGTGGACCTCTTAGCTGAATAACCCTATCTAATTCGTGAATAACTGTAGATAGGATCTACACCTACCTGGATGCTAGACGTGTGCATTATTCGATCTTGAGACGGAGCAAGATGTGCCTTGCTGCATATGCAACCACCATTACGCTTGAGTGGAACGTGTAATATAAAAATGCCCGAGTTTGCTCCGATACTTTTCGACAGGGTAGTGATGGGCAATGCTCTCGACACCGATTCTTCTCTGCTGTGATCTGTGCTACGTCCCATTAATGGAATGGCGTATAGCTTTTAGTGCCGGGAAGTCCGAGAACATTTTCGGCTCGCAGGATGCAGGTCTTTTTGATTTGACTCCCATAGACAAACTGCACGTCGTGATGAGGATGGCATGATGAAGACGACATATACACCCAGTCCCCGTGTCAGCAGAGTTAACCAATGATGGTTAAAATTCCTGACCCTGCCGAGAATCGAACCCGGGACCCCTGTGACCAAAGGCCAGTATGCTAGCCATGGAGCCGGACGACGTCCCAGTAATTACGAACGTAAGCGTGATAGTATATCATCAGCAGTTCTCGTATGGAAACGTGTGTGCCGATAAATTTTGTCGAAAGCCTAGAAAAATACTGCATGTTCAACCATGAGCCCCTTAATACCATTAACGAAAGTGAACACACAATGTCAGTATATAAAACGGTTCACGAGTTATTTGAGGTGGTCATCTCAGTTAATAACCTTGCATAATTTGTGAATTACTGAAGCGTCCGTGGCTCAGGCGGCAGCGCGTCGGCCTCTCACCGCTGGGTTCCGTGGTTCAAATCCCGGTCACTCCATGTGAGATCTGTGCTGGACAAAGTCGGAGTGGGGGCAGCTTTTTCTCCCGGTAGTCCGGTTTTCCCTGTCATCCTTCATTCCAGCAACTCTTCACTATCATTTCATTCAATCTGTCAGTCACTAATCATTGCCCCAGAGGAGTGCGACAGGCTTCGGCCGGCACAATTTCTATCCTCGCTGCTAGATGGTGGCTTCATTCATTCCATTCCATTCCATTCCATTCCATTCCTTTTTTTTTTTTTTTTGCTAGTTGCTTTACGTCGCACCGACACAGATAGGTCTTATGGCGACGATAGGACAGAGAAGAGTTAGGAGTGGGAAGGAAGCGGCCGTAGCCTTAATTAAGGTACAGCCCCAGCATTTGCCTGGCGTGAAAGTGGGAAACTACGGAAAACCATTTTCAGGGCTGCCGACAGTGGGGTTCGAACCTACTATCCCCCGAATACTGGATACTGGCCGCACTTAAGCGACTGCAGCTATCGAGCTCGGTCATTACATTCCTGACCTGGTCACTGACTGGGAAACAGGTTGTAGGTTTTCTTTTCAATTTGTGAATAACTGTAGATTGGATGTGCACCTACCTGGATACCTCGCAGTTGTTGTCGACAGGATAGTGTTTTGGTTGCAGACCGGGCCGGAGGTGTTCTCTCTGTCGATTTCCTTTCGGCGATATTATGTGTTTTTAAGTGCCGGATCATCCCTGAAGTATTTCTGCTGATGTATTTTACTTATTTTGAATAAGCAACACAGCGGGCTGCGCTATGTGGCATCTCTTCAAAAATAACATTCATCCACGGCTTAAGTTGCGTTTCGAACATCGTTTTGAAGTTGTCACGTACAATTAGACACAATTACATATTACACTGTCATATACAGAAGTACCCAATCCGACTCATTAGCTGAATGGTCAGCGTTGAGGCCTTCGGTTCAGAGGGTCCCGAGTTCGATTCCCGGCCGGGTCGGGGATTTTAATCGCCTCTGATTAATTCTTCTGGTCCGGGGACTTGTTTTTTATGTTTGTCCCAACATTTTCCTCTTCATATTCACACTACACTATAAACCACCACATAAACACGCAATAGTGATTACATCCTTCAATATAGGGTTGGCGTCAAGAAGGGCATCAGGCCGTAAAACAGGGCGAAATTCACATGTGCGACACAGTGCGCATCCGCGACTCCACAGGTGTGGGAAAAGCGGTAGAAAAAGAAGAAGTTACCGAATTATGACGCGAATACTTTATAACATTGTAAGGAATTATTTCCTACGTCACCAAAATATCGGCAAATACAAGCGCTGGTCGTATGAATATTGAATATGGGGTCTGATAACGATGTACACCTATAGTAGCCTTTATTTTTGTACTTAGTCAGCATCCGGGAGATAGTGGGTTCGAATCCCACTGTCGGCAGCCCTAAAGTTGGTTTTCTGTGGTTTTCCATTTTCACACCAGGCTACGGTCGCTTCCTTCCAACTCCTAGGCCTTTCCTATCCCATCGTCGCCATAAGACATGTCTGTGTCGATGCGACGTAAAGCAACCAACAAATAAAAGTATTAGCCTACTCATTCGTGCATACAATGCCTGTCCTTTATAATACTGCGTCAAAATAGACCTCAGTAGAATGAACGCCCTAATCACTTGTTGACACATATTTACGGAATGTAGTTGGCTATTCGCACACTCGGCACAAACAACATTAAGTTCCGACTACCTCTAGGCCTGCGACACGCTGATCGCCACACAATTTGGGGACAACGCTCTCGAGATCTCTCGAAATTTCTCGCGAGAAACAGTGCCTGCGTTAGTCTCAAGAAATCTCGAGATCCTCTCTCTAGACTGCCCATCACTACTACATTCAATTGCGGTGAAATACCACTCCGCGCACGTCACAGAGTGTTTTGGTTGCCTTGCTGAAATAATCTTTTAAATATTCTTCTTTATTACAGGTAATTCGGGAGTCTGGCTTGAGCAAGCGAGGAGCGAGGTCGCTTTGTACAGTGCGTGCCGTAAGTATGATTGGTACCGAGCAGTACCGGGCCGCGATTGGGAGGTGGCAGCTGAAACAGAGGAAGAAGGCCAAGTATGGACTGGCAATAAGAAAAGAGGAGGTAAACTGGGGTGAATCGGTGCCGGTAGCAGCAGTGTAAGCTGTGCTTCTGGTCATTGGTGGGGTGGAATTAAACCCAGGCCCAAATACCAGTGGCAAATTCAGCATGGAAGATATGGCAGCACTTAAGGTTGTAGTGAAGGAAATGAAAATTGTCAATGGAATAAGGTGCAAGAAATAAAGGACATGGTGGAAGAACAGAGAAAGGAGATAGGGAACATGAAGAAATGGTTAGAAAGGAAGACTGAAGAATCGAACAATAGAGCGTGAAACAATGAGGAAGAAATACAGTTATTAAGAGGGAAGGTGAAACGTCTGGAAGAGGAGGTGATGATGAAGAAGGAAGCAGAGGGGTACAGGCAGGAGAATGAAGAAAACCATATTTATATAAGGTGTGGAAGAAGGTGAGAAGGAAAGAAAGATTGATTTAATCTGTAAGGTGTTAGAGGACATAGGGATAGGATGAAGATAAATTTCAGTGAAGTTGACATAGACGATATGGAGAGAGTGGGCAAAGCAAAAGGACGGAGACGAATTAGGGTACAGTTTTTCTCTACCCTGATGGCAGAAATTGTGTTAAGAAACGGCAACAACTTGCAGAGTCAGAAAGTATGGGTGAAAAGTGACATGGGAAAAGGAGGTTGGGAAAATATGAAGATTCTGAACAGGCATCTTTGGAGAGCGAGACAGCAAGGGCTAAAAGCCCGCATAAGTGGTCAGAGACTAGTGGTGACGAATGGGAGATGGGTTAGGGAGCATCCAGTGGCGAAGCTGAAAGAGATGGACGAACACATCAGTTCCGAGGGGTGAGTGATGGCAGTGCAAGATGGAAGGCAGGAAGCTGAAACAACGAGGGGCGAAGTGGAGGAAGGAGTGGAGATCAACCCATGTGGAAGTGGACAATGAAGTGTGGATACAGAAGAGCAGAGCAGTGAAGGGGTGAGTGAGGGTGAGCCGCAAGAACCGGCGGGTGCAGTGTGTGGTGCTTTAGAGAGCAAGAAAGGACAAGAGAAGAGTGATCGACAAAAGGTAAAGATGTTATGAACAGAGGAAGAAGTAGGAGCCTACTTGTGGGGTAAAGTGTGCAAGGGGCGGAGGATACGGAGGGCATGGAACGGCTAGAGGTGTACAAACTCCGCATTTAACTTGCCCATACCGAGCTCGGTAGCTGCAGTCGCTTAAGTGCGGCCAGTATCCAGTATTCGGGAGATAGTAGGTTCGAACCCCACTGTCGGCAGCCCTGAAAATGGTTTTCCGTGGTTTCCCATTTTCACACCAGGCAAATGCTGGGGCTGTCCCTTAATTAAGGCCACGGCCGCCTCCTTCCCACTCCCTGTCCCATCGTCGCCATAAGACCTATATGGCCACGGCCGCCTCCTTCCCACTCCCTGTCCCATGGTCGCCATAAGACCTATCTGTGTCGGTGCGACGTAAAGCAACTAGAAAAAAAATAACTTGGCCATGCTTGCTTGGAGAGCAGGCAAGCAAGCTAGCCGCCCGTAAACAACAGTACAGGCAGGCTGCTGCACTCCTGGCCAGGTCAAGCTCAGCCCAACTTGGGCAGGCCACAGGTTAGCTTGCTTGCTTTCTTCTTCCTGCTGCGTTAATCTATGTTTGCTCGTTCATTGTGCTGATATGAGACTCGCGTGAATGCAGGCACGAAAGGGGTTGTTACATGCCAGAATTTATATAGGATTCGTCAACACAAATATTGTCTTATATGGTTATTTAGTATTATGTTAATCATTACAAAGTTATGTTTAAATTTATTTCGTAATTCAGACGTCGTATGTAACTAATTAACAAATAATTCTCTCTGTCAAAAACAGTTACATAATAAAAAGTAGGTTCTCTGAACACAATGTTTGAATATTTAAATAAACATAATGACAATTGATGGAAATATGACAATAAATATAATGTATTATTTATCATTCGAGAAAATTGCAAAGATATACACAATGTAGGTACAGGTCATACATATCTTTCAAAAGATTAATTATATAGATAAGTTTTGAAATACATTAAATAATTTAGGAACCCCTTCCCCCACAAAACCAAAAGAAATAATTATAAACATAATCAGTTTAGAAATGTAATTTTACCACTTGCTCTCTTAGTTTGTGGTCTTCTCATACTGTGCATACTGCATACCAATATTTAATGAATGGACACATTATCGTTTTTGAGGTCATTAAGTCTTTGTACATCAGGACGGGGATGTTTTTCCCGAGCAGCTGAAGTTCGTCACTAATAAACCCTTCTTGCAAGTACGTACAGACCTCATCATGTATCATTGGCGAATTTTCTGCCCAGTCGTCAAATTTCGCTTTCTTACGTTGCACTGAATTTTCTTCATTTGAAGAAGATGGGACTTCTTATCTGTTTTGATTGGGTAGCTGCTCTGAAAATATATATGCCCAAGTTATTGATATTTTCTATTTTATGCTAATGTTAGAATATAAAAAAATATCTCATTTGCATAGGTCTAATAATAATAATAATAATAATAATAATAATAATAATAATAATAATAATAATAATAATAATAATAATGGAGAAGAAATAACCACAGAATCTTACCTTCAGCACACATTGAGCTGCCTCAAAAACAGACATTTTTTCTCCTGCATCTAGTGTATTTAATGTTCGATATTTAGGCACCAAAAATGTTGCAATTTTGTGTAACATAGTGACTTCCATTTTATGCTCCAGGAAGACACCACCGGTTCTTTTCAAAAGCTTCTACTACTGAAAATTCATTTAGTATGAAAACATGTTTACATTTAAATATCAGGAGACTCGCATTAAAATTTGAAAGAAATGAAACATCACTTGTTCATCGTCATCCTGTAGAGTACAATAGGTTTTTCAGGCGTAAAATCACGGAAGGACCAGGTACAAAGTCGGCTCCTCATCACCCTCAAGATCATTTGAAAGGTACAGGGTAAAAAACAGGTAAGTCACCTTTTAATCGAAATTTAGTTTGAGATGCCATTAGATTCTACATGGGAAGGACTATCGGTTAGACGTATGAAACAGGCAAAGAAACAGGTTAGTCACAGGTTTATTAACCTTCAAAAATTTGGCGTACAGGAAAAGGAGCAGGTAATTCAATTGTTACAGGGAAAAACCCAGGCAAGTCGTATGCCTCCCAATAGAGAGCAGTCTGATCGTTGAAATATTCCGCGAGTATCTCATTGTAACTCCTGTGACTCGGTTGTGTTTTTTGCACTCTGTATATTAGTGCAAGGTATTATTGCAATACTTTGTAACATCACGACGTGCTGTTAAGATGTCAACATTGGCGAATGAAGAAGGTAGTATACCACGATATGAGCCTAAGAAATGGAAGAAAACTGGTCGGATTGCAGACATTGGTAAGAAATTAAGGTTGAGTTCACATGAGACAGGGAATGCTTGCAAATGTTCTCCTCTTAAATGTTTTGGTGTCACCACTGAAGCACAAAGAGTTCAAATACTACGCAATTTCAACAGTCTGCAAGCGCACAATGATCAGAACGCATATTTGGGAGGGTTAATAACAGTACTACCTGTAAAGAAAAGGAAACCACGCCAGGCAGAGGAAATCACAAAATTACGAGATGCTACATTTGTATATAGGGTTCGAGTCGGTGCCGGATCTGACCATAATCGTGATATACCAGTTTGTGCAAAAGCATTTTGAGCGATACATGGCATCACAAAGAACAAACTGCAATATTTACAGAAAAGCTTGAAAATGACTGGTTGTCCACCGCGAGATAAGAGAGGTAAACATACATCTCTTCACAGGAAGCTTGACGAATCTACAAGATCTTTGATATGCAGTCACATCAACAGCTTTAAAGACCGACAAAGCCATTATAGCTTAAAGGATTGCAAAAAGAAATATTTGCCTGAAGAGTTGAATGTGAAAAAGATGTTTCTGATGTTTAAAGAAATGAATCCTGCAGTCCACGTATCCTACAGGTGCATTGTGAACGAGTATTTCAACATATCGTTTGCATACCCACGTATTGACACATGCACTCGTTGCGACGAATTATCAACCAAACTAAAAGCGCTGTCCCCAGAAGAGGATAAAGAATAAATTAAATAGCTGACAACCGTGAAAGTTGTTAAAAAAATAAAGGCTGAATCTTTCTACCAACGTAAAAGGGACGCAAAATCCAAATCTATGAAATCAAAGAAGATGGAAGCAATTTGTATGGATTTTGTCAAAAATGTTCCAATACTAAATACAAGTACTGTATCAGTAAAACAGCCCGACTTTATGAATTAATATTAAAGTTAGCACGAAGTAGGTCTCAGGGCAATTCTGGGTGGTTTCTAGCTAGGGCTTGGTACAGGAGGCAGGGTCCTACCTATCTACAAGAAATTTTTTAAATAGATTGAATAATAGTTTATTATTCAGAAAATGCATTTCAAAGTGCACATCACTTTACTGTTGATAGTCGCTGTCTTCAACATCGCCTTTTGATGACCCGTGCTCCCAGTTCACCAGGCTGAACGGGGCTGGAACACGTTTTGGAAGTTGAGATAAGGCCGCAACACCCAGGTCGGTTTGATATGGGTTTGAGTCTCGAACTTTCGACGTTCTGGACGATCTCCGACGATGTTGCGGGGTAATCAATCGTCACATAACTTACACGAGTGTCCAAATTTACACAGTCCCCCGACACTTTGGTTTAACAACACTGTTTCATTTAGTGTGGTTGTGATATGCAGTCGAATTCACTCTTAATCTTGTAGACAGAATTTATAAGTTCACTAAAGATGAAGATGCAGGTAGTATCGGAATTGAAAGAAAATAAAGCACAGTTCATCAATAGAAATAATGAAACTGAAAATTGGACGCACTTGGCACAGTTCGTGGTGATTTTTCAGTAAATAAAGTAGCACTTGACATTGAAAGAAATGAATGACTGCTCTAGAGTTTATCAAAGACACTACTATCAGTCATGAAATAATACTAAATACTTTGACGAAGAAATAAGGTTGAAATGAAAAGCACAGTTCGTTGTTAGGCGCACTTAACATAAAATAAAATAGGTGGCTCTTCGAGAGTTTATCAAAGACACTGATGTTAGTCACACACAAATAATTTACACACAATTCAGAAGAAATAATACACAATTTTGTTTGAATTGGATAAAGAACACAGATTGAGTTCGGAGCGAAACACTGGTGTCGTAGCGCACAATTATGGTAATCACTTGCATTAACATTCATATGAAAGTTCGAAGACTTTCATAAACACCCTTTCTTATTAATGAAATTATGCTAACTGAGATTTGACAAAAATGTCACAGTTAATATAACGTAGTAGTGTCACACTGAAATTAATTATATGTGTTCAGAGATTAAGTTCTGCTAACTGAGATTTAAAAAGTAATATCACAGTTCCAAGTATATCGCAGTAGGGTCACATTTAAATTAATATTGATTCAGATACTAATTTGCACACAGGTAAAGTGGTAATAAACGCAGTTCCAGAAGAACGAAAGTAAGTTATATCGAGAAGTTTCTACATGCGCACAGAATATAAGTTCGACTTGACTGTTGTCACCTAAGTCCAATACATGACTTGTCATAATCAGAGTTCCAACACACGCAAAATTTATAAGTTCAACTTGAAGGATATAATCCAAGTCTACTATATAAAAACTTTGAATAATTTGAACTTCATCACACGCAAAAATTACAAGTTCAACTCAATGTTCATTATAAAGACTGTGTTATACATTGAAGTTCACACGCGCACAATTTATAATTTCAACACGACTGTCAGAGTTTAAGTCCCACATGAAGACTTTGAATATTCGAAGATAGCCTTTGTCAGCACTTCGACGAACACTGTAGCGTGGAGAGTCAGGCTGGATAACCCGCTATGACTGTCTGATCTGAGTAAAGTGAGCTCTGCTTATATTCAGTTCGGGGCTCCTACGTTATCATATAACGTGATCTCTTTGAGGCTGATTATCTCGCGAATCCCTCGACGGATTTACTTGAGATTCACAATTTGAGACGTTTATGGTATCCTTTTCAAATGACGTATCGCTCAAGTCGCTGTGATTATTATAATATAAGTTTTGAAATTTTTTCAATCGAATGTTCACGAAGGCGTGACGTTCACATCCAGAACATAACAGGCCATGCAGGCTACACGTGGCGTCAGGCGGGTAGTCTATACTGTCCCTGCAGCTGCGTCACACACACAACAGTCGCTGGCTCGCCTGCTCGCTCCTCCGAACGTAAACAAACCAAGTTCGCTCAGAACGTCTTACGTGACGAAGAAGTAGAATTAATAGTTAAAAAATACGGCATGTACAGGTCGTAACCGGTAGAGTACCAACGGTGTATACGACAAGCGTCAGCTATCAATGTATTCATTCAACATCCACATTCTCTCTACTGAGTCGGTTTTCTGTGTGTACCATGAGGGTATTGGGAAGAAAGGGCTCAACGAGGTTGCCTCCTTTCTCTTTCATTTCATTATGAACTACCTTGATGATGAAGTTGAAGAACTTAAGTATTTTGTGACTCTTTCGGAGGGCAAAACAAGAATTTCATCATTTTTCGCTTCATGCACTGTGTTGTTGATAATCTAATCCATGGCTTCAGAAACTTGAAGATCACATTTCCAGAACGAGGACATTCATACATGGAATCTGATAAGGATGTTGGGCTATGGAGAGTGAAACAAAGGATGGAAACTCCAAACGAGTTCATAAGCGTGATTGAAAATTCAAGATTGAAACCATCGCCTTTCATTATGGTGACAGTTTGCAAGGAAATGCTATATGCTTGGAAAGATCTTTTAGATAATAAAAATGTACTTAAATGTCCGTTTAAGACCTAACCCGTCAGTGAACTTGTGGCTTCATCCAACCACCACCTTCGACTACTGCACTGACGAGCTACTTATAATGGCTCCTTCGAATCCAGCATCATAAAAAAGGCTGTCAAAGGTGGTTCAACACAGAAGAATGGAGAATTCGAGCTACCTTCTTTGGTCTATTCAGGTAAAATTAATAATATATTTATCTAATTCTCTCCTTTAAATTTCCCGTTAAAATTATTTGTGTGGAAAATGTGTAACAAATCTCTCAATTGCCCTCAGGTCCTCTTCGTATTTCCAAAGGTAGGTACCAGGATATAATGAGCCTCATAAAATTTTGTAGTCAGCCAGCAGTGAAGCTTTTCCAGAAACTGGCACATGAATGATAAACTGTGAGTTACCATGGCTTTATTATTATTATTATTATTATTATTATTATTATTATTATTATTGTTACGGAGATATCCGTGGTAGTTATGCGTGAAAGAAGGTGCGGGCGTGAACGGGTCTCAAACTACGGAATCAAAGTTAATGTAAAATTTAACAAGGTTATATTTTCTTTTCAAAAACAAAGAAATAACAAGCATGGCAGGTACAAAGTAGCAAATCAAAAGGGTAGTTACAATATTTACAGAATTTGGGCTTCGCGCCCTGACTTTACACTACTTGGGCAATCAGCTCAGTTTTACCCCAAACACAAGTTTCAACAGAGGGGCAGAAAACCCCATTCATGCCTAGGAGCCCTTGCTCCAAATTACACTGAAAAGCCTCCACGAGGCGTACAACACTCAATTTTCAAAAGAGCCACTCGCTCTCAAATTTAAGCCTCTCCCAGGCCACACCAAACTCCACCTTCAAGTTGTCCTCAACGGACATAAACACAGGGGTAAAATACCCAATCTACTGAGGTCTATTAAATGAAAAGCAGGTTAATTAAATGACCTCTAAAATAACAATTTGAGAGGAGGCGAACTTGCACTCCTAATACACTTTGATTAAGACCTACTTGGCACTAGGCCGTTAATACAAGGGCTAATCCCATACTAAAGAGGTGACTTAAGAAGAGAACAATTTGTTTTACGTTATCGAAGAATAGGTTGAGAAAAATAAGTTCACCTCAAAACAATATGAGTGGGAGCTCGAGAGGGTTAGCACTCTCTATCCCAGTATGTAGCTTTAAAAGAGAATAAATGAAAAGAGTAGTTACATTTAGGAAACGGTTACATGGTGGAAAGCTTAGAACCCGCCCCGAGAGTTAAACTGCTGAGCTAGCAAAGAAAGAAGTTATTAATCGGCCATTACCTTGTGTTGAACAGCTGGAGAAGAAAGAGGCGCTTCCCGCCCCCTGCTATGTACTTAATACACTGAAAGATGGAACAGAAGTGGCCCGGAGACCCAAAAATCAGCAGTTTATATCCTCTCGCAGAAGGTTCGAGGCGTTAGGGGAATGAAAACACCCTCCCGCAAATTCTTTATTGGCTAGGGTACAGAAACATATCCAAGTTGGGGGAAGATACATCAGATTGGTCGGAAATAACTCAAAGAAATTCGGGATTGGATAAATCTAAAACAAGGGGAAAAAGAGGGGTATACAGCCAACTTAACTAAAGACTGAAAGAAATTTAGCAAAGAACAAACATTTGAAATAAAAATTTCTCCAACAAAATAGTTCTTTGACTCTGCACTAGGTTGCACTATAGTTGATCTTCAGTAGTGTCCTCTAGAAGAGAAAGTTCACACTTCTTACTTCAAGCAAAACAAAAACGCATCAAAAATGACACAGTTCAAAAACTCAAAATTTTCCACGTGGTGACATCTTTTGAGAAGGTAGCGAATTAATAGCGTATATAAAGTTCAGACTTCCTCCAGCAGAGGCGTTTCAACTGGCGCACATTTTGAATTAGCGGTGTGGAGGTGTACCGCCCGGTACAATTATTATTATTATTATTAGTGTATTCTCCCAATAATGGAAGACGTTAAGCAAACAACTCAATCAAGCTTTCTTTGGGTTCTTCTTGTTCTTCCAATAGGCTTTCATTCTCTCTGGGAAGGCTTGTTTACGTTCTTCCGACCATTTCGGTCTGCACTGTTTTTGCTTTGGTTGCTCTGATGTAACTTCCCACTTGTTCACTTTATTATTATTATTATTATTATTGTTATTATTATTATTATTATTATTATTATTATTATTGCTATTATTATTATTATTATTGAATCCCATTAAAATAATAGTAAAGATATCATCTTACAGTCTTACACACAAAATTATAGGGGCTGACACGTCTGGTTTTCTTTCTGTTTCAGGTGAGTTACCTGGTTTTTTCCCTGAAGAAACTGGTGTATGAGTGAAATTTTGGCTTTGTTTGACACTATTGACATTGACGTAAACGTAAAAGGTACTCGCCAGGAAATTAGAGATATGAAAAAGCAGAGAATGTTAGAAGAAATTAGGCTAAGAATTTCCCTTAGTGTTTTGAATAAAGTGTTAGAAGTAACGGGGATAAATATTAGGTATGTTGATAGGCCAAATAGGGGTGGGATGGCATGGTGGTTGATGGGACTCCACAAGAACAAGGGATGGCTAAAGGGTAGAGATAAGACGGTATTTGTATTATGTGAGGTAGTAAACGTCGATTTTCATTTAATTGGTAATTTTAAAGAAATGAGTAAGTTAAGGAATTGTCTATTGAGTGTCAAAGATCGTGAATTATTAGAAAAATTGGATGAGAGGAATATGATAAGGTGGATTATCAGGCAATGGGGAGATGGGAGTTGAACAGGTATTTAAGTGCCATTAAAAAGGAGTGTTAGAGAGGATGAGGAATAGGAAGAGTAAGTGGATGTGTAAAGGCTGAAAAGATGGAAGTGTGTTTAAGTCATTGAAAAAAGGAAGGTAAGTGTAATGTGTTAAGTTAGGGAGATGATCTGATTTTGTAACTGTAGGAGGCCCTTTGGATCATGATACGACAGATGATTGTGAAACTGTTGACTAGCAGTGTATTGGAATTCAGCCAGAGTGGGACAGTGGACAATAATTGCGAACGCAGTAGATAAGCAGGTATGGTCATGTGATAATAGTTGATGAAACCTGATGTCTGCGGATTTTGTAACAATAACCTGATATAAATGCTATGTGTAGAATCTAAGGATAGCGTAGGACCAGATTGGATTTATTTAGGAATAGAATTGTAGGTATTCAATTATTGTTTTATTGTATGGTAGTTATTTGTGATTATTATTTGTTCATTATTATTTTTGTTTTTTCCTTATTATTAATTGTAGTACGGTAGCAGGAGGGCAGTTAGTTTTAGATATACGGGCAAGTGCAGTTTTCTCACTATTTATGTATAGTAAATGGGTAAGGGAGAGGAAGGCATCCTCGTAAGAGGATGGGGTAGGACGGGCCTACCCCAAAGAATGATGGAGATATATGCAGTGGCGGCTGGTGAAAAAATCGTCCTACGTGCTACAAAAAACAACCTAAATACGCTGTTTTAAATCTGCATATTGCCATAATGAACAACGCATACTTCAAACTTGGTAATAATACTACTACTAATAATCATAATAGGAATAATAATAATAATAATAATAATAATAATAATAATAATACAACTTTTCTCGCAATTTATTACTCAGAACAAACAAAAACAACATTAATTTGGAAGCAGATGAATTCTTCGACAACTGTCTACGAGATAAATAATTCATTGAAGAAATATTGTTTTTACTAAGCTAATGGCGCAACATACATCAGTGCAAATAGAATTGTGGGAATATAGATCCCAACTAAGAACACTAATTTAATTTCACTTTATATACACTGCAGTGGATAAATAATTTGATAAATCTTCGTATAAACTTTAGCACTAACACAATGACAGGAAAAACACGCACCAGTAATATAACCGCGAGATTAAAAACTGCACAAAGCAACTGAAAGAGCTGCCAACTGATTCATTGAGACCTCCCCTATTAGGTTACCAGAGTAAATGTCCGGCTCCATGGCTAAATGGTTAGCGCGCTGGCCTTTTTTGGTCACAGGGATCCCTGGTTCGATTCCCGGCAGGGTCTGGAATTTTAACCATCATTGGGTGTACGTGTTGTCGTCATCATCATCTCATCCTCATCACGACTCGCAGGTCGCCTACGGACGTCAAATCAAAAAATCTGCATCTGGCGAGTCGAACATGTCCTCGGATATTTCCGGCACTAAAAGCCATACGCTATTTCATTTCACCAGAGTAAATTACATTGTAATGCGGGATAACATTTAGGGTCAGTCAAAGATTCTTTGACTCACCTACGAATTCCTTATTTTTGACACAAAAGGAAGATGGATATTTTAATAAGCATGTGTGAGATAGATTGCCTCCACTTACGATTTACTTTCGAACCCAGACGATGCTACTCTGTAGTGGCAGATTCGCATACCACGTTCAACATAAGCACGGCCGACTGGATCCCTCGCTGCGCTCCGGGTAGCAGGAGACATCGAGTAATTCTACCCCCTCGCGGGAGAGGAAGTAACTATAAACGGGATCAGTGAAAGTTGATCCCGGTTTACGGTATACTCCTCCGGCTAGGGGGAGTGTTGCAAGCTTGGCTGCGCCTGCGTATTGCTTCCTTCAGGCTACAGGCAAGGGCTCACTTCACATGAGCACGAGCCTTGTTCCCCGGGAGAACGGCGCTAGGTGTTCCACAGATCTCGTCCTGATTTTCATAAAACACAAATTCATATCGTACTCAAAACAACGAAAAGGCACCAGGATAATTGTACTGTACATAAATAATATTCCTTACAGTTCCAAGCTACGTGCTGGAGCCCGGTAGCACGTACTGACCGGCCGCCACTGGATATATGTGGGATGAGGAGTGAGAGAGGCGGAGAACAGGACGAGAGCGGTTTCAGCCCCAAGTGGCTGGCCGTAAATGGAATGATGACAGAACTGCAGTGTCATCTGGTAGAGGTAGTGGGGGTCCTCTTTTGGGCCTCACGGGTAGGGCCGGTCGTGCCATCACAGGGAGGGTGGACTTCTTCTCACCAGGGGTGATGGCGTGGCCGGACAGTAGTAGTAGGTAGCTAGCTTATATTATTATTAATATTATGATATTTTAGTTTTTATATTTTGTTTCTTAATATTAAATGGAGACGATGGTCGTGGCATGTAGGGACTGAGGATGAGTGCCGTGGCGACCCTCCCTTGGGAGTGTCACGTTTCCGGAGTATCTGACGGGCCTCATGGCATGCCCAAGGAGTCTCGTGTTTATTTTCTTTTGTTAGTTGTCTGTGCATGGAAAGGGGCTTTGTAAACATGTATCGGGGCTAATAGCCTGTTATGTTTAAATAAATACTATACTATTACAGGTAATTGAAAAATGCTACGAGAGGAATAAACAGTTGTGTTTATGTTCCGTAGATCTAGAGAAAGCATATGGCAGGGTATCTAGGGAAAAGATGTTCGCCATACGGGGTGGGGGGGGGACTGTGGGATCAGTTCTTGGTTTAGGGTACTTACAGGGGTTGGATTCACCTTTGTTGTTCATAGTTTACATGGGTCATCTGCTGAACGGTATAAAGTGGCAGGGGGTGATTAAGTTAGGTGGAAATGTATTAAGCAGTCTGGCCTATGCTGACGACTCGGTCTTAATGGCAGATTGTGCCGAAAGCCTGCAGTCTATGTTTTGGAATTTGAAAATAGATGCAATGAGTAGGCTATGGTATGAATATTAGCCTTTCGAAGACTAAATTGATGTCAGTAGGTAAGAAATTCAACAGAATTGAATGTCAGATTGGTGATACAAAGGTGGAACAGGTAGATAATTTCAAGTATTTAGGTTGCATGTTCTCCCAGGTTGGTAATGCAGTATAGTAAGTGAGATTGAAGCAAGGTGTAGTAAAGCTAATGCAGTGAGCTTGCAGTTGGGTTCACGGTATTCTATAAGAAGGATCTCAGCTCCCGGACGAAACTATCTTTACATCGGTCTCTTTTCAGACCAACTTTGCTTTACGGGAGCGAAAGCTGGGTGGACTCAAGATATAAGTTAGAAGCAACAGACATGAATGTAGCGAGAATGATTGCTGGTATAAGCAGCTGAAAAGAATGGCAGGGGGTAATCGAAATGAGAAGGTAAAGGCTGAGTTAGGAATGAACTCGATGGATGGATGGATGGATGGATGGATGGATGGATGGATGGATGGACGGCTTCGGTGGTGAGGTTATGTGAGGCGAATGGAGGAAGATAGGATACCTAGGAGAATAGTGGACTCTGTTATGGAGAGTACGAGAAGTAGAATGAGACCAAGACGACGATGGTTAGACTCAGTTTCTAACGATTTAAGAATAAGAGATTTAGAAGTAAATGAACCAACAGCACTGGTTGCAAATAGAGGGTCGGGGTGACGTTTAGTAAATTCACAGAGGCTTGCAGACTGAACGCTGAAAGGCATAGCCTTCTATAATGATGATCTATGTTTATTATAGAAAACGAAGCAAGTTATCACAATGCAATATGTTTTCCGCTTTTTTATGGGTTTACTTTTCAATAGAGTATTTTTGAAAATGATACATGTCCCTTATCGACTACAAACATGCGTCAAGCTGACTGAAAATTTCAGGAATTCTTTGTACCAGTTATCCACTTTTGTTCGAAATTCAGATTTCAGCTTCGTTTTCTGTTTCTGGCAGTGACCAAATTCACAGCTTCCTGGAAAACAAATGTCATTATAGGTCTATTAAATGAAAGGAAATACCATCCACGATTTTCTGGAATGTAGATACTCATAAAAGTTACTTTTTGACCTTACGATCAACGTATTAATGTAATATATTTAAATTTATTCTCAATTCTATTTTTTGTTTGGTTTCAACTATTTTAAATATCACAGATTTTATTTATGATTTTGATTAGTATGTGGTTAAGTGGAAGAGAGGGCCTCGACCTCTAACTTCGCCACTGAAAAAAGGCATTAATAAATAAATAAACAAATTAATGAATTAATTAAACGTCTGTTCAGTGAATTCTATAAAGGCGTTATTTTCTTATCACTTTATTTAATTGTTTTCTCACTATGTTTCTCTAACCTTAGAAACGTATATTTTAATGTTTCATGACAGTACAATATCTTGTTTCCGTGATGATCTAAAACACGTCACTCATGCTGTAGTAAGTGACCTACGCACGCAACAGCCCAGAAGCCAGGTACATACTAAACGATGGCCTGTTATCAGTGATAGGAAGTCCGGCTCTATGGCTAAATGGTTAGCGTGCTGGCCTTTGGTCACAGGGGTCCCGGGTTCAATTCCCGGTAGGGTCAGGAATTTTAACCGTGATCGGTTACATTCCTTAGCTCGAAGACTGGGTGTATGTGCCGTATTCATCATCATTTCGTCCTCATTACGACGCGCAGGTCGCCTACGGGTGTCAAATCAAAACCTGCGCGTGGCCTCTCCGGAGGCCATTATTATTATTAGTGATAGGAAAAGAACAAAATAGAAGTAATTGGACTCAATTACAGTCACGTGAGAGAAATGTACTCATTTACAGTTGCTAATTACTTTTTCAAAAAGTATCACTAAAATTACAATTACTTCACAGAACGCGATTTTTCAGTGAATCACTGACATTTTTTCACATGGGGATGAAATTACAATTACAATAGTTAGAAATAAGAATTCCGCCTAATCAATACATATGTATTATGTGTAAACTGTATATACATTTGTGAATTATGCCAATGCGGATTGTTGAATATAGCATCCTGATTAATAGATCGATGGGTAGCCAACTGACTGGATATGGGTATAGGACTCCAGAGTAGTAAATCAGCCGCCAGTATTATCCAGTCCATTATATCAGGATTCTGTCTCCAACAACACGTATTGGCACAATTCACAAATTTATTTAGGCCCTACAGTTTACGAGATTCTACAAATATCAATTAACCACACCTCGTTTTCAAATTTCCGGAAAACGATAGAGGTTTACAAATTAAACACAGCCAATTAACTCTATTGAAACTCTTCCAAGAAAAAAAATTGCAATTTCTGCTCACCATCATGTTATTACCCAATTTGTGGGTTTCAACCGATAGCACTCATGTGACATTCATGATTATAGTGAATGTTGAAGTTCTCATAGACGTACTTTCCACAGACTAATCAAATAGGATGAATTTGACATTCATCAAAATATTATTTTATCCAATGTGAATGTCATTAAAAGTAATTTTAACTTTAATTTCAAGAATTTGTACCTGTTGTGATATCACCAGCCGCAAAAATTTTACTTTTTAAGACACATCAAACTTCATAGCACAGCTCATGAACACACCACCCAGTTTTAATGTATAAGTTTTGTCATTGGTTTTTATATATTTATTCAGAGTGTAATGCTTTCCCAGTTTTTAGCTACAAGTGACTGAGGATGATCATTACATGATTAAAAATAGCCTCACAATGTGATATATATAGATGTACGTATTGATTAGGTGGAATCTTCATTTCTAATTAGTGTAATTGTATCAATACGGACCTAAATGTAATTGCATAAGATAAGGGGATGGAATGACACTAAAGTTCGCAAGGAAACATGCTCTACTTCATGTTGTGTTATTTAGAATAGAGACATTAATTAATTAGTTAATACTGAGTTCAAAATTTAATAACGTGTTAGGTTTCTCGCGTTTCCTTCTGAATATTAACTAATTAGCTGTTTATTCTCCCAACATTGCGAACTGATGCGAATTAAGGAGGCAGTGGTATAAACATGCTGTTCTGAGGTCTTCCTTTAGGATGCAAGTATGGCGTTAAATATACTTTCTTAGTGGGTATCCACTATCACCTACCAAAATTCCTTCGTTAATTGTCCCCACTTAAAACTGTGCTCTGATGTGGGAGTTACTAAATATTGTACTGTGTACAGAACGTCCAGAACCAGGCCACCTAGCCTCTATATCCCTGATTTGGAGGTTAGGATTACTAATTACTTCGACATTAACAGAAAAGTATCCCTTCCGATTATAATATATTTCGGCCCTATTCACTCCAGGTGATTGGATTCTTATGTGTGTACAATCTATTGCACCAAAAACACCAGGAAAATGGCTTATTTTTTAGACGTCTAGAATAATATTTTCTGATGTTCATCTACTGAATGGAATGTGTTGCATAACTTCATCTCGTGTATGCTATTGTTGCGGAAACTCGACCAACAATTCGACTGACTGTGGTCTTAAGCGGACCTTACAGGTCAATAAAACCGACAAATACTGACAATAATACTGATCGTGTGTTTACTGGAATGATGAAATGAAGTCCAGTACTGAAGCAGATCGGGATTTCCTGATCTGCGAGCATCAGTACTGCAGAGTGGTGGGATTGCTGACCGTGTGAGTGCGCTTATCATTATTTCTTCTTAATGCTTCGTAAGGCCAAGTAGAGGTGCTTGTGGAACCTTCGGGTGGTCTCGAGTTATTAGATCGGTTTATCGAACTGTACGAAACGCTGCCAGAATTGTGGGATGCTTCCAATCCAGAATGTACGAACAAAAATTAACGGAATAGGGCGCTGGATAAACTTTTAGTAGTATACTCCAAGTTGAAAGCAAATGCAACCCGTGAAGATGTGAGACAATACCTTTTGTTCAACTTACCGTAATTAATTGAAAAAATAGTTGAGTCAAAACGCTCAGGGATGGGGACCGATGATAAACAGTATACGAACCATAATCATTTTTCACTTCATTTAACCCTAGCGGGGAATAAACGGATTTGATTATTTAGTAAATATATCTCCGATATAATATAATTTCTGTTCTGTATAATAAACAAGTTTTGTTTATTAGTAATGAGTTTTGGTATTACTTCTTGTCATCTTATTTGTAATGTTATATTAAGTGGAAATTAATGAAATATTACCTGGAGAGCATCTCACAGGAGAGATGTGTTCATTGCGATGTCCAGGAACCCACCATCCCGCTCGAAGAAGTACATTTACTTTTATAACCTAATGAAGACTCTTACACGCTATTTTCATTTCTGAAGTAGCTACTTGCATTCCTATTGGCCAATGTGAAGTGGCACGTGATCTCCTTCCCGTCAGTAATGTTACTCATAATCCGTTACACACCGAGCTCGATAGCTGCAGTCGCTTAAGTGCGGCCAGTATCCAGTATTCGGGAGATAGTAGGTTCGAACCCCACTGTCGGCAGCCCTGAAAATGGTTTCCCGTGGT
Source organism: Anabrus simplex (assembly GCF_040414725.1). Lineage (NCBI taxonomy): Eukaryota > Metazoa > Arthropoda > Insecta > Orthoptera > Tettigoniidae > Anabrus > Anabrus simplex. The sequence continues at coordinate 149,252,009 of NC_090269.1, read as the reverse complement.
TTCCCATATTCACACCAGGCAAATGCTGGGGCTGTATCTTAATTAAGGCCACGGCCGCTTCCTTCACACTCCTAGCCCTTTCCTGTCCCATCGTCGCCGTAAGACCTATCTGTGTCGGTGCGACGTAAAAAACAACTAACACTAGCATAATCCGTTACGAACCCCGACCAATGGTCTTCTCCAGGTCCTATCCTAACCGTCTGCACGGCAAGAACCACTCCTGACCAATGGTCTTCTCCAGGTCCTATCCTAACCGTCCGCACGGCAAGAACCACTCCAGACCAATTGTCTTCTCCAGGTCCTATCCTAACCGTCCGCACGGCAAGAACCACTCCAGACCAATGGTCTTCTCCAGGTCCTATCCTAACCGCCTGCACGGCAAGAACCACTCCAGACCAATGGTCTTCTCCAGGTCCTATCTTAACCGTCCGGACGGCAAGAACCAGTCCAGACCAATGGTCTTCTCCAGGTCCTATCCTAACCGTCTGCATGGCAAGGACCACTCCAGACCAGTGGTCTTCTCCAGGTCCTATCCTAACCGTCCGCACGGCAAGAACCAGTCCAGACCAATGGTCTTCTCCAGGTCCTATCCTAACCGCCTGCACGGCAAGAACCACTCCAGACCAATGGTCTTCTCCAGGTCCTATCTTAACCGTCCGCACGGCAAGAACCAGTCCAGACCAATGGTCTTCTCCAGGTCCTTATAACCGTCTGCACGGCAAGAACCACTCCAGACCAGTGGTCTTCTCCAGGTCCTATCCTAACCGTCCGCACGACAAGAACCAGTCCAGACCAATGGTCTTCTCCAGGTCCTATCCTAACCGTCCGCACGACAAGAACCAGTCCAGACCAATGGTCTTCTCCAGGTCCTATCCTAACCGTCCGCACGACAAGAACCACTCCAGACCAGTGGTCTTCTCCAGGTCCTATCCTAACCGCCTGCACGGCGAGAACCACTCCAGACCAATGGTCTTCTCCAGGTCCTATCCTAACCGCCTGCACGGCAAGAACCAGTCCAAACCAATGGTCTTCTCCAGGTCCTATCCTAACCGTCCGCACGACAAGAACCAGTCCAGACCAATGGTCTTCTCCAGGTCCTATCCTAACCGTCTGCACGGCAAGAACCACTCCAGACCAGTGGTCTTCTCCAGGTCCTATCCTAACCGTCCGCACGACAAGAACCAGTCCAGACCAATGGTCTTCTCCAGGTCCTATCCTAACCGTCCGCACGACAAGAACCACTCCAGACCAGTGGTCTTCTCCAGGTCCTATCCTAACCGCCTGCACGACAAGAACCAGTCCAGACCAATGGTCTTCTCCAGGTCCTATCCTAACCGTCCGCACGACAAGAACCACTCCAGACCAATGGTCTTCTCCAGGTCCTTATAACCGTCTGCACGGCAAGAACCACTCCAGACCAATGGTCTTCTCCAGGTCCTATTCTAACCGCCTGCACGGCAAGAACCACTCCAGACCAATGGTCTTCTCCAGGTCCTATCCTAACCGTCCGCACGGCAAGAACCACTCCAGACCAATGGTCTTCTCCAGGTCCTATCCTAACCGCCTGCACGGCAAGAACCACTCCAGACCAATGGTCTTCTCCAGGTCCTATCCTAACCGTCCGCACGGCAAGAACCAGTCCAGACCAATCGTTTTTCCACACGAAACTAAAGGCCTAGAGCCGTTTCGCGGCTTTTAACTCGGGGACTTACGCCCCCAGACCCCCTTTGCTTGTCCCTTCAGCTACCGAAACACCACTCACTCATTAGTTCCTAAGTACAGAGGTTGTCAGCACTGAGCACCGTTTGAAATCATTAGTGAGAAGGCTCGAGCGTGTAAACAAACGACAATCGTTTCATGGGTGTGAAAATCAAACGACAGTCGTTGCGCGGGTGTGAAATTCTTGACAGCTGGGATGAATTAATTATTGAGTTTTTATAATGAATGTCTTAACCTTTTGTACTCTTGTAGAACGTAACACAATACTTCACCTGTTTCTACAAATGCCATACCGATGGAAAGTGGTGACATTATAGCGGAAAACTTTAAATCTTCAACATCCAGTTGCAAGATACCTCAACGTCACCGCTAATCTCTCTGCCACCGAAAAATAGGTCCGCGTGTGTGTTTCTGCCTTATTAGAAAAAGTTCTACCATTGCAAGTAATTTATCGAAAGTACCCTCACCCATTCGGAGGTAGTTTTGATAATCTTCTGCGTCGGTATATTGTATTTCTCTCAACAACTGCTCTTCTCGTTTTTAAGCCAACTTTACCCCATCCTTTACGTTTTAAACGGCGTTTCACGCAGAGTGCTAATATGATAGCTACACATGCCCGTCTTTTCCGATCTATTTTGATGGAATACTGCAATGATCAACAAGTGTACAAGTACTGACCAAAATATTGAAAGTAATTGTGATCATGTAAGATCTCTACAATACTGATGTGTAATGTCAACATTATTGACTCCGTATTACTGATCAGTATTATTGATCGTGTAGGGTCCGCTAATTAGAAATTCCAGCATTGTCTCCGACCATTACGTGAAAATAACCAGTGGCATAAAATCTTAACTTTATCAGTGCCTGCAATATTGGAGAAGGAGGCAAGGTTCCCTTCGTACGATATTCTAACCTCTCGCATTTCGTCAACAACCGTAGCAATGTCTCCTTTCGATAACCCGTATCTTTGAAAAAATCTGTATCTCTCAGATTTTCAAAGTCATTACGTCGCAAACCTCTTCCTCGATCAGGATTGTTGTTTAATAGAGTAATTCCGAATCTAAAGGGCTATTCATAGCAGCCATTTTGGGACAGGTTGCTAAATGTTAGCCATTTAAGACGGGAAATGAGGATGTTAACTTTAACACGAAGTTTAACATAACATTATGTTAACGTGCCCAGTTGTTGATGGAACTAGATTTTGTTAAAACGGATGTTAAAATTCTTTAAGTACTAAAAATGTTGATGAATCTGGGCCTAAGTGGCTATCATCACTAGGTGAGACTGATCAGACTGTTAAAATTATTGCTCCCAAGCAAAATTAGCATGTCACTTTCGTGCAGGCATTGTTTTCAGGATAACTAATTGAAAATATTTATTCAAGAAGGGGAGTGGAAATGCTTTAAACCCCTTCACCATCACATGTTCATTCCGACTCTATTCTCGACCACGTAACCTCTGTGGTTGGGGCAGTAGAACATCATTTGCGGTATACTCTGCCTGTTAGTAGTAGAACTATGGGGGTACTGAGCCACCTTGTCAACATTTTTCTGCTGAGTCAGCACACGAGGTCATTGTCCCCGGCAAAGGTCATTTACACCACGACGTAATAACCACGTGACCGTGTCGTCACGACCACGCGCTATTGTTTGTAAACAAAGCCACTTGCTTTTGACAGCTGTCAAGATGGCAGCTGTCATCTTGACGGACCCTAACCTCCCTGTTTGGACAAGAGAACGTCGCTAACCTCACTGCTACAATCTTGACAGTCCCTAACATCACTGTTGCCATCTTAACTACGTGGAGGGCGCGGAATTTTAAATCCACGTGCTTTTAACAGCTGTCAAGCTGACAGCTGCCATCTTGACGGGTTCTAACTACGTGGGCGCGGAATTTTGAACAAGTGAACGTTGCTACCATCACTGCTACCATCTTAACAGGGCCTAACCTCACTGCTGCAATCTTAACGAGGTGGAGGGCGCGGAATTCAAAATCCATGTGCTTTTGACAGCCGTCACTTGTTCACTTGTTCAAAATTCCGCGCCCACGTGGTTAGGACCTGTCAAGATATCCGCTGACAAAAGCATGTGGTTTTTAAATTCCGCGCCCTCCACGTGGTTAAGATGGCAGCAGTGAGGTTAGGCCCTGTCAAGCTGGCTTTAGTGAGGTTATCCACGATCACTTATTCAAAATTCAACGCCCACGTGGTTAGAAACCGTCAAGATGGCAGCTGTCACTTTGACAGCTGTTAAAAGCACGTGTATTTTAAATTCCGCACCCTCCACGTAGTTAAGATGGCAGCAGTGAGGTTAAGGACGTTCACTTGTTCAAAACTCCGCGCCCACGTGGTTAGGACCTGTCAAGATAGCAGCTGTCAAAAGCACGTGTATTTTAAATTTCGCGCCCTCCACGTCGTTAAGATGGCAACAGTGAAGTTAGGGACTGTCCGTATGGTACCAGTGAAGTTAGCGACGCTCTCTTGTCCGATAAAGTGAGGTTAGGGTCCACAGCTGTCAAAAGCACGTGGCTTTGTTTACAAACAATAGCATGTGGTCGTGACGTCTTGGCGCGTTCAATGACCTCGGGTGCTGACTCAGGAGAAAAAATGCTGTGAGGTGGCTCAGTACCCCCATAGCTTTATGACTCCTGTTGTTAGAGGTGACTAAAAGGTAGACCAAGGGCTCTCAAATTGGGAGAGTGGGTTGGCGACCACGGTTCCGCTAGTTGAGTCCAGCATTGCTTCCTCTTACTTCTGTCAGTGTCGTCGGTCAACTTTCGTTCTTTCTCGATCCCGCGTACATTAGGTTCTCGATACCTTCGTAATCTTCTATTTTCTCGGCCTTCGTGGCCCTTCCCTTTCTTTTGCCGATACCGTCACTTTTCGAAGTGTCGGACTTCCTCCATGTTCCTCCTGATTAGTGTTAGTAGATGATGCTTACCCAGTTGTACAGAGTCTTCTTTTTAGCTCGCTCCGCGTGTCAGGGAACACCTACGGAAGGCGATAGTGCGGCCGGGTGATCATTTGCCGAGAGATATATTGCTTCATGATCGGATAACATGATCTAATGCAGTACGGTAGCGATAACCATTGCTTCACAGCAATAGTTTAGTTTAACATCTGTCGTACTGGTAGCGTGTTCAGTGTGTTCGCTTTAAAATAGCATAGTTTCTGTACGAATACTAAAGTAATTGTGCGTTTAACGAGTGATGTATACAGTAGAACAGCGTGTATTCATTGTGTTGTGCTATGCGAAGCATTCTTCATATACAGAGTACTGCTTTCGATTCATTCGCACATTTCCTGGCATCCTCCTTCTCCATAGCAGTACGGTACGTAAATTAGTAAAGAAGTTCCGCACCACCGGGCCCATTCTTACACAAGAAATCACATAGGAGACGAACCGTTTTAACAGAGGAAAAGCTTGAAGAAATAGGAGCTCTCTTGGAAAGAACTCCAACAAAATCCCTGTCGCGTTTCGCCGTACAAGCTAATGGGTCATTATCTTCTGCCCATAAAGCAACAAAACTATTAAAAGCAAAACCGTACAAAGCCACCCCTGCCCGATATTTCAGAGGACCTTACAGTTTCGCTAGGATTCGGTATTGTAACTGATTGCTTCAGTCAGTTCACGATAGTTATGTTGACCCAGAACTTTTATTTTATACTGATGAAGCATGGCTACACTTAAGTGGCTATGCAAATACTGGTGTGCAGACAAACTCCACCAGCTGCATATCCGTCCACTTCATAATGTAAAGAAAGGAGTTTGGTGCGCAATAGGTGGTCGTAGAATTATAGGGCCTATATTTTTCTGTGAAACAATAAATGCTGATCGATATATATAGACCTCATTCTCAGACCATTCTTTCAAGAGCTGACGGAAGAAGAAAGGAATAATGGTTACTTCATGCAGGATATTGCGACGGCACACACTGCTAATCGGTCTGTGGAAGTAATACGGGAAGTTTTCGAAGATCGTGTGGTTAATTATCTCCTCTAGATCTCCTGATTTAAATCCCTGTGGAGGATGCTGAAGGGAAAACTGTGTGTGAACAACCTTCACACAAGAGAAGAACTATTTGGAACATCACACGGGTTGAGATTTGCTGAGTGTCTGCAAACCTATTTACGAGGTGTCAGGAGTGTTTGACAGCTGAGGGACAACATTTTGGAGTGTCGGACTCCTTCATTTCTCCCTCCGCCCCCCTCTGATTAGTGTTAAAAGAGGATGGTGCCCAGTTGTACTTCCTCTTAAAACAATAATCACCATCACCACCACCTTTCCCAACCATGTGTCACCGAAAACCTTCGATGTAGGTATTAGTGTGTCGTTCAAATACTAACAAATACAAATGTTAAAACTTGCCCTTCTTTCTGTCAAATATTACTTCACATTCTTTTGTTACTGAATCCAGTTCTACCGGGTGAGTTGGCCGTGCGGTTAGGCGCGCGCAGCTGTGAGCTCGCATCCGGGAGATAGTGGGTTCGAACCCCACTGTCGGCAGCCCTGAAGATGGTTTTCCGTGGTTTCCCATTTTCACACTAGGCAAATGCTGGCGCTGTAACTTAATTAAGTCCACGATCGCTTCCTTCCCATTCCTAGGCCTTTCCTGTCCCATCGTCGCCTTAAGACCTATCTGCCGAGCTGAGTGGCTCAGACGGTTAAGGCGCTGGCCTTCTAACCCCAACTTGGCAGGTTCGATCCTGGCTCAGTCCGGTGGTATTTGAAGGTGCTCAAATACGACAGCCTCGTGTCGGTAGATTTACTGGCACGTAAAAGAACTCCTGCGGGACTAAATTCCGGCACCTCGGCGTCTCCAAAGACCGTAAAAGTAGTTAGTGGGACGTAAAACAAATAACATTATTATTATTATTATTATTATTATTATTATTATTATTATTATTATTATTATTATTATTATTATTATTATTATTAAGACCTATCTGTGTCGGTGCGACGTAAGGCAATTTGCTGGCAAATCCAGTTCTGATTGTGTTCCTAATCTATTCAATGTCCGAGATCGAACAACAGTGTGGGTAAGCCTATAGCAGTTCCCGCGGCTCCACCCGCGTTGTCATGCAACTTTGTTCCCCAGTGGAGCAATCTATTTCTGCCCCACTATGCAGTGTAGGGACCCTGCTTGTCGATATGGCGTCTTGTTGTTATCTTTCATCTCGCATGTTAGTTAGCATTATGTGGCAGTTTCATTTCGTGACTTGAGATATTAACACGTGTTGCCGACAATTATACCGGCGTATTCTGAAAGTCGCTACTCGTACTTTATAAGTGTAATTAATGGATACTTTTTTCTTGTGGGATTGCAAATCTATTTGGATAATATCAGGCAAGTAGAATATTGGCATGTTCGAGTAATTTACTTGGTGTAAGATGACGAATGGAACACGTATTTCGTGCAGCCCTACGTAGATTTTAATAGCGATGTCTTTGTAAGAAGCAAGAAAAATCTGCAAGAAATCCTCCGAGAAGGAAAGCGAAATCATCTGCTTTACAAAGCTCACTTTGGAACGCTAATCATAAATATCAATATTTACGAGATATTGAAAATAGAAGATCGTGTAGAAGATATGGACCACAATAATACAGTAATCCTATTAAGGGTTACTAAATTAGTGGCGGTAAGAATTTGTTATAATATTTCTATGATTATTTTCGACATAATGAGAATAAGGCAAAATTGGAGGGCATTTCAACTTTCGTGATCAACCTAACCTAAGAGTAGCACATTGTTAAAGTGGACAAAATTTCAATATGTGCTGATCAATATTAATAAAAGTTGTTGCTCAGACATCTACGCGCGGTATGACTGTCCTTTGTTCGTGTCTTTCGCAGACGACGCGACAGCCCGCTGCACAAGGCTGCCAACTTAGGAAGTACGGAATACCATTGGCCTACATTGTTAGGGCTGGCTAGTGACACAAGCACGGGAGTGGAGTGGGGTTACGGGGGGTCAGAACACCCCCATCGAAATTTTACAAACAGAAAATATACAGAAACTGACAGTAATAAACTAAATAAACATTGAGAGACTTATTTGTAGAACCAAGAGATCTGTAATTCACGTGTATCAGTGTCCTTATAATAACAAATCATTCATGCACCTGCAATGTGTTCTACCATCATTTTGTAACTACAACCCTCCCACACACACACACCCCATCGGCCGATTCAGGCTACGCTAGATACTGGACACAAGCATTGTGCTTGGGGCAAGCAAGGGAGGTCTGGTGGCGTTAGTATTCCTTTTATTGGTTTGCGGACGTCCTGGCTAGTGATAAAAAAAAAAGAGTTTGGTCTAACGCGTCAGGATTGTTTAGCAAAATGCCTCTCGAAGGAAGTGAGTCTCCGCCATGCGGGAGCTCTGTTTTGTGTCAGCCATTGGCCAACATACACAGTTCCAAAAAAGTAGGGGAACATGTATTTGAACGTATGCCGTACTCCAAAAAACAATGTCTCACACCCAGGTTTATTACCAAATAAACCTTTATTCTTTACCTTTGAAGTATACAAAAGAACATCGATGGATTCACGTTCATTTTCATAACACAAACAGAAATGTCCAAATAGGGGCGAAAACAATGTGATAACAGTCCTCCAGGGTGGATTTTTATCACAGTTGGAGAACTTCAGTATGGTGTATGTCCTCCACGAGCATTTGTCAAAGGTTGGCACCTACGTGGCATGCTCCGTATTAGTCGACGGCGGTCACGTTGCGGTATCAGGTCCCATTCTTCAATGAGAGCCTGTTCGAAGTCTTGGCGAGTCTGTGGTGGAACAGGACGCCCATGAACAATTCTGTCAAGCCTATCCCACATATGCTCTATGGGATTAAGGTCGGGACTCACTGCTGGCCATCCATCTCGTGAATGTCCAGTTCTTGGAAGACAGCTCTGGTGATGCACGCTACATGAGCCCTGGCACTGTCGTACATGAGTACGAATTCAGGGCCAACAGCGTGTGCAGCAACCAACACATGCTGTAGCAGTATCTGCTCAATGTACCCCGCAGCGGTAAGATTACCACGGACGACGACAAGATCAATACTGATGCGTCTCCACACCATCACAGAATCTTGTCCAAATCGGTCGCCTTCCTGGACAACATTTGGCATGTACTGTTCACTACGGCGTCTCCATACACGTTGACGTCCATCACGCTGTGCCAGGGGAAATCTGGACTCGTCTGTGAACAACACAGGTCTCCATTGGCGAAGTTGCCTGTTGACGTGGGTACGAGCAAACAGAAGGCGAGCTGCGCGATGTTGCTGCGTTAAACGGGACACTCGAACAGGACGTCTGGGTCGTAAGACAACTTGTCTTAACCTGTTCCTTATTGTCTGGTCAGACACCGTGACTCCAGTAACCCTCCTGAGGTCTTGTTGCAGTTCTCTGGCAGTTGCTGAACGACGCCGTAACGCACAGATGGTCGGATATCGGTCATCCTGTGGGGTTGTCATGTATGCACGACCTTGCCCAACCCTCCTTGTGAACTGGGCTGCCTCATTGCAGCGATTCCACAAGCACTTAATAACTGACGGAGAGACATTGAGATCCACAGCAACACGGTGAAAGTCCATCCTTCCTGGATCAAAGTGACGGTCCTTGCGACTTGAACCTCGTTAAGATGTCTCATGGGATATGCTGGTTGACGTATAACGTGCTCAAATGACCGCAGTAGCCTGTGTACCTCACAACGACACACGGACGCACCCTTTGTTTTGAGGGGTCACCTGACAGTTTAATACATGGCTACGCCTAGAAATTTGACATATCGTGAGTAGCTGAGGTCTCAAAGTATGCTTCACGACCATTGGAACCCCATCTACCAAATTAACGTTCACACACCAGACGTTACAAAACATGTTCCCCTATATTTTGAACTGTGTATTAAGCATGGGGGATGCAAACTATGTCTGGGGGTCGTAGTACGCCTTCGGGTGATGGCTGCTACACAATACTATATACATTTACCAGTAAAGTACACGCTACGCGAGAAGTGATATATGATTGCAAGTACAGAACGAAATTGTATGTAGAAAAAAAAAAAAAAAAAAACAAGAGCACGAAAACGAATACAGAAGTGGCGACGAAACTCTGTGTCAGCGAGTGTTCACAGCGTGCTCAGTGCGGTGACCTCCTCCCCCACTCCTCTATGATGTCACCCTTCCACTCGGAGAGAATGCGCAGGTTATTTTGTTCCTTGCAGTTTTATTAAATTGCTTGTCATAGGCCCACAGTTTGAGGCGTCGCAACGGCCGTCAAGGAAACTAGGTAACATGTTCCAAGCGCTCGCTTTATCACGTATCCTTCTTAAAACGCTATGTCACACTTGGCGATTTTATAGCAGCGAGTCAACTAGCAACGAGTACTCGCTGTTTAAATCGCTCAGTGTGATTAAAAATGTCGCTACTCGCCGTAAGCCCAGCGAGAAGATTGGACATGTTTAACTTTTCTCGCTGCTAGCTAGTCACGTGATCATCCCGCAGCGACTCATCGCCTTGTGTGACAGCGTAATCACTGATACAGAAGTGCACAGTAGCGAGAAGTTTTAGCTTAAAACACCTTATAAATATACTTTCCAGTGTTATCATTTAAAATGAGTAATATAAAGTGGTCAGGTGATCAGATAATAACATTTCTGGAGGTTTTACGGAAGTATGAGGCCCTGTGGGACGTTTTGACCTGTGATTACATGAAAGGAGATCGTAGAGACAATGCTTATTCTAACATTATCAGTGAATTAAACGAGTTGGGATTTACGGTTACGCTAGATGAGGTCAAGAAGAAGAAAAAAAAACCCTAAGAGACGCATACAGAGCAGATGTTAGGCTGTCACCACTTGCCAAGCATCGTAGTGTTATTTCCAGTTTTGTCCTGCATGAGATCGCCATACGCAATTTCGTATTTTGCTTTACAATAAGTGGTGTAATCATTTCAAGCTGGTCATAGAATTTGCAAGGGCTCATTCCTAGAACATTGCGGTACGCTTTCGGATCTTCTGCAGAAAGCTCTTGCATTAGTCTGTTGGAGGCTCCAAACTGATCCCTCCTTTCTATCCAGTCTCTCACCCATTTACGTTTTCTTGATTTTTTCGTCTACACTATCAATAATTTGCGACCGACCTCATGCCCTGTAAGTCTCAACAAACGTCTTATAACATTACACCGCAATCCAACAGACGACATTATTATAAAACACCACGAAAATTACACAAAACTCAGCAAACTACTCTACCGAAACGCAGAAACACAATGTTATTGCTGCTTGTACCTCTATATACTACTTCGCTTGAGTCTTTGTAATGTGACATAAATTCTCGTAGCGATTTTACTATCAGCGAGAACTCGCAGCTAGAACTCGCAACGAGAATATCACCAAGTGTGACCTAGGCTTTTAACACCACGGTTATGACGAAAGTTAGAAATGTAATTCTAATTCTTGGGTGTATACACGTTCTTTAGTACCTATTATTTTGTTTGGTATAAAATAAATTTGCCCCAAAACGGGGAAAAACGTTTTTCCTGGATAAACAGTAGAGTTAGGAAGAAATATATTATATGCACTTTAAAAGCTCTACCGTCTGAGCCATCCAGCCCGTCAAGTTGAGTTCAACAAGCCAAAGAAACCTCTACTGTCTGAACCATTCAGCCTGTCAACTTTGGTTCAAAAACCAAGTTCTACTCTCTGAGATTCTCAGTCTGTCAACCTGGGTTCAGAAAACCAAAGTTCTACACTCAGAGCCACTCAGCCTGTCAACTTGGGTTCACAAACCAAAGTTCTACTCTATGAGACTTTCAGCCTGTCAACTTGGGTTCAAAAACCAAAGTTCTACTCTCCGAGCCACTCAGCCTCTCAACTTGGGCTCTACCGTCTGAGCCAGTCAACCTGTCAACTTGGGTTCAAAAATATCAAAGAAAGCTCTACTGTCTGAGACACTCAGTCTGTCAACTTTGGTTCAAAAAGCCAAAATTCTACTGTCTGAACCGCTCAGCCTGTCTGTTTGGGATGTACCGTCTGAGCCACAGCCTATCAACATAGGTTTAAAAAGCCAAGGAAAGCTCTACTGTCTGAGCCACTCAGCCTGTCGACTTTGGTTCAAAAAGCCAAAACTACTGTCTGAACCGCTCAGCCTGTCAACTTGGGCTCTACCGTCTGAGCCAGTCAACCTGTCAACTTGGATTCAAAAATCAAAGAAAGCTCTACTGTCTGAGCCACTCAGTCTGTCAACTTTGGTTCAAAAAGCCAAAGTTCTACTGTCTGAACCGCTCAGCCTGCCTGCTTGGGCTCTACGGTCTGAGCCAATCAGCCTGTCAACATGGGTTCAAAAAGCCAAGGAAAGCTCTAGTGTCTGAGCCACTCAGCCCGTAAACTTTGGTTCAAAAAGCCAAAACTCTACTGTCTGAACCGCTCAGCCTGTCAACTTGGCTCTACCGTCTGAACCAATTAGCCTGTTGACATGAGTTCAAAATGCTAAGGAAAGCTCTACTGTCTGAACCACTCAGCCTGTCAACTTTGGTTCAAAAAGCCAAACTCTACTGTCTGAACCGCTCAGCCAGTCAACTTGGACTATACCGTCTGAGCCAATCAATCTGTCAACATGAGTTCAAAAAGCCAAGAAAAGCTCTACTGTCTGAGCCACTCAGCCTGTCAACTTGGACAATACCGTCTGGGCCAATCAATCTGTCAATATGAGTTCAAAAAGCCAAGGAGAGTTCTACTGTCTGAACCGCTCAGCCTGTCAACTTGGGCTCTACCGTCTGAGCCAATCAGCCTGTGAACTAGGGTTCGTGCGCTCTACCACGACAGCCACGCAGCCCGTCAGCGTTGGGTTGTCTCGAACGTATTCCTCCCAGGTTCTACTCCAGAAAATTAAGTAAGAAAGTAAAATAGGCGACTCTAATGGGAGTGCAGATCCGAGTGGTCTGCGGGGAGTCTCCCTTACTTCAATTAATTGCAAGTAATTTCAGTAATGCCTCGCCGTAATTCCGGCGTATAGAAATTGATCCGATGGCGTTGGACAATTTCAATAACATGCGATATGCCATTGGGACACCGAAGTAAATTAAAACAACCTTACAAAGTACACTGTTTTGCAGTGGGACGACATTTCTAATATCTGTCTGTTTTGTGAAATGCGCTGGTCATATCGTGATACATACTGATAATTTTCTGATGATCGTATGTGCTCTGAAGGAACTTGCAGAGGGCCATAAAAACGAGGGTCGCCGGGCGAGTTGGCCGTGCGGTTAGGAGCGCGCATCCGGGAGATATTGGGTTCGAACCCCACTGTCGGCAGCCCTGAAGATGGTTTTTCGTGGTTTCCCATTTTCACACCAGGCAAATGCTGGGGCTGTACCTAAATTAAGGCCACGTCCGCTTCCTTCCCATTCCTATGCCTTTTCTGTCCCATCGTCGTCATAAGACCTATTTGTGTCGGTGCGACGTAAAGCAAAAAAAAAAAAGAAGAAGAAATATTAACCGAGGGTCAAAGTCCATCAACTCCACATGACTGATTAAATTGAATGCCTTTGGATTTCTATCACGTTCTATATTACACAAGCTTTTTTTTTTCTTACTTTCTCTTGCTTTTCCCCACTCACCCTCTCCTGTGAACCACGTGATCCTGCCGTGCTGGGGAGGCTTACGCGTCTCATTGAAGCAGATAGCTGAGCCGTGGGTGCAACCATATCGGCTGCGTATCTTTCGAGACACCAGAGTAACGAATGGTTCATCGAAAGTTTCGGAAGTTGCAAAGGTGGCAGTCTGCATGATTAACTTGTAATAAAATTTAACATGGCTTTGATGCGTTAATAATAATTTCGTATGGCTATTTCTAGTCGAGTGCAGCCCTTGCAAGGCAGACCCTCCGATGAGGGTGGGCGGCATCTGCCATGTGTAGGTAACTGCGTGTTATTGTGGTGGAGGATAGTGTTATGTGTGGTGTGTGAGTTGCGGGGATGTTGGGGACAGCACAAACACCCCGCCCCCGGGCCACTGGAATTAACCAATGAAGGTTAAAATCCCCGACCCTGCCGGGAATCGAACCCGGGACCCTCTGAACCGAAGGCCAGTACGCTGACCATTCAGCCAACGAGTCGGACTTTGATGCGTTGATTCTGCTACACGGCTGAAAGCAACGGGAAGCTACATCCGTAAATAACTCCCGACGAGATGCAGCTCTCCCTGTATGAATGAGTGATGTACTGATGATGGCTTCCCCCAGATACACTATTCCGGAGGTAAAAATTGTTCCCCATCCGGGCATGGAAAGGGACAATCATCATAAAGATGAATACAGTCTGCGAGTCGGAACGTGGAATCTTTGTGGTAGGTTAGAGGATCTGAAAAGGGAAATGGATAGACTAAAGTTAGATACCGTTGGTATAAGTGAAGTACGTTGGCAAGAAGAACAGGAGTTTTGGTCAGGTGACTACAGAATTATCAACACAAAATCAAATATAGCAAATGCAAAAGTTGGTTGTTTTTTTTTTTTTGCTTTACGTCGCACCGACACAGATAGGTCTTATGGCGACGATGGGATAGGAGAGGCCTAGGAAGTGGAAGGAAGCGGCCGTGGCCTTAACTAAGGTACAGCCCCGGCATTTGCCTGGTGTGAAAATGGGAAACCACGGAAAACCATCTTCAGGGCTGCCGACAGTGGGGCTCGAACCCACTATCTCCCGATTATTGGATACTGGCCGCACTTAAGCGACTGCAGCTATCGAGCTCGGTAAAAGTTGGTTTAATAGTAGGTCTAAGGAAATATGACCAGCATAGTGAACGAATTATATTGTTGTCTAGATAGACACCAAGCCAATGCCCACCACAATAGAGCAGATCTATATGCCTACTGGCGGCCCCCGTTGAGTAGGGGTAGCGTGCCTGCCTCTCACCCGTAGGCCCCGGGTTCGATTCTCGCCAGGTCAGGAGTTTTTCTCTCGACCTGAGGGCTAGTTCGAGGTCCACTCAGCCTACGTGATTAGAATTGAGGAGCTATCTGACAGTGAGATGGCGGCCACGGTCTCGAAAGCCCAGAATAACGGCCGAGAGGATGCGTCGTGCTGACCATACGGCCCCTCGTAATCTGCAGCCCTTCGGGCTGAGCAGCGGTCGCTGGGCAGACCAGAGCCCTTTCAAGGGCGTAAAGCGCCGTGGGGTTTGGTTTTATATGTCTACTAGTTCAGCAGATGAGGAAGAAATCGATAACATAAATGAAGAAATAGAGATTTAATACGATATGTAAAAGGAGACGAGAATCGAATTGTGAATGCAGTGGTAGGCCACGGAAGAGAAGGTGATGCAGTAGAAGAAATCTGACTAGGATAAAGGATTGAAAGAGGAAGTCCGCTGGTTGAATTCTCCATCGATCATAATTTAGGTCAAATACTTGGTTCAAACACCGCTATATTCGTGGACAAGATCTGGAGACACAGGAAGATATCAAATAGACTTCTTTTTTATTAGGTAGAGATTCAGAAACCTGGTGTTGGATTGCAAGACCTTCTCAGGAGCAGAAATGGACTCTAACTACAACTTGCTGGTCATGAAATGCCATCTGAAGTGAAGAAATTGAAGAAAGGAAGAAATGCAAGGAGAGTTGAAGCTGAGCTGGGAGAAGATTAGTTTGGCTTCCGAAGAAATGTAGGAACACGTGAAGGGAACCTGATTTCACGTCTGATCTTGGATCGAATTAACAAAAACAAGCACACGTACATGGCATTCGTAGATCTAGGAAAGGCATTTGATAAAGCTGATTGGACCACGCTGTTTGAGATTCTGAAGTGTTACGTATTTTCTGTCTTGATTTATTGTGCCGAGACTTGGACCCTAACAGAGAACAGCAGCAAAAAAGTTCGATCTTCTGAGATGTTTTGCTACCCGACGCCTGCGCAGAATATCATGGAACCGGGCGAGTTGGCCGTGCGGTTAAAAGGTGCGCAGCTGTGAGCTTGCATCCGGGAGATAGTGGGTTCGAGCCAACTGTCGGCAGCCCTGAAGATGATTTTCTGTGGTTACTCATTTTCACACCAGACAAATGCTGGGGTTGTACCTTAATTAAGGCAAATACTTTAATACACCAATACCGGACAGCTTGCTGTTTTCAGCGAGAAAGTCGATAGTGCTGCTACCTACATGGCTTGGTGTGATCAACTTTTCAATAACATATTGCCATCTGTATGATTCTTGGCGCACTGGCGTGTTGTTTATGATGTAAGATTATTCAGTGACAAACATTTATACATTGCAGTTATATTCCAAGGAGAGTGTTATGTTCTGAACAAATTACCCAGCAACATAATGGCATGAGAACTGATAAGGACCGCAAGTTTTAAAAAAAGTAACGACGTCGCATCTGTGTTGAGGTTACATTCTATGCCCCTTATATTAAGAAATCAATCAAATACTCTACTGAAATGTTAGTGGGACGTAAAACCAATAACATTAACAAATATGGAACTCTAGTACACTCTAACTTGAGTGTCCACATTGTTAAATAGTACCATAAAATTCCCCAATGAAAACTTGTGGGCCTGTAGCGTAATGGTTATCGCGCTAGTCTTGAAATTGAAAATTGAAAGCCATGAGTTTCGAATCCGGTCAGCTTTTGTTTACTGTAAGAAAATAATAATAATAAAAATAATAATTTTCTTTACGTCCTACTAACTACTTTCACGGTTTTCGGAGACACCGAGTTGCCGGAATTTTGTCCCGCAGGAATTCTTTTACATGCCAATAGATCTACTTACACGAGGCTGACGTATTTGAGCGCCTTCAAATACCACCGGACTGAGCCAGGATCGAACCTGCCAAATTCGAATCGGAAGGCCGGCGCCTCAACCATCTGAGCCACTCAGCCCGGCGTAAGAAAATTATTTCAGTGTATTATTGGCATAGGCTTGAGCACCAGTCCAACTAATTTAATACGTACCGGTATGCATGGTAATTCTTCATGCATAAATTTGTGAAAGAGACTTTAGGAAATTCTGAACGCTTCTTCCTTGTCAAGAACATCGTAGTTCACTCACGTAACCACAATCTGTATTATATATAATATGAGGTATTTCTGTCTTCAGAGGTAAAAAAGAAAATTCAAAGTTCAGCAAAAGCGAGATAGCAGCGTGAGGTGAGTTCCTCTGTATAGTTCGGGAAGATCGGCTGTACCGAAGAAGTCAAAATAATGGACCAAAACTCCTGTTCCTTAATTACAGCTTCTCTTTCCCGAAATCTTAATAAATCATGAATATTAAATTATCTCTCTCCTCTGCCACTTTGGCTGAATGATTAGCGCTTCGTGGCCCTTCTCTTTCTTTTGATGAAATCTTCATTCTTCGGAGTGTTGGACCTTTCGCATTTTCCTTCTGATTAGTGTTAAATGAGGATGGTTGGCCAGTTGCATTTCCTCTTAAAAACACCATCACGGAATGGCCAGCGTACGGCCCTCGGTTCAGAGGGCCCTGGTACGATTGTCGACGAAGTAGAACATTTTAATCGCGTCTGTTAATTCCAACGGGTTTGTGTCTGTATTCATACGCATCTTCAAATATGTACAACACATCACACGAGACATACGCAATAGTGAGTATATCCCTACACATATGACTGGTGTTAGGAAAGGAATGCGGCCGCAAAACGAGGCTAAGTCCATACAAAGTGTTGCGCCAGGTGATTGGGAAAAGGCTAGAAAGAAGCCGAGAGAGTAGTTTTTAAATATTCCTCTCAGAGGCTGTGTGGATCCTCAAACAAATTCTGCTTTTAATTTTTAAATCATAGCGAAAAGCACGGCTAACATAATGCTCGTTTGGAGTTTTATGAAGGAGGCATTTCATATTTTAAAATTTCATCCTTAATTATTATGACTGTTCAATTATTTTAACAACAATATTTCCAATGAGTGTAGATGCATTCCTCTCAACTGTAGCATAGACAAATATGCAGTTCACACCAACACGCTAGATGTCACCATCGTCCCTGTTCGCACTCTACTCAATGATGTTGAGATAGAGCTGTCCGGTATTGGTGTATTAAAGTATTTGATTAAGGCCATGGCCTATTCTTTCCCACTCTTGACCTTTACTATCCCATCGTCGCCCTAAGACCTTTCTGTGTCGGTGCGACGTAGAGCAAATTGAAAAAAACCCATTTGCCCCATACTGATAAACTAGCAGAATAGCCGAAACTAATCTGGAATGCTTTCTAATGGTGAAAGACAGAGAGAAAAAGTCATGGTCATCAGCAAACAGAACAGTCGCGTAATTGCAATGTTGACACAATTAACACTCTCGCTACCAAGCCCGTAGATTTTGTGGGCCGCCGTTCTTTCGAAAATCGTCAAGCCCTTAGTTTCTACGTGGTCGCTCATTTAAACGAATGCTATTTTCAGTGGTGTATATTGAGGGCTACCAAGGCTATCGGCGAAGCCCAAACCTCAAATGTGAACGATGGAAGTCTAAAGCACATTACATAATGTAAGCATCTGACACATTGTTCCATTTACGAAGCTTGAAAGCAATGAGGAAAAACGTCGCTCGTATTTCTGAGTGCAAGGCTTCGGAGACTGATCTTGCAGCCCAGGCGGTATGTCCCTCGCCCCTCGACTCACCTCGCGCTTTTTTTTTTTTTTTTACGGGGGGGCCCCCGTATCCCTCTCCCCCGCCATGACCATTGACTCAATCTACATGGCTTCCGACATGCTATTAATTTCTAAGAAGAAAAGAGATAGCTGGGTAGAGTGGGAAGTGATACAAGGAGTATCTGCCTGTTTCCATGTCAGACACGTTACCAGGCGAGATTGTGTTAGGTATATGGTGTTGAAGTATGGTATTGAACGGTCAGGGAAAAACCACATAGGCAGAAAGAAGAAAGAGCCTACATGTAAAACCTGACATCTTGTGATAGCACATGCAAGGATGTGGGCTGGAAAAAGACCTGAGGTTGTGTTAGTTAGGAACAGGTAACATGCACAAAACATAAACCCATTCTTCGCCATTCCATCGCCTGGGGATCAGTCCGTCTGGGCACTGCTGTGACTAGCGCGGTCCTTGCTGGCTGCGGAGCCATGCGTCCAGTACCCCTAGGGCCTGCCGCACGGCTCCACCTCTGTGGGGTACCTCGAACCCAGTCTCCGATCCCGGAGAATGAGGCCAAGCCCGCCGAGGCGGGGGCCTCCTGGAAGGGGGTGGGTCATGGCGCCGGGCCTCCTTCCTCTCTGCCCGTGCCGTGGCCTGGTAGACAGGGCAACTGCGATGGGAGGCCGGGTGGTCCCCCGAGCAGTTGGCGCACACCGGCGCCTCCCTAAGTGCTGCGCAGGCCGTGTAGTGGTGATCACCACCACAGCGGTTGCACCTCACCTCGAGCCCACAGCTGACCTGACGGTGGCCCCACCTCAGACAGCGGAAACACTGCAAGAGCTGCTGAGGGGGACGTTTTACTCTCACCTGACTGCCGCTACCCGCTGAGGTCCTCTCCTGGTAGGTTCATCGGTCGGCTGCTGTCCTGGGAGCAGTCCTGGGTTGCGGCTGGGCGGTCCTCTCCTGATGAGTCAGCGTCGCCTTCTGCTTCCTGGTGCGGCGTCGTCTTCTTCTTCTTCCCTGGGGCAGCTTCTCGGCTGGGGAAGAGGCCTCGTTCTGGTGGCCCTCCTCCTGTCCTAGTGACCCCGGGGTGGCTGGTGGTTCCGCTGCGTTGCCATCTGCTTCTTCCTCCTGGCTGGTGGCGGCGGCGTCGGTCAGTGCTAACACTCGACTACGTTCCCTGTCCTGTGGGGCGCACATCGAGGTCTGCATCTCGAACGACATGTTGGCTGGCAGGGACTGGACGGCGGCCTCAGCACGCCAAGGGGCGTCCTTGTCCACTGCCGTGCTGCCATCCACCATCACGGGCGCTCTCCTGGTTTGCGCCCGGGTTACAGGCCCCTCCTGGTAGGCCTGCGTCTGCGACCACTTCGCCTTGGTAGGTGGGCGACGATCCTGGTTGGCGGCCTTGTTGGTCTGCGTGTACTTCGTTAAGTACAGCTTTCCAACTGGGGTCGCGCCGCCGTCGTCCTCCTCGGTCCCCGGCTCCGTCTGCGTGGCTGCCTCCTGGTAGTCCGAGACGTCCAGGTGCTCCCTGAATCCTGGTAGCCGGGCAACCTGGAACTGCTGGGACGCGCGCTCCTCGTAGACCGTGAAGCTAGCTGCGTCATTAGGCCGAACGATGATCGCCCCGCCAGGGACCATATGGCCAATGATCTGCATGAGTGGCTCCCCAATGGACTCCGCCGTCGCATTGAGGTGGTCGAATACTCGAAGCGTCCCCTCGTGGTCGCGCTCACCCCACCGGTTGAACACCACCAGCCCAGGGCGTTCATAGCGGGGGCTTCCATCGTGTAGAGCGCGTCTTATATCTTGTCGAAGGCTCCTTCATAGTCTTGGTCGACCAGTCTCACTGGTAGGGTCGGCTTCTCCATCCTGGTTCTCCTGAAAACAAACTCCTGAAAGAGAGCAAGCGAGCACTTAGAAGTGCTCAGCTAGGACAAAAGCTCTTTCGAAGATATACTAATAAGTACAAGTGCCTGGCTGTTACTTAAAAAGTACAGAGCGCCTGGCAAGGAGAGAGAAAGCGCAGCGAGAGGCACGTACGTCCTTTCACCTCGCGCGGCGTGCTGCTGGATGTCCTTCGCTCCGTCAGTTCGCCATGGTAACCAGGGAGAGAGAGCAACTATGTGTTCCTTATCACATATACTTCCTCACCTCATACTTCTAACTTAATTATATAAAAAACGGACTGCTTGTATTTCACTCCCGTCTACTTCTACATCCTTGTAGGAAGACACTGTAATGCATGCTGTTATAGGAGTAATACAATTTTCTTTTTATACGTAGATCTGCTAAAATGAAATGCAATCTTTCAGGTTTAGTATTACCTTTTGTTGTTTGGAATCGAACCCGTGACCATGGGTTCACCGAACACCATCACTGATGGCGAGGACGTCATTAACACCTAGTTCTAAGCGAGGGGGATAAAGAGTACGAGGGGGTTGATTACGAGAATTGAATCAGGACCATCGGACCAAAGGCAAACATTCTACCCATTTAGCCATAAAGCCGGACTTTAATTTGATAAATCCAAGGCTACCACTTCCAGTGATCAGGTGTTGAGTATTGGCAGTAGGTTGTGAAACAGCATCGACAATACAGCAGGCTACTCCGGTGGCTCAAAACCCTTAAGGCTTGACGTTCACTAAACCAACTATCGAAAGGAGTAACCTAAGTCTAGTGGTAGCCCATGTCTTGATCGCAGCATACGCCACTGGCTGATTTGCTAAGCGGTGTTTCTACGAATCTCTACATCGGGGGTTATGCCTCGTACTGTTATACCTCTAATATCTAAAGTTGTATTCTGACAGTTCTTAGAGGGAGGTCCGATTACTGCCTGCCGGGGCTGGATAAAGGAAGTGGGGGTATGGTTACCATGGAAACGAAGGTGGGGCGACTGCGGTTGCCATGGAGATAAATCTTCTGGCCAGCTCGTCTTGCTTGACGTTGCCAAACCGCCCACTTTTGAGTTAGATCTTGTCGCAAGCAGTTCAGTGTGAGTGACATTCTATTTCTGTTTTGTGGCCGTTAGTAAGTATGTAACGGTATTTTAAATACTAATTACATACAATCATTGTATTACAATATATATTTCGAATACGATGAATACTCCTCGAGGGAGAGGGAGGCCCAGGACACGTCCACCTCGTGAAAAAAACACCGCGGGGCATGGTGTGACAATTTATCACTAAGGAAGAGAAATTGTTTTACGTCCTGTATTTATGCCAATAAGGTGTACAGAGACAAAGGGCATGTTGAGGGCTATAGGTACCAGCCCTGTTAAAGAATGATGTTATCGATTTTACTCCCTGTAGCACTTTCGAATACCACCGGACGGTCCAAATGAACGAGGGAACAAGTGAGCCGGGAGCGAGGGGTGAGAGAAGGGAATGCTGGAATGTGGCAACATCGTGCATAGCTCCTCCCTCCAGCCCTACCTGTCAGATCTCATCTTTAGATATTAGAGCAGTAGTAACGATACTGAGCAAGTTCACATATTTTCGAGGCTACGCCTTTCTCATGACAGTGTTACCGCGCCACTTCTCAGCCCTTCGTGGCCATTGCATTTCTTTGTCCGTTACTTCATTTTTCGAAGTGACGTGTCCCTTCTTTTTTTTCTTTTTTTCTCGTCTCTACCCCCTGTTGGTGGGGTGCAGATGAAGAATATACCCACGGTATCCGCTGTCTGTCGTAAGAGGCGACTAAAAGGGGCGACTAGGGGATGATTGAATTAGACCTATGAAACTACATGTTATTAGTACTGTACCGGGAGGTACACCTCCACTCCGCTCATTCAAAATCAGCGCCTTAATAAACTCCTCTATCGGTCAAAAGGTGAAACTGATACTATATGAAGTTTGTGATAGTACAAACATCACACCCTCGCACTATATGTAGAAGTGAGAGATGTTATTGTCAGTATTCGATTAATATTATTATTATTATTATTATTATTATTATTATTATTATTATTATTATTACTGTCAGTATTTTATTTTTATATTTTGTCATTTATATCTGTAAGCTGGGAGATCTCCATATATGTAGTATGAGTAATTTGTTTTGAACAACGAGTGGGAAAACATTGCTATATTGGACGCTGGTAATTTGTGTGACTCATGCGGGCATCCCAGTGTCTTATGAGATGTACTTGTTGTTGTCGGTAAGTTCTATGAATCATGTGAATAGCCCAGAATCACATGAGCTTGTTGATGTTGTACTAGAAAAGTTCTATGACTCATGTGAAACACCCCCAGAGAGTTTGCTTATGTCTTGGGACCAAGAAGTAGTTCAGGTCTTGACAAGAGGATCACTCATGATTGGCTGGTAAGGATCAATCTCGGCGAATCATGTGAGAGATGCGGTCTTTATATACTTCGACATCACAGCGGAAAGGGACCACAACTGACACACTGTACCTGAAGGAAGTTGTGCTGATAAACGGTACTGGAGTGAGACTGCTGAACTATACTAGACTGGACTTCAAACGTTCGTGGAACGTAGTCTTGTTATGTTCGTGGAAAATGGCTGTTCGACAAATTGTGGAGTGCTTACGCATTAGGTATTGTAGCACTTGTGGCGGCCTGGTATTATATGTTTGGTGAAAGCTGTCTCAGATTTCCTATAATTTATGTTCAGATTCGACAAGCGTGTCTTGCTCAAATGTATATAGGTATCTTTACAACAAGTGTTAAAATCAGTGAACACAGTATTCTGAGGTACAGTATCTGTGTGATATTATAAGTGCCGATATGAGAATTGGCAAGTCGTGTTGATACAGAGACAGTGAAGGGTTCTTTTATACATATACGTACATTGTTCAACGAACTAACTACAAATGATGGCATAGTTCTCGCTTTCGTTTTCCCGCCGTTTTAATTGTTGTTGTTGTAAATATGGAGTCTTCCAGCAATCTTTTGTTTGTGCATTATAAGTGTACTTTGGTGTGTTGATGAGGTGCTCATGCACGGATTTTATTAAGAATATAGTTATATATTTTAGAATCAGTGGAGTTATTGATGCACCTAGGTGCAGTTCCTACCTATTTAGTCGTTTTCGGAAGGTTAGGTAAGGCCTGAAGCAGATGTATCAGTACGCAGCATTATCTACACGCCATGGGATATAAAGAATTATCATGCTCTATCTAAATTTAGAGGGATCCATACTACGGACATTTCGATTAACTGTTTTTATTTTTATTAATGTATATAATTTTCTGTATGGTATTATTTATTGGTAGTCACAAAATATTACAAGTTAGAACTTTAATCAGAAGATGTCACCACTGAAATATTAAGTAATTGTGTTATTGTGAAGTTTTCTAAACTGATTGAATTTCTCCTTGTTTTCTTTTGCTATACATCAAGAAGTTTGGACATTTTTCCACAGATGACACTACCAGAAAACTATGACCATGTACTCTGGTGCAAAGTAAAGGAAGTTGTTATTGAAATAAATTTTGTGTTTATAGGTATTCTCAACTTTCATTTTTTTTGTAACTCTAGCTTTGCAACACTTCTGTCTCATTCCGCCAGTTTTGAATCTGGCCAATGAAAAATTACAGTAATTAATTTTCAACCTATCACAGGCTTCTTGTTCGAGTTTGCGTGTAACTTTTGAGTTTAACCAATAAAAGTGAGAGGGTGTGTACGGCCCAGAATCCTCTCGAAACTTCCCTGAGGCTTTTCATGTTTCCTTGTCAATTGATGGCCGTCTTTCTAAGTGTGTGTGTTAAGGCAGGAGGCGGGGCGCCTCTTTCTTCGGCCAGCAGAACATCTACAAGGTAATAGCCACATAAATTCTCTTTTCTGTAGCTACCTCCGCAGCTTTATCCGAGGGGGAGGTCCGAATCTTTAATTATGTAACAAACTTTTCTAAAATGTCAATCTTCTTTCGGCTAACGTAAAAATTTCATATAATCTTTAACTGTATATCGGGGATAGAGAGTGAGTTACCCTCTCGAGCTCCCCTTCATCTTGGTTTGAGGCGACTCCGTTCTCGCAACCTTTCTTTCCTGTAATGAATTAAAGTTATTTCTATCCGAGCCACCTCAGTAGTTTGGGACTAGCCCCAGTTTCATCGACCAAGAGCCCTGTAGGATTTTATATTTCAGTATCTGGAGCGCAGTGTTCGCCTCCATTCAGTTTGTGTTCGGGCCGTTTATTTTTCCTGTTCTTTTTTCGCAAAGGCCCTGTAGGTTGGGTACTAGATACCTCTGTGTAATACTATTTCTATTTGTAATTCGTGTCTTGAGAGGGCAGAGAGTGTAACATTTTGATGTAATATTGCCTTGAGCGGGCTGTAAGAAACTGAGAGCCTGTTAGCTCTTTTTCAAAGTTTTGTAATAGTAAAGAATGCCTCTGGAAGGCTAGATATTGTAATTTAGGGAGCAAGCGCTCTTAAATTAGGGGATTTCTGCACTTGACTAAATTATTCCTCATTTTGAATTGTAAATTTGAGCTGGGAGCTCAGGAATTGTAAAACTAGGGGCTTGAAGCCCAAAATTATTAAAGTTCTGAATCTTGAATTTGTCCAAGTCTTGTTTCAAGATTGCTAATTGTACCTGCCATTGTTGTTATTTGCTAATTTTTGAAATTCTAAAGAAAAATAACCTTTGTTAAAATGTTGATTCAATTCTTGATGTTGTAGTTAGACCCATTCATGCCCGCACCTTCTTTTACCTCTCTCTGCGTTCCACTAATACCCCGGAACAAGTACCATCACGCGGGGAAAACCATGGGTCGCCTATACCTCCGAGTAGTACCACTATGTTACGTACATAATAGGTTTGTGATTACTAGCAATAGTGGGTGGGCACTACGGGTTTACAGTACCTATAATTAGTATCACTATATGCGGAACACCTAGGGCTTACGTTGCCTGTGATTAGTAGCACTATATGAGCGACACTGTGGGTCTGCGTTGCCTGTAATTACAGTAGAACCCCGCTTAACCGAAACCCGGTTTAACCGAAATGCCCTGGCACAATTGTATTTTAAAATTTTGTTTTTACTCTCTCGTTCTTAGCCGTCGATATTAGTAATTCTCTTGCTGTATACCTGAGAGCTACTAGGCTAACCCTATTTTATATCACGACTTATACCAGAATGCACGTGTAACATAAAACAAAACAGTTTCTTACCCTCTAGTTCGTTCCATGTTACATTTTTTCTTAGACAAGCATGAATAATTACTACTACTACTACATTCTTCTTCTTCTTCTTCTTCTTCTTCTGCTTGCCCCCCCCCCAGGGTTGGTTTTTCCCTCGTTCTCAGTGAGGGATCCCACCTCAATAGCCTCAAGGGCGGTGTCCTGGAGCGTGAGACATTGGGTCGGGGATACAACTGAGGAGTATGACCAGTACCTCGTCCAGGCGGCCTCATCTGCTATGCGGAAGAGGTGCCTTGGTGGGGGATGGGAAGATTGGAAAGTATAGACAGGGAAGAGGGAGCGAAGAGGCCGTGGCCTTAAGTTAGGTACCATCCCAGCATTTGCCTGGAGGTGAAGTGGGGAAACCACTTCCAGGATGTCTGAGGTGGAAATCGAACCCACCTGTACTAATTTGACCTCCCGAGGCTGTGTGGACCCCGTTCCAGCCCTCGTACCACTTTTCAAATTTCGTGGCAGAGACGGAAATAGGGAAGTCCAGCAACCCTTCTCCATTCATATTTTTCTTTCACCAAATGTCGTTCCACTGGCTTTGCGGTTTTATACTGCAGTTCCAATGCTTTTCTTACCCCATAGCAAAATAAATTCTTTCATTATTTTAGATTGTTTTGCGCTTTATTGAACAAAGCAATGAATCTGCACTATAGGTGGGCCGGCGTACAATGTTGGTCACACTGCAATGGCACACGAAGCGAGGTTGCCGCCGCAACAACAACTGATTGCACGACACGTGAGTTTTTAAAAATATGGGGAAAATGCTTTTGAATGCTTTTGACGTCATCGCAATGATACGCAATACAAATGAAATCGGCTGACAAAAATCGAACTTTCAACACACCGATTAAGTTCACAATAAAATATTTCACCACACAAAATGATACGAGATAAATATACTACGAGGTTCTTATTATCGCGATATTAGAAAATACGGAAGACATCGGCCGACAAGAATCTCACTTAATATACACCAATAAATGTTAGAATACTGGCGCTAACACAAAATGTTTCTAGTAAAATCTATAAAATTTACGAACATTCAGAGAATTTATTTTCATACCTGATTCACACAGGCAGAGGCTCGATACCCTCCAGATCACTGTCATCACTACCGTCGCCTTCGTTGTCATTGTTATCGTCGTCTAGGCAGACCATCGTTGCCATTGCCGAGTTAATGAATGTTATGACATGGCTAACTTTCTTCCTTCACAAAGCCGCATCCATTCGAGCAATTCTCTCCCGGAACAGTCCTTCCACTTCAGTAATTGTGAAGGACTTGTGGGTACGTAATGTTTTACTTCACCATATACCGTACCATCTCCATGAGGTTGAAGTGACAGTGGTACGGCGACTGCCTAGTAACCTCGTGCCCTTGTTCCTTCGCTACCTCGTCGACTAATTTAGTCATACACATATGCGCTGGGATATTTCTTTACTGCAGCTATTCCACTAGCAGTTCTTTACGGGCGCTCGAAGTAGGGGTCTTGTCCATTATTACGGAGTGGTAAGGTGCATTGTCCATAACAATGACAGAAGGGACTTTGAGCTGTAATAATTGTACACGTGTTTTCATATTGCATCAGCCTGGAAAGAATTCCTGTTACAGGAGATAGCTTAATTCGTTTCTTTCCCGGAGTGCTGTGAAACAAGTCCCTACTATCAGCCCTGTTTCCGCTCCTGCTATGTTCCCCGGTCTCTTTTCCCTTCTGTTCCTGGAGGCGAACACCTCTCTGAATAACAGAACGCTTTGAAAGCCCTAATGTTTGACATGTGCGTTCCACAAACTGATCTGAAAGAACAGAGAGAAGTCTATACAAGCGTCTGAATTTTCTTTCCCTCTCACGAGTTCTCCGCACTAATTCTAATGCGTGACTATTAAGGGCCACTCCAAAGCTGATAAAACCAGATGAGCTCTATAGGGAAACTGAAGTAATAGATGGTATTAGTGATCATGAAACTGTTTTTGTGGTAGTTAAAAATAAATGTGATAGAAAGGAAGGTCTTAAAAGTAGGACTGTTAGGCAGTACCATATGGCTGATAAAGCAGGCATGAGGCAGTTTCTAAAAAGTAACTATGATCGGTGGAAAACGGTAAATAAAAATGTAAACAGACTCTGGGATGGGTTTAAAGAAATTGTTGAGGAATGCGAAAACAGGTTTGTACCTTTAAGGGTGGTAAGGAATGGTAAAGACCCACCTTATTATAACAGAGAAATAAAGAGACTAAGAAGGAGGTGCAGACTGGAAAGAAATAGAGTTAGAAATGGCTGTGGAAGTAAGGAGAAATTGAAGGAACTTATTAGAAAATTGAATCTAGCAAAGAAGGCAGCTAAGGATAACATGATGGCAAGCATAATTGGCAGATATACAAATTTTAGTGAAAAATGGAAGGGTATGTATAGGTATTTTAAGGCAGAAACAGGTTCCAAGAAGGACATTCCAAGAATAATTAATGAACAAGGGGAGTGTGTATGTGAAGATCTTCAAAAGGCAGAAGTATTCAGTCAGCAGTATGTAAAGAATGTTGGTTACAAGGATAATGTCGAGATAGAGGAGGAGACTAAGGCCAAAGAAGTAATAAAATTTACATATGATAACAATGACATTTACAATAAGATACAAAAGTTGAAAACTAGAAAAGCGGCTGGAATTGATCAGATTTCTGGGGATATACTAAAGATAATGGGTTGGGATATAGTACCATATCTGAAGTACTTATTTGATTATTGTTTGGTCGGAGGAGTATACCAGATGAATGGAGAGTTGCTATAGTAGCCCCTGTGTATAAAGGAAAGGGTGATAGACATAAAGCTGAAAATTACAGGCCAGTAAGTTTGACATGCATTGTATGTAAGCTTTGGGAAAGCATTCTTTCTGATTATATTAGACATGTTTGTGAAATTAATAACTGGTTCGACAGAAGGCAATTCGGTTTTAGGAAAGATTATTCCACTGAAGCTCAACTTGTAGGATTCCAGCAAGATATAGCAGATATCTTGGATTCTGGAGGTCAAATGGACTGTATCGCGATTGACATGTCTAAAGCATTTGATAGGGTGGATCATGGGAGACTACTGGCAAAAATGAGTGCAATTGGACTAGACAAAAGAGTGACTGAATGGGTAGCTATATTTCTAGAAAATAGATCTCAGAGAGTTAGAGTAGGTGAAGTTTTGTCTGACCCTGTAATAGTTGAGAGGGGAGTTCCTCAGGGCAGTGTTATCGGACCTTTATGTTTTCTTATATATATAAAGGAGTGGAATCGGAGGTAAGGCTTTTTGCGGATGATGTTATTCTCTATAGAGTGATAAATAAGTTACAAGATTGTGAGCAACTGCAACGTGACCTCGAAAATGTTGCGAGATGGACAGCAGGCAATGGTATGTTGATAAACGGGGTTAAAAGTCAGGTTGTGAGTTTCACAAATAGGAAAAGTCCTCTCAGTTTTAATTACTGCGTTGATGGGGTGAAAGTTCCTTTTGTGGGTCATTGTAAGTATCTAGGTGTTAATATAAGGAAAGATCTTCATTGGGGTAATCACATAAATGGGATTGTAAATAAAGGGTACCGATCTCTGCACATGGTTATGAGGGTGTTTAGGGGTTGTAGTAAGGATGTAAAGGAGAGGGCATATAAGTCTCTGGTAAGACCCCAACTAGAGTATGGTTCCAGTGTATGGGACCCTCACCAGGATTACCTGATTCAAGAACTGGAAAAAATCCAAAGAAAAGCAGCTCGATTTGTTCTGAGTGATTTCCGACAAAAGAGTAGCGTTACAAAAATGTTGCAATGTTTGGGTTGGGAAGAATTGAGAGAAAGAAGAAGAGCTGCTCGACTAAGTGGTATGTTCCGAGCTGTCAGCGGAGAGATGGCATGGGATGACATTAGTAGACGAATAAGTTTGAATGGCGTTTATAAAAGTAGGCAAGATCACAATATGAAGATAAAGTTGGAATTCAAGAGGACAAACTGGGGCAAATATTCATTTATAGGAAGGGGAGTTAGGGATTGGAATAACTTACCAAGGGAGATGTTCAATAAATTTCCAATTTCTTTGAAATCATTTCGGAAAAGGCTAGGAAAGCAACAGATAGGGAATCTGCCACCTGGGCGACTGCCCTAAATGCAGATCAGTATTGATTGTTTGAGAGTTAAAAGATGGGAGTCTAAATTTATTCAGTGGTTCTATTATGTTAATAGAAATTCCCATAAAATACAGGGACTTTATATTATAACTGTCAGTCAGTCACGAGTGATTTATTTTAGGGTTGTCACTCAGATTACCTATCAGTAGTTTATCTGACTGTTTTATAAATGACTTAAAAGAAGTTGGAAATATATTTTGTTGTTTCCATGTTTGTCCTCATCTCCTATTTCTGCCGCTCCCTCTTCCCACTGACCTGCCATCGTGTTCATCCTGTTTTGTGTGTTCATTTCTTATTTCTGTGTTTATTTGACTAGTCAACTACATGTGTAACTTCCCTGTCCCTGTAAGTAATTTTCTCTGCTACATGGGAAAACATAAAATACTGGATATGTTTTTGGGGATTAAAAGATGAGAAAGCGAGTGCAGATTCTTTGGTTATTCCCCTCTTAGTAGCCTTTACGTTATGCAGGGGGTACAGATAATGCATCCTTTCACTTCTTCAACAGGGGAGACAAAGACTTCGGATAAATCAGAAGGAATAAATAATTTTGACAGACAGACCAACGCTGCTAATACATTAAGATAGACATAGTTACAGCGAATGATATAACCACATTGTTTTCCTCGGTGTTCTACATCTTCTAGAGGGCAGTGGCGTCTCGTGATGATAAAAATGGGTAGGGCACATTCAACATACTATACTCCGCACGGCCTTACTTCTAAATTGAAGTTTTGCAAAACAAATGAGCATCGCCAATCCTCTGTTGCCAGCGCGCTACACCCGCGAGAACAGCTGATGCAATACGACCGCGGTAAACAGCCATATATAGTAAAATGTAATACCGTACTCAGAAAAACGAATACATATGGAATGAAAACAAATTCATAAAATCTACACTTACTAACAACATCTGACACTAATAAGAGAATATATTATTCAGAATAAAAGAGAATTAGGAAATAACACATCACTCACCGCCAATGGCTGACACAGGAAGGAGGTTATGGCCTACAAAGGGAACACTCCACTGATCTCAGAGTCATTGGAACCCTCTAACGATGAATCATTGTCACTATCACCAGGTCCCAAAGATATTATTAAACTTTCGACGGAGTTCTCCAGTACATCTTCATTTTCCCACGCCTCACGTATTAATCTTTGTGTACTGCGCACAACTTTCCTCCAGTCATCGGCACTGACGTTCACAACAGCTTCGGTTAACAGGTTTTCCACCTCGGGTACAGTAAAACGCTTATTTTTTGTTGCAACATAACCCTTAACCTGAGCCCAAATCTTCTCTATTGCATTGAAGTGGCAATGATAAGGTGGAAGTCGAATAACTTTATGTCCATGACGTCTTGCAATTTCGTCCACGACATACACAGGAAATTGTGGCTTGTTTTCTTTCACAAGCTGCAACAGTTCACCTTTCTTCATGTCGTCCCGCACAGGAATGTTGTGCCTCCTTAACCACTCAGCAAGAATCGACTTCTTTGCTGCCATTGTCGGAGCTTTGTCTTGAATTACGGAATGGTAGGGGGCATTGTCCATTATTATTGTACAATTTTCAGACAGGTTATTCATCAATGTGTATTCAAACCAGTTCTGAAAATTGACACTATTCATCTCCTCGTGGTAATCGCCAGTCTTCTTAGACCTCAGAACATATAAACAGTTAGGTACAAATCCGTTTGCGGTACCGGCATGTAGCACAATAATTCTTCCCCCCTTTCCAATGGGCACTGCCATTGTACCTTCCACAGAATCATCTGTCCAGCCTTTTCCTACGGTATGGTTTGCATTAATCCATGTTTCATCTAACCACACAATTGAATCAAAATTTTCCTTCATAACGTCCCTTAAAAACCGGCAGCGCCACATCACAATATCACTTCTCTCCATTAACACTCGGCGACCGTTTAATTTCTTGTAACGGAATCCCAGTTCCTTTACCACAACATTCAGTGAAGTCTTGCTGCCTTTAAATAGTTCGCTTTCCTTCAGAGACTCACGTAGCTTCGCAAGAGTAGGGTGTTCTTTTCTGCGGTAGTAGTCATAAATATGACGACGAATGGCATCTTTCTCGAAACTGTCCAAGTTCGTCACTGGTTTGGCCCGATTCCTTTTCTTACCCGGTGTTTCAAACTTAGAGGATCCAGGAGATTGTTCCTCAGCGTGGTATTTCTCCTTTCCAATTGCCACTACTGTGTATTTACTCACTTTGTTAGCGTCGGCAGTTCTCTGTACAGCTTGTGCTAAAGGAAGCAATGTAGCACCGTTCTCCTTTTCTTTCTCAAAGTACTCGCGCACATTGGACACAATTTCACGAGCCTGGCTTCTCAAGGGCGTGCCTTGTCCCACACGTCTCGATTTCTTGCCACTTGTCTTTCCCGAACTACACTGAGACATGGTAAACACGACGAACTAAGTACACTGATACACGGACGTAAATAAAACTACAGCTATTTAATAATTAAACCTATACTGTACTTATGCTATGCTAAACTGTAAACTACGCTATACTGTACTATACTAGAGAGATAAAACTTATATGATAAAACACTAATTACTGGAGGAAAATGCAAAAGATCGCGAACCGTACCGAATACCATACACGTTGAACGAGATAGGTTAACCACGTGGTGAATGTATATATCAGACTTGGCAACTAGGTTTCGAGATCGTGCTCTGCCGATATAAATCGATATAAATGGCAGGTTGGGATTGGTTGGATGTCTATGCTTCGGTGCACAACCACCAGACAGAGCCAAAATCGGCCTAAACGTCAATTCAGAAGTAGAGCCGTTCGGAGTATAGGGACACTAGGAATCAATTAAATCAATTAAATTAATCTTCCCTTTTTATTGTATATAAAACTGCGATTGTAGGTTCTATTTTTATCTTTGAACGATTTATGCTAAGCTCTGGTCTTGGTCGGCCCATCTCTTTAGCTAATAATCTGTTTTCGTAATTAAGAGATTTTGTTTGTAAGTAGCTCACTTGATTCATTTTAAAAACACTTATGCTTGCACAGGAATACACTCCGATACATCACACTAATCTTCACACACTTTTCAGACTTACAATGAACATCGACACCGATGGACACGATTAATCTAACAGACGTACAAGGTAAGCACAGGATTTTTACAAACACTACTTTCGCGCGCGTTAATAATACATATGCCGACAAGAAAGTGTAGCTGGGTGCTATCTAATAGGCTGTAGGAGAAGTAAGTTCAAAATACGAACTAGCGCTGAAGTGTCACGTCGTAGAAATACTGTGACCGGGTCAATGGAATTTGCCATAACCCCCTTGACCCCTCACAGCTCACAGAATGAGGGAATGATGTTCAGGTATAAGAACGAGTCGGTACCATCCAGGATTAGACCTTTACTATGTTGCCTAGTTTAGTCCAGGGCTGCTAGAACAAGAACAACCATAGAGAATCATAGCCTCTTGAACTCACTGAAGGTGGTCGTGACAGTAATCGTGCATAATGTTGTTCTGATTGTTATAATAGTTTTAATCGGTGGAGGGGCACGTGACCATGTGACCTAAAGGCAGAACCGCGCCTGCTAGAGGGACTACACTTTCATGAGACAGTCAAGCATACCTGTCAAATACTCTGATATACTCGTCTCAAAAGCAGCTTCAACCAGCACATCGTCTTTTTGCATTGGTTATGTTGCGTTAATTTTTGGATCAATCAACTTAATAAGATAATTTAAAACATTTGCCTTTTCACCTGGCCAATATTTTTTAGCTCTGTTCACAAAAAAATAAACAAAATTCAACCTCAAAATTTCAACCATTCTAGTCTATCGAAGATTTGTGTTGACAACTGTCCCAAGCAAGTATATGCTCGAATTTTCTTACGAAGAGAATCCACTTCAGTGTCAGACATGTGCTGTTTTTAGAATTTAATATGACACAAATTTTCTTTTGGACAAAGATTTTAAATTTGTTTACAATGATTTTAACATGTGTTGTATATGTTATGTCTCAACATTATATATTATAACTCCTATTCTTTATAATTTATAAATGTCAGTGTCCTCTAAACAATGCTTGTTTTAAGATTAAATAAGGCTGATGATGCCCAATAAAAGAAGGGCGAAACATGTCCCCTTAAAATTTAGAATTTCTATGTATATTTAACCACATAACGTGGTATTAATTGTATTGAATAGGTAGGGTAATAAATATACTCCTTTTGAAAACCAAGTAAGTGGTCTGTTCCAAACCGTCAGTAGAGAGATGGCATGAAATGACATTAGTAGATGAATAAGTTTGAATGGTGTTTTTAAAAGTAGGAAAGATTACGTTATGAAGACAAAGTTGGAATTCAAGAGGACAAATTGGGGCAAATATTCATTTATAGGAAGGGGAGTTAGGGATTGGAATAACCTACCAAGGGAGATGTTCAATAAATTTCCAATTTCTTTGAAATAATTTAAGAAAAGGCTAGGAAAACAACAGATAGGGAATCTGCCACCTGGGCGACTGCCCTAAATGCAGATCGGTATTGATTAATGATTAATGATTGACAGCGCAAAGGATTATCACTCTGCGATTCATGACTATGTTGTCGTTTCCATAACATCGCACTGCATTCGGTAAAATAAAATTTCACTATTATCTCACAAAGAAACCCAAAATTTCATAAATGTGTGAATCATATCTGACCACGTGCTAGCGGCGCAGACAAAACGGCAACACTTCAATACGGTAGTCAAGCTAGTTATAGATGGCACCACTATACTACCCGTATTGTCAACAACAATCAACTGAAAATAGATCGTATTTATTTTGTGGTTCGCTAAAACCTTATCGTTGCCTACGAGATATACAAGGCCGGGAAGTGTGCGCTAGTTCTGAGCATAAAAAGCGTCCTCAACCAGGTTCGTAGTACCGCCGCCAGATGTCTCGACATCGTGCTATAATTTTCATGTGCTGTGGTGTATTAACATATGGAGAAAAGTGTTTTTAATACGTTTACTTATAGATTTCACTTACTGTTAGTGTTCAAATGAACTCCAAGTAAATTTCATATACTCTATAAAATATGGTATATCGTACTGTAAGTCCAATTCGTAAAAATAAAGGAGAATAATTGGAGTTTTCAATCATTTCCAGCCGATCCAGTTTTAAAGGAGAAGTGGATAATTGCTACATCTGGACGGGGGTAAGGGGGCAAATTAGGTTCGCTTTGGTAGCCTGGGACGTCATCCAGAGTCTGTAATTTACATTTTAAATATTGAGACTTCAGATTAAGGGTTACATATTCATTAGATCACTTCACTGCCTCCGACTTCCGCATCAAAAGACACGAATTAGGCCTATGTTGGCTTTACGAATCGAAAAAAAACTGGAATAACACTCCTCATCAAAGATCCCCCTGTGGCTGGTGGCAGTAGAATAACACCCACGCTATCCCCAGCCTATCGTAAGTGGCGACTAAAAGGGGCCCCAGGGGCTCTGAACTTTGGAGCGTGGGTTAGCGACCACGGAACCTTAGCTGAATCCTGGCATTGCTTCCACTTACTTGTGCTAGGCTCCTCACTTTCATCTATCCTATCCGACTCCTCTTGGTCAACTCTTGTTTTTTCAACCCCCACGGTATTAGGTTCCCCAGGCCTAGGGATCCTTTCATTTTCACGTGGTCCTTGTCTTCCTTTGGTCAATATCTTCACTTTTTGAAGTGTCGGATTCGTTCATTTTTTCCCTCAGATTAATGTTATATAGGACGGTTGCCCAGTTGTACTTCCCCTTAAAACAATAATCACCACCACCACCACCACCTCATTGAAGGAAACCTCCATTACGAAGCCATGAATTTGACATGCGTGGAGGAACCGTTAGGATCCCTTATCACAGATGAAATGGCTATCAAGCCCAGAGTACACTATGATCGTAATCCTGATCAGCAATAGTTCTGGAAATAGGCCTACTTGATGAGACGCTCGAAGGTAAGCTAACTAATCAATTCGCGTTTATTCTATTTTCTTTCAGATGTACTATTTTTAATAGGCCTAAAATATCTGGAAGTTTTTTGCTATTGGTTTTACGTCGCACCGACACAGATAAGTCTTATGGCGACGATGGGATAGGAAAGGGCTAGGAGTGTGAAGGAATCGGCCGTGGCCTTAATTAAGGTACAGCCACAGCATTTGCCTGGTGTGAAAATGGAAAACCACGGAAAACCATCTTCAGGGCTGCCGACAGTAGGATTCGAATCCACTATCTCCCCAATGCAAGCTCACAGCTGCGCGCTCCTAACCGCACGGCCAACTCGCCCGGTAGTTTTATATTATCTTAGATGCTATTGATATTAAGAATGACACCATACCTTTTCAGAAAAACCTGTCACTCTGGAGTTGTCTTCCTTGGCCATGATATGTGGTTATCTCGTTAGAGTTGCGGAAGAAAATTCCATCTGTCAATCATGGTTGGGACAGATATCCTCGGCCACTACTGACAGTCCATTGATGTCCCTCATTAGGATGAAAGATCATGGAGCATTACGCTACCACTCAAAAGAATTTGTTTACTTCCTGAAAAATATGTTGAATTTTACGCGTCACTCATTACGTTATCTGGGGAATACGAATTTAATTTAAAAACTTCACGTTTTTTGTTGTTACAAAGCTCATTGAGGCATTCATATGTGACGAGTGTGATCAGAGAGTACTGACTGCAACTCTCATTACAAAACTTTTAAAACCAATACTCGACAATGAAGCTCATACAATTACAGATGCTCATGACTTGGAAAAGAACTTCAGGACAAAGCCTTTAAGTTAGAAGATCTTAAAAATGTGAGTGATACGAGCAGTGATCATGGTAAGTCATTTTTAATGTATTACTTTTATTAATTATCATTCTTGACTTCGCCTAAAATATTTCCAAATGCCACTTAAATGTGCCTTACTTTACATCCAACCACTCGAAATCACATTTAGGTGGTCCTAACTTCATTATTTGTAGATTTTTACGTCTTTAGAAACCAACATGTACTATTAATTGAATATATTTCGCACGAGCAGCATAGCAAGATGTCGAGACTTCCAGCGGACGTTCGTAAAACTACTTGCTACCCGCATTTCTATCGGTCCACTTCCCGGCCTTGTATATCTCGTAGGCAACGACCTTATATTTTTTTAATGCTCAGATTTGTGTAAGCAAATAAAAGATTATAAGCGCTATACCGAACTAAATACGAATTAACATGAATAAAATGCGTAACTGTATCTAACATAAAAAGTAGTAGGTTGGTGATTCTAATTGACGGGTGAAGTTCTTCATTTCATTTTTGAAGTGATGCCAATATGAATTACAGCTGTCAAGTGCAACCTTGTGCCGGCCCACCTATAGCTGATGTATTGTTGATTAAACGGTGGCGCGACATAGCGCTGAACGAAGAAAATTCAGACGAAAATCACTGATTTTATACAATGAGTGGCATGTAAACATTTTGATGTTACTATACAGTATGCACCTTTGCTTAACAGAATTTATGCATTTTTATTTCGACATTTAACGTCCGAAAATATTTACCATGTGTCGTCCGAAAAAAAACCAAAAAAACAAACAAACAAAAAACGCGTCAACCGAAGTGGTTCCGCCTCCTTTATTTGGGAGGAACGGTGGAACACCGCGAAATAGTACGAGTCCCTCACCTATGTGAGGAACACCATGGGTTTGCGTTGCCTATGAGTGGCGCCATTTAGGTGCGACGTACAACACTTGTGAGTATTACCATAACGTTTGGAACACTGTGAGTCTACGCTACTCGTGATTAGTACTGCAACTTGAGAAATACCATGGTTCTACCACTGCCTTCGTAATGCAACAGGCCATACTGTAGGAAGCGCGCGAAGGCAATCAGCTGATCGATTAGGGCGAATGTTACGAGTTGCATCTCCGAGTGTAATACAAAGTGTTTGAA
The DNA here is from genome assembly GCF_040414725.1 of Anabrus simplex. Lineage (NCBI taxonomy): Eukaryota > Metazoa > Arthropoda > Insecta > Orthoptera > Tettigoniidae > Anabrus > Anabrus simplex. Next base: position 149,214,432 of record NC_090269.1, on the reverse strand, counting down.
AGCTTTCTGTGAATAATAGGGCTTATTTAAAGTCAATTATTGATTTTTAAGTACGTTAAATGCCTTTTCTTCTAAATTATCGTAATTCATCAAAGCGAGATCCACATAAGTAGCTGTAATTGAAATAGTGAGACAAGGTTGTTTAGGTTAGGTATGCTATCTCCTCGTGGGGAGCTGAGTTAATTCAGAGGATTTATTGCTCCTTGTTAAATACATTAATTGAATATTTTCTGTTCTGTGTTAATACAATGTGTTGTGAGTTGAAGTGTGTGTGAAAAGCGATTGCCACTATGCCAAAAAGTTGTTGTGTGCCAGGATGCAAATCCAACTACTCAGGTGAATATACACTAGTATTTTCATTTCCTTCGGATGAGGAAAGAATTCATTTATGGAAGAGAAAAATACCGAGGGAAAATTTAACAATTACAAAGAATACGGGAGTACCTATGCATAATTCATTTTCCTGAAGACCAGATTGTGAAAGAAATCAGAGCAACCCGTGCTGATGGTGAGTCCTGCTTTTGTCTTTCTTCTTGTGGTACAGATTTATAGTAGTGAGTTTTGCAGAATAAGCCTACAAGTAATTAAATGGGCAATAACTGAGCCTGAATTTGTGATGTTTCTTGGGTAGGGAATATTCAGAATTAGCTGCCTTTTTTCCTCTGATGCTAAGTAAGATTAAAACACAGTTTAAAATGTAGAAATGAATGCAGTTTATAAATCCTAATCTTTGTTAAATGATTTTAGCATTATTATAACACTGAAAAATTAAACTATTGCTAGTATGAATGATGTTTATCTTGTAGACAACAACAAATGGGCCAATTTTTTTGCTTAGGTACTGAATTGGTGGTACCACGCAAGAAATTGGAACTGACAAGTGATGCCGTACCATCAATATTTCAAAATTTACCAAAGTATCTTACTTCAGACAATCGCGTTTATCGTAAAGATCCAGAGGAAAGAAGAAAAACTTATATCGAGAATGAAAACAGGAAATATACTCAGTGGTTGTCAGAAGATGAAATTTCAAATTTAGATCAGGTTTTAAATAATGAATCAAAATATAATCATTTAGATTGGATAGTCAAAGGTAAAAATGAGAAATTGTATTTTATGAATGTAGATTTCAGTGATTGTGCATCCCTTAAAAGAACTGTGACCATTGATAAAGAGTTAAAAGTAAACATTTTTGTTGATAGTATAAATATTGAGGTAGGGCAGTTTTCATATATTTTAGGCCCAGAGCTATTATGCAACTCTTATTCTAAACTGGTTAATTTGTTAACGGCAGTAAACAACCTTGAAAGTAAAGATGTTACAATTAAGGATAAAATTAGACATATACAGGTTGTTCTTAAAGAGTGTAATGATGTTTGTGAGGAAAGCAGAATAAAAGCTGCTCTGGATTTCATTAGTCAACAGCTTGCACTTTTATTGTCCAGTCAGATGAGGTATTCTGTTGATACTTTAGTATTTGCCTGTAGCTTTTTTTATTCATTTCCTGCTGCTTACAGATTTCTTAGGAATTTGGAAATTCTTGTGTTGCCACATCCCTCTTATCTCAAAACATTCACTTTATCTAGCATTAGTTCTGATGTTAATGATTCACTTAAGAAGTATCTGAAAGTAAAATGTGATGCCCTGGAAGCGCATGAAAAACTGGTATGTCTGTTGTTAGATGAGATATATGTTAAACCAAAAATTACATACAAAGGCAACAAAATTGTTGGCATGGCAAGGAATTCATTGGATCTTACATCAGCAACTACTGTTCAGACTTTTATGATTAAATCTATTTTGTCAAAACAGAAAGATGTAGTAGCTTTACTGCCAGTAAAAAATATGGATGCTGATTTTCTCTATCAGTGAGTAATGAATGTCTTTCGCACACTTCATGAAGCAGGCTATGAGGTTGTTGCTGTTATTGCAGACAATGCTAAGGTTAATGTTAAATGTTACAAACTGTTAAGTAATGATAGTGTGATCCACCCATTTATCTTTAACCCCCTGTGACAGTCAGAAGAAGTGCTTTTTACTATTTGATACAGTTCATCTGTTGAAGAATTTAAGAAACAATTGGTTAAACGAGAGGGACAGTACTTTCATCTACCCATCAATGAACGATGTTAACACCATTCAGTTGTGTAAATTTCAGGATGTCAGAAGAATTTATCAGGACCAGAAACTTCATCTTGTAAAGCATGCCCCAGGTCTTTCCTATCGAGTGTGCTATCCAAACAGTTTTGAACGACAAAATGTTAATTATGCCGTAGCGCTTTTTGATGATAAAACAATTGCTGCAATGTCTACTATCCAGGATACAGAGGGTACAAAAGAGTGGTTGCAAATTATCAGGAAGTGGTGGATGATTGTTAATGTGAAGCATCCCGAGAAGGGGATTCGTTTGAGAGAGAAGTATGCTGAGCCTATTAGAAACATGGGTCAGGAAAGTGTTCAGTATTTGTATTCCTTTTGCTCCTGGCTCAAAAGCTGGAATGATATTCTTATCATTGACTCTCCCAAAAGTTGTGGAAAGCTCAGTAAGGAGGCATTTTCAGCTTTGTTACATTCCACTGAGACCTTGCTCGAACTATGTGCACTGACTGACAGAGCAAATGCAACACCAAGAAGGAGTGGTTCGAAAGGGATGAAAGTTGGGGTAAAAACAGAGACGGCACGGACGAATAATTGATGTTTATTTCAAACCGATATGCAGGTTACACAATGCGCACGGCATCGACTCAGTAGGATGTAGGACCACCGCGAGCGGCGATGCACGCAGAAACACGTCGAGGTACAGAGTCAATAAAAGTGCGGATGGTGTCCTGAGGGATGGTTCTCCATTCTCTGTCAACCATTTGCCACAGTTGGTCGTCCGTACGAGGCTGGGGCAGAGTTTGCAAACGGCGTCCAATGAGATCCCACACGTGTTCGATTGGTGAGAGATCCGGAGAGTACGCTGGCCACGGAAGCATCTGTACACCTCGTAGAGCCTGTTGGGAGATGCGAGCAGTGTGTGGGCGGGCATTATCCTGCTGAAACAGAGCATTGGGCAGTCCCTGAAGGTACGGGAGCGCCACCGGCCGCAGCACATGCTGCACGTAGCGGTGGGCATTTAACGTGCCTTGAATACGCACTAGAGGTGACGTGGAATCATACGCAATAGCGCCCCAAACCATGATGCCGCGTTGTCTAGCGGTAGGGCGCTCCACAGTTACTGCCGGATTTGACCTTTCTCCGACGCCATACTCGTCTGCGGTGACTATCACTGACAGAACAGAAGCGTGACTCATCGGAGAACACGACGTTCCGCCATTCCCTCATCCAAGTCGCTCTAGCCCGGCACCATGCCAGGCGTGCACGTCTATGCTGTGGAGTCAATGGTAGTCTTCTGAGCGGACGCCGGGAGTGCAGGCCTCCTTCAACCAATCGACGGGAAATTGTTCTGGTCGATATTGGAACAGCCAGGGTGTCTTGCACATGCTGAAGAATGGCGGTTGACGTGGCGTGCGGGGCTGCCACCGCTTGGCGGCGTATGCGCCGATCCTCGCGTGCTGACGTCACTCGGGCTGGACCCCTCGCACGTGCCACATGTCCCTGCGCCAACCATCTTCGCCACAGGCGCTGCACCGTGGACACATCCCTATGGGTATCGGCTGCGATTTGACGAAGCGACCAACCTGCCCTTCTCAGGCCGATCACCATACCCCTCGTAAAGTCATCTGTCTGCTGGAAATGCCTCCGTTGACGGCGGCCTGGCATTCTTAGCTATACACGTGTCCTGTGGCACACGACAACACGTTCTACAATGACTGTCGGCTGAGAAATCACGGTACGAAGTGGGCCATTCGCCAACGCCGTGTCCCATTTATCCTTTGCTACGTGCGCAGCACAGCGGCGAATTTCACATCATGAGCATACCTCAGTGACGTCAGTCTACCCTGCAATTGGCATAAAGTTCTGACCACTCCTTCTTGGTGTTGCATTTGCTCTGTCAGTCAGTATAAATACCTTCTGAATGATCTGAAGTTGCATTATGTAATGTTAGGCATTTTTCAAATTGATGACGTGGAGCAAAGATTTGGAAAGTATAGGCAGATGAGTGGGTGCAACTACAATGTTTCAGTTCAGCAGATAATAGAATCTGAGAGAAAAATAAAAGTTACAAATTTACTGAAGTTAAAGTCTAGGCAAGCAATTTTCAATGTTTCTGAGATGATCAAAGATATTAATGCAGCTTCAGACCAGGACATATCCAATGAATTCCTTTTGCCTGCTGAATATGACCATGTCATAAATGAAAGTGAGGAAATTGAGATGGAATCCTCTACTTTAGAAATAATAATATTTCTTGCTGGCTATGTTATCTTTAAAGTCTCTCTCAGATGTGAATGCTTGTTGTGTAAGACAACTCTAATTACAGCTTCAGACTTAATTTGTGATTTACCTCCTGAAGTGAGTTATTTAAACCATTTAAATCGTGGAGGGTTAAAGTATCCATCTAGTTTCTCACTTGAAATTGGAATTCCGATGTATACAATTTTTGAAGTTCTTGTTTCTGATAGTTACAAAATGTTATTTTTGTATTCTGAGGACCCAAAATCTGTGCTTAATCATCTGGTACTAGAAGCAATGCAACTTAGTTCCTCTACAATTGTATGTGAATGTGGGAAAACATTAGTTTATCTTGCTGGCCGGTGTGTTACCATTTGGGCGAATGTATTGCTAAATAACTACAGTAAAATTCAAACAAATGTTTGTGTGGAAGAAAGTGCCTCCAAACGATCTTGGAAGGATAGTGCCGGAAGTTCCAAGAAGAAAACCAGGAAAGCTGCAGTATTTATGGACATCTAAAGTTATGGAGGTAATGCCTTTTATTATTACACATTTTATTTTTGTACGTTCGTTGTCTCCATGCTTTTATCAATGAAAAATATGATTTGTTGAGTGCGTTGACAAGTAAGACAATCGTTAGGTCTATGCTTTGACTGTTTTTATCACGTTCTAAACCAAATTTTCCTAAAATTCTGTCGGCCTTATTTACTGTATTTCGAAAGATCACAGTGTTATTGTTTTCATCTGTTATATTAATGCAACCAATCGTTAATATTTCGTAACTAAAAGACAAATTATATCGCATTACAACGATATGTGCATGCATTGCGCGGGTCGGACGGACCTAGCCGACCGCCTCTTTGCGTGACGTCACAGAAGTTACACTACGGCCTGATCATTACGAAGGCAGTGGTTCTACTTTACTGGCGATAAGTACCGTTATGAGCGGCCGTTGACCTTTGGACAACAAGAATCATCGATTCAGAATTGTGCTTTGTATGCAGTCTCTTGGCCAGTAATACTATAGTTTCAGGGAAGGTGAGGGGCATTGCTGGTCGGGTCGGATCCACTGATTGTTTTAAGTTCATAATCATTGTTCATCGTCATCTTTTTTTAATTCTGGCCAGTGGATCAATTTTGGAATTATTTTTAACTTCCAGTATTGTGTGTTTATCCGCGGCAAGCAGGTGAATCATAGCTGTGTCCATGACCTTGGCAAAAATATATTCCCCTGCTACCCTTCCTCACAGCACATGCAAAGTTTCTGCTACGTGTTGTGGTGCTATACAAATCGGTTAGGCGCCACGAAAGAGATTTTGTGCGTATTTGGCATAATCACACAAGTCACTTTTCACCTCAAGTATAATTATTTATAAATATTCTGACATTCATCAGACTCCATTTCGTTATCTCTTATCTGTTATGACCTGAGTCAGCCTTCCTTTCACAGAGGAAGTAAATAAAGTAAATATCTACGTCAAATGTACTCAACTCTGTATTGAATAATGTGTTTATATTTGTACTGGTAGCAGCCGACAGGCACTATCTGATGTTAGCATATCGACCCTAGTGGTTAGTTCACTTATCATAGTGACCATTGTGGTCCTTCCTTTCTAAAAGGAACTTTACAAAATACTGTAAAGGTATCTAAAATAAACAGATCATTAGGGTAGGCCAGAGGCCAGTAATTCTCCTTTGAAAGAGTATTTAAGCTTAAGAAAATGTATATGATTTGTCAGTGCACCATCATAAGATCTGCTATGTACTTGTAGCTGTGCACTGGAGGACTTCACATCTATATATATAAAATAGCTTGTCCTGACTGACTGACTGACTGACTGATTCATCATCGCCGAGCCAAAACTACTGGACATAATGAAATGAAATTTTGGGGATACATTCATATTAAGATGTAGGTGCTCGCTAAGAGAGGATTTTTGGATATTCCGTCGCTAAGGGGGTGATTAGGGGGGTGAAAATTTAAAATGAGTGAATCTATATCTCAAAACTTTAAAGGTTTACAAATGTAAAAATTGGTATTTAGAATCTTCTTTATAAATAAGGAAATACGTATTTTTTTGTTTTCAGAAAATCCCAATAGGAGGGGTGAAAAAGGGTAAAAAAGGGGTTGAATGCCTTTAATCAGGATACCGATACTTATATCTCAGAAACTGAAGGTATTACAGACCTGAAAATTGGTGCTTTTGATCTCTTTTAAAAATAAAGAAACACGAATTTTTTTGTTTTTGGAAAATCCAATTAATGGGAGTGTGAAAAGGGGGGGTGAAATTTTAAAGTCAGTGTATCTATATCTTAAAACTTTGAAAGTTTACAGATGTAAAAATTGGTATTTGGAATCTTCATTAAAAATTAAGAAACACGTATTTTTTTGTTTTCGGAAAATCCCAATAGGAAAGGTGGAAAGGGGTGAAAAATGGGTTGAATGCATTTAATGAGGATACTTATATCTCAGAAACTGAATATATTACAGACCTGAAAATTGGTATTTGGCATCTACTTTAAAAATAAAGAAACAGGTATTTTTTCGTTTTTGGAAAATCCAAATATGGAGGGTGAAAAGGGGGGTGAATTTTTAAAATGAGTGTATCTACATCTTAAAACTTGAAAAGTTTACAGATGTAAAAAATGGTATTCAATATCTCCTTTAAAAATAAAGAAACATGTATTTTTTGTTTTCGGAAAATCCCAATAGGAGGGGTGTAAAAGGGTGAATAAGGGTTGAATGCCATTATTTTAATTAAGCTACTGATATCTCAAAAATGAAGATGTTACAAACGTGAAATTTGATATTTGGATTCTGCTTTAAAGTAAAGAAACACGTATTCTCGAAAAATCCAATGAAGAGGGGGGGGGGTGAATGAATTGAAAAATTAATTGACTTAATTGTATGAGAATACTTACGTCTAATAAAAACTAAAGTTGTTACAGACGTGAAAATTGGTATTTGGATCTCCTTTAAAAACAAAGAAAACGCGTTTTCTTTAGGGGGGGGGGTGTAGGAGTGTGAAAGGAAGTGAAAAAAGTGAATTATTTTTATGGGGAAACTTATATCTCAAAACTGAAGGTAACAGACGTGAACATTGGTATTTGGAATCCCCTTTAAACATAAAGAAACATGCCTTTCTGTTATTTTTGTGGGGGGGGGGGGGGAGTAAATATACTTAACGGCGGTGGGGTGTAAAAGGAGGTGAGAATAGTTGATTTTACTGTTCATAATGTACTTATAAGGAGCCCCCGTTGCTCAGGTGGCAGCGCGCCTGCCTCTCACAGCTGGGTTATGTGGTTCAAATCCCGGTCACTCCATGAGACATTCGTGTTGGACAAAACGGAGGCGGGACAGGGTTTTCTCCGGATACTCCGGTTTTCCCTGTCATCATTCATTCCAGCAACACTGTCCAATATCATTTCATTTCATTTATCATTCATTATCCATTGCCCCAGAGGAGTGCGACAGGGTTCGGCAACCGGCACAGTTCCTATTGCCGCTGCCAGATGGGGGCTTTATTCATTCCATTCCTGACCCTGTCGAATGACTGGAAACAGGCTGTAGATTTCTGATGTACTTATACTGATCATAAACCGATCATTTTTTATCTTTCCTGGGTTCGTTTTCAAGAGCCATCTTATTCTACGGAGAACGTTCTTAGATTACAGTACATTCTCATGGCATATAAATAAAAATTTAAACACCTTTGAAACAAACGACAGGAATGAGATTGACCGTCCAATTGTTCACCTTTATAATAAGGTCTTAATGCACGGAATATGTCATTCGTATCACCAGAAATCCCGCACACTTGGCTACGCGTGACAATGGTGCTGGTCACAACAATGACAGTGGCAGCAGATGTAATTTACCGCCAAGTAGCGGTCTTGCATCTTGCTGTGGGGTCCAGAACATCTCTAATAATAATAATAATAATAATAATAATAATAATAATAATAATAATAATAATAATAATAATGTTCTGGACCGTCGTCAAATGTGCAGACCGCGCTGGAAACGGGTCCTGGACGGATAATGACTAAGAATGCAGTCCAGCCGCGGGTTCAGTACCGCCAAGGCACCCAAGAGGACACCACGCCGGATCTCCTCAAGGATTTGATCCATATTAAAAATTCTTATAGGAAAAGATGGCAAAGATTTAGGGACCCAACTGACCGGGTGGAATACCTGGACCTAGCCCGGGAAATACGAAATCGATTGCTGGAAAGAAAGATTGTAAAATGGGAGGGAACTTGCCGTAATCTATTAGAAAACGAGTCAGATCGCGAATTTTGACGGATTCTCTCAGATAACCAGTCAGATCGCGAATTTCGGCGGATTATATATGAAACAATAAGCATTCAATTATAAATTTCAGTATAATACCGTAGCGAAGCACGGGTATCTTGCTAGTCTTTAATAAATCTATCTACTTTGAAACTTCAACTCTTCGACTTATTTAAAGCTTCTCCATGTCTCTGAAGAACTGCGACTACGTTAGGTAGCCTACACTTGGCAGCCTTAAATAATCTATCTTCCGTAAGACTTCGAATTTAACATCTTCTTTGGACTCGAGTTAAGGCTCAGGTCCGAAACCAAGTAACCATTTCCGGAAACGGTATTAAAATTGATTAACATGTCACGGCTTGCTACGCGACACGCATTTCCGCGAATGACTTGTTAATAATTAAAGGAAATGATTAACTGATAAGACAACAGGGCTTGAACAAATTCCTTTCTTAAAGAATTCATATAATGCTTAGATTCAGTCACTGAAATGGAATAAAAATGTAACCCCCCCCCCCCAATCACCGCTACTGGTTTGTAGCATAATTGCAACACAAAAAATATTTATATATCGTAGTATATGCTTGGTTTCCAGGGACATGTACATAAACATGATCTGCTAGTGTGAATGTTAATTAGCACAAGACTAGGATCCGGTCGTAGAAATAAAAACGGGAATCGACTCGTAAACTTCGTCTTCATAAGTATAGTGGATGAGTCGAGATCGTTATCCAGTCTGATGGTCGATGGCACGAATAGTTTTTGTTCTTGTAATAGAAGATCCGTAAGTATCATCTCCAGGTGGAATTGTCCTGGGAACATGCACAAGGCTAGGATGATTGTCCACAGTCACGATAAGGTTGGTTGTTTTTATGAGAGGCTTCAAGTCCACATGGTTCCTGTTGATTGCTACCAGAAAACCGCTCATAACAGGGTTCGTATTAGCTCCTACCTGCTCTGTCAGCATCTTTAAAGAACCTATGTGATAATAATGTATTTTTTAAAATTTTTAGGTCTTTCGGTTATATTTCTAAGTAGGAAACAATATCCTAACTATTTAATGAATGCATTAATAACAGAGTAGAACAAAATGGTTGTATTTTACTGGACCATCCTTTCTTTTTACAATTTGCTTCACGTGACAGCGCCACAGACAGTAAGTAATGTTTTATTTTACCTGGAAAGACTAAGGCCTTCAGGCCTTCTCTTCCATCTAATCAGGCATTAAGAAGGGAATTCCTCAAGGCAGTATTATTAGACCTTTATGTTTTCTTATACCGGTATATATATAATCCAATGGCGTATACTGAGGGTTACCAAGGCTATCGGTGAAGCTCAAACCTCAAATGAGAACGACGGAAATTTAAAGCACATTATAATGTAAGCATCTGACACGTTGTTCTATTTACAAAACTTCAAAGCGATTAGAAAAAAAAAAAAAAAAAAACAAAATCGTCGCACATATTTCTGAGAGCAAGGCATCGGAGACATACCTTGGAGCCCAGGCTGTACGTCTTTTTCCCCTCGACCCACCCCTCGCGTAGCTAGCTCATGTATGCCCGATAGGTGAAGGGACCGGGGGAATATATGTGTGTAGGCTTCGGTCGATCAGATCGCCACTGCTTACTAACATCATATATCCTTCTTCACCTCATAGATAACAGAGTGCTGATATTTCACTCCCGTTGCTTCTACATCTTTGTAGGAAGACACTGCAGGGCTGCTGTTATAGGAGTAATACCAATAGTTTTCTTTTTATAGGTAGATCTGCTAAAATGAAATGCAATCTTTCAGGTTTAGTGTTCTCTTTTGTGAGATGGAATCGAACCCGTGATCATGGGTCGGACACCACCACCGATCTCCCAAGGAAGGTAATAAACCAGTGAACGATGCGTACGACCTCTGGTAATGCTGTAAAATTCAGCATTTGTATTTAATAATAATAATAATAATAATAATAATAATAATAATAATAATAATAATAATAATAATAATAATAATAATAATAATAATAATAATAATAATAATAATTGTTACCGTGTTTTTGCGGTAGTTATGCGTGAAAGAAGGTGCGGGCGTGAACGGGTCTCAAACTACGGAATCAAAGTTAATGTAAAATTTAACAAGGTTATATTTTCTTTTTAAAATGACGAAATAACAAGCATTGCAGGTACAGAGTAGCAAGTCAACAAAATGTATGTACAATATTTACTAGATTTGGGCTCAGCGCCCTTGCTTCACAATTCGTGGGCAATCAGCCCAACCTTACTTCAAAATAAGTTTTACCAGAGGGGCAGAAAACCCCATTCATGTTCAGGAACATTTGCTCCAAATTACACTGAAAAGCCTCCACGAGGCATACAACACTCAATTTTCGAAAAAAGAGCCACTCGCTCTCAACTCTAAGCCTCTCAAAGGCCACGCCAAACTCCACCTTCAAGTTGTCCTCACTGGACATAGACACAGGGGTAAAATACCCAACCTACTGAGGTCTATTAAATGAAAAGGGGTAATTACATGACCTCCAAAATAACAATTTGAGAGGAGGCGATCTGCACTCCTAATACACTTTGTTTCAAAACCTAATTTGGCTCTAGGCCACTGATGCAAGGGCTAATCCCATACTACGGAGGTGACTTTAGAAAAGAACAATTTATTTTATGTTAACTAAGAATAGGTTGAGAAAAATAAGTTCACCTCAAAACAATGTGATTGGGAACTCGAGAGGGTTAAGCACTCTCTATCCCGATATGCAGTTTAAAAGATGGAATAGATACAAGTTTCTTTACATTTTTAAGGAAGGTTACATAATGGAAAAACTTCGGACCCGCCCCGAGAGTTAGACTGCTGAGCAAGTAAGAAAAGAAGTAATTAATCGGCCATTACCTGGTTGTTGACTGTCGCCGAAGAAAGAGGCGCTTCCCGCCCCCCTGCTATGTACTTTACACACTGAAAGATGGAACAGAAGTGGCCGGGAGACCCTAAAATCAGCAGTTTATATCCTCTCGCGGAAGGTTCGAGGCGTTAGGGGAATGAAAACACCCTCCCACAAACTCTTTATTGGGTAGGATACAGCAACATATTCAAGTTGGGGGAAGATACCTCGGATTGGTCAGAAATTAATAAAAGAAATTCGGGATTGGTTAAGTACAAAACAAGGGGAAGGAGAGGGGTATACAGCCAACTTAAACAGTAACAGAAAGAAATTTAACAAGAAACAAACTTTTGAAATAAAAATTTCTCCAAAAAAAAAAAAAAAAAAACAGTTCTTTCACTCCGCACTAGGGTGCACTATAGTTGATCTTCAGTAGTGTCCTCTAGAAGAGAAAGTTCACACTTCTTACTACAAGCAAAACAAAATACGTCGAAAATGACACAGTTCAAAAACTCTAAAATTTCCAGGTAGTGACATCTTCTGAGAAACTTGAAAATTAATACCGTCAATAAAGTTCAGACTTCCTCCAGCAGAGGAGTTTCAACTGGCGCAACTTTTAAATTAGCGGCGTGGAGGTGTACCGCCCGGTACAGACCTCCCCCCCCAAAAGTTCCTCCAGGGGTGACACATGAAATTTGTTTGAAAACAAGGTCCAAGTTTTGATGTAGATATGGAGATTAATTGCCGAAAAATTTATAAGATTCTCTTAATGTGGTTTGATTCAGTTTCAAAATTTTGTTGTTGCAGGTGAAGTAAAGTCTTTATGGTTGAAGAAGTTGAATTCAGAAGATAAACTTTTAATACTTGAAAGTGAAGAATAATTTTGCAAGGTCCACCAAATATTGCTGTTGAATTCCCAAGTGTAGTCATCGCTTATAGTAACTGTTCATGTAGTTGATGTTGATTAAGTTGGATGGTCAGACCGGCCGTTGCAGCTTGCGTCCAAAGGAGGCCGCTCGGACCCCTCAAGTACCCTGAGATACCGCTCGCCCGCACTATGAGGGGAGCAGTGGTGTTGAAGCACGCCGCGCCCGCGGTGAACATATACAGGCTGCGGGCAAGTAGCAGGTCGTGCGCCGCACATCAGCCTTGGCCGGGAGGAGAGCTCCGGCTCGCCGTGCACATGTCTTCCTCGCTGGGGTCGAGGGGGCCCTTCCTCTAGCCCAGTCGCGGCACGGCGCCACGCGGCTGCGGGGGCACTGAAACATTAAAACTAGGCGGCAGAATTGTTGGACCATAATCATTTTTTTTGAGGGCACAGGCTTGGTGGAGAGGTTGAGGGGCCAGCGGCGTGCAGATATCCATGGCATTTAATATAAGCAAGCCACAGTGTGTATAGCAGGAGACGGGAGCGTGGTAATGGCCGTGGTAAGGACAGAATGGCAGTTTAACGGTGCGGGGAGGGTTTACAAAAATACATACATATGAAACTAAATATTATAGAAGGGGCAGAAAGCCTTAAAAGTGAAACTCAAAAAAAAATATAACCTTCATATTCCTTTCAAATTATATGAAGCAAATTGACACAAAATTTACACTGGTTTCACCTGTGACAGGTGAACCCTAAATATCCTCTCGGTGGCTGGATTACTTAATAACAACGTAACCGGCGTAAGAAAATCGAGAATGATACAAGGCCCATGAAATCTGGGGGCAAGCTTGCCCGCGGGAACAAAGTTCTTGACCATAACTTGGTCACCTACCTTCAAAGGGGTGGGTCTCCGTCCACGATCATACCTTTCCCTAACCTTTTCATGAGACACTTTAAGATTGGCTTTAGCCTTCTTCCAAAGATCTTTAATGTTGTCCGGATCTATTGTCTCGGGTAGAATGTCACTCAGAGACCAGAGGTTAGAGAGCGGCGTGTTGGGAACAAACTTGAACATCAAAGAGGCTGGAGTAAATTTATGTGATTCATGAACCGCCGAATTCAAAGCAAAAGCTAACCAATGCAGGGACGTATCCCACCTGGAATGATCTTCATGATGATAGGCAATAAGCGCGGATCTGAGATTACGGTTAACCCGTTCAGCCAGAGATGGTTGAGGGTAATAAGCAGAAGTAGTTACATGAGAGATGGACAAGTCGAAACAGAATTTACGAAAAAGATTAGATGTGAACGCCTTAGCATTATCAGACACAATATATTGGCACGGACCAAAAGAGGCAAAAATAGAATTTAAGCAAGTAATGGTAGACTGAGCGGTAGCCAGCTTAGTCGGAAATAACCAGGAAAATCTAGTAAAGCCATCTACGCATACAAAGATAAACTTGTTAGCATTTCCCTTAGACTGGGGGAAGGGTCCTACATAATCAATATACAGGCGTTCCATGGGGCGCGACGCTTGATGAGAAGACAAAAGGCCTACCTTGGTGGACATGGTTGGTTTACTAAGCAAACAGGGTTTGCAAGCCTTCACTAGTTCACGGATTTCACCGTCCATACCTTTCCAGATGAACATTTCACGAATCTTCTCACGAGTTTTAAAGATTCCAAGATGCCCTCCTAATGGGGTCTCATGATAATACTTGAAGATCATAGGTACAAGAACAGCTGGAACGACAACTTTCATCATCTTATCATGCCTCGAGGGGCAACATAGAACACCATTCCTCAGAACATAAGGGACGACATGTTCCCCAGAAGAAAGGGTTTCCATTATCGGAGCCAGCGTCGGATCTTCACGTTGGTATTTCTCGATATCCCTAAAGAGCATGGGAGCATCTGTTAAGATGGCATTGACATCAGATAGCATGGACTCGGGAGGAGATGAACTATCGACCGGTTCATGGTTCTCAACGTCGTTGGAAAACATACGGCTGAGTCCATCAGCAACAATATTTTCGGTACCTCTGATATGCCGGACATCGAATTGGAAGGCAGAAATACGGATGGCCCAACGGGCAATACGACCAGTACGACGCGGCCTACCTAAGACCCAGCTTAAGGCTTGATTATCTGTCTCCAGGTCAAATTTGACGTGTTCCAGATAGAGACGGAACTTCTCTAAGGCGAATAAGACTGCCAAACCTTCGAGCTCATAGATGGAATACTTGGCTTCTTGAGCCGATAGAGTCCTGGATGCATAGGCGATGGGTCGCCTCCCTAGTTCAGTCTCTTGAAGAAGGACTGCCGCTACTGCTGACGACGACGCGTCGGTTTGGACGATGAATTTCTTCGAGAAATCAGGCATAGCAAGTACGCATTACAGAGAGCTAATTTAAGATCTTCAAAAGCGGCTTGTTGAGAAGGTCCCCACCCGAATTTGATGCCTTTCCTACGAAGAAGGTTTAAGGGCGCCGCTCTATTAGCGAAGTTAGGAATAAACTTCCTGAAGAAATTCACCATACCAATGAACCTGGCGATACCTTTAATGTCCTTGGGAGGTTTAAAATCACGGATGGCCTGTGTTCTAGAATGATCGACTGCTACACCATCAGGTGACACAATATGCCCTAGGAATGACATAGAGGGCTTAGCAAAGACAACCTTGGACAACTTGACAGTTAACCCAGCCTTACGAAGGCGATCGAGGACTTCTCGCAGATGATCTAGATGTTCTTCAAAAGTCTCTGAAAATACGACGACATCATCCAAGTAGTGATATAAGTACTCAAATTTGATGTCGGAGAAGACTCTATCTAGCAGCCTAGTGAGTACAGCTGCTCCCGTGGGGAGCCCGAAAGGCACGCGGTTGTATTCGTATAAGTTCCAGTCCGTGGCAAACGCTGTGAGGTGTTTAGACTCTTCGGCAAGGGGAATTTGATTATAGGCCTGATTCAGGTCCAAGATAGTAAAGAACTTGGCCTTACGGAACCATGAAAAACAAGAATGAAGGTCGGGAAGGGGCACAGATTGTAACACCACCTTCCGATTGAGAGCCCTGTAATCAATGACAGGCCTGAAGCCTCCTTGGGGTTTCGGGACTAGAAAAATAGGCGAAGAATACGCCGACTTAGAGGGCCTAATAATACCATCCTTCAACATTTGATCGATGATTTCTTTCAATGCCTTCATTTTAGGTGGAGATAGCCTATATGGTGGAAAACGGACAGGAATCGAATCCGTGACCTCAATTTTGTATTCAATAAGGTCAGTAACACCAAGAGTATCAGAGAACACCTCTGGAAATGACTGACATAATTTACGAATACTATCAGCCTGCTCCTCAGGTAGATGTCTAAGGTCTAACAACATCTCATCCTGGGTAGGCGAAATAGATGAACATGATTCAGAATTACACTTTAACATGGGAATTTTACAATTGGACGCAAACTTGAATGTGCACGACCTACTCTGGAGATCGAGCACAAGACCAGTGTGAGAAATGAAGTCCGCTCCCAGTATGATGGGGCAAGACAACAGTTTGATTTTCCATGTAAATTTAAAAATACGAATTTTGGCATTTACAGAACCTAGAATTTCTAATGGGGATGAATTAGCCGAAACATATTGAACAGGAGAGCTTGTTTGAAAGTGCGAGTTGCACTTAACCCTCTGATACTTTTAGGAAGGAGCCTCCACTCACGGTAGACAAGTACTGTGAATGGCAGTTCTATGGGTAAGTAAAGCAAGATCTAGTGTTAAGACTGTCTTACGGTGACGATGGAATAGGAAAGGGTGGGAAGGAAGCGGTGGTGGCTTTAATTGAGGCACAGCCGCGGCATTTGCCTGGTTTGGAAATGGGAAACCACGGAAAACGGCGGAGCCACTTGCTGGGTTTTGGGGTTTTGGTTGTTCTGTACGGGGTCAGTACGGGAGAAGCTGTTTTCGAACATTGCTGAAAAGCGAAGTTATCATGCTAAAAGATAGTTAAAAATAAAATTATGAAGATTAGGATGAAGAATGTGAAAATATAAACTCGCTAATAATATTAATAAATAATAGTAAAAATAATAATACTCCCTCTCTTACTATATATAGTACTAGCAGAAGTACCCGTTCTTCGTACGGGTTATCAGAAAACTCATAATATCGGCGTGACTGACTTCATTAGATATTTATATCACTGGTGTATTTACTTAAGTATGTAGAAATTATTTGTCATGTTTGGAATTATAGTGTATCTTCTTCTTCTTTTCTTCATGGGGGCTTCTAAATATTAGTTCCTAATTATCGTCGACCTCTAAGATCTTTTGCTACCATGTTTTCCCTCATTCCCACCTAGATATACCTGCTCCCTTCACAAAGGTGCAGGTTTAGTGTAAGTATACTTCCGCTAGATAGTACCACAAACATAAATATTATTGAATGTATTTGTTTGATCTGACATTTCGTAACTATTACAAATGATCAAGGAAATATGCGATGCATAAAAGAAACTACTATAATTATCGAGAATTATAAATCTCAGGGCTTGTCACTAATGTCGCACATCATATAATGAATCTGAGTATGAATGTTGAGAAACTTTTTCAAGTCATGGGCAATTGTGTACAGTATATAGGTTGTTTTCATGATTACAATGACCGTAAAAGTGGACTAAAATATCGGCACTAATAACATCAGTGATCCTACTACTCCATGATTTGATAGAAAATAGTTTAAACTATAGGTGACAGACTCCGCAAAATGCTAAAACCTAAGCCAGTACGTAAAAACGGAGGCCCGTCGGCAACCGCTGGTCGCTGTACTACGGAGATCTTCGGGGCTATTATTTTTATACTTCACTCCCTTTCCATCCCCGCCGAAAGGAGTGCTATGAGCGTCTTACACAACAGTTTATTTTTTCCAGATAGTTAGTCATATGTGTATCAATTTTGTTTGACAGCTATGCCCAAACGTACATGCATAATCTAGCTGCTGTAGAATCCTGGAGCTGACGTTGCCATGGTTACTGCCGTTCGTTTCTTTACCCGATTCCTAGAGCAGGGGTAGTGTGCTTGCAATATCTCCATAACGGTTGGTTGTAGGGCCTTAAAACATGGTTTTCGGGCTCGAAGGGTTTACCGAGTTTTGTTCTTTGCGGCAAAGTGGTTAAAATGAGCTTTGTCTCGTCCTTGTACGAAAAATTAGATTTCGCCTATATTAGCCTATTATTTCAATGTTTTTATATAACCCCCGTCGCCCTCCCGCCCTCATCGAATTGTTTTCAAAATAAAATACAGCCCATGTTACTCACTGGCAATGTAGCTTTCTATAGGTGAAGTCATTTTTAAAATCGGTTCAGAGTTTTTGAGTCTATCCGTTACAAACAAATATACACATTTTTCCACTTTATAATATTAGTATAGATTACATCCCTACACATACGGTTGCCGTGAGGAAGGGTATCCAGCCGTAAAACACGGTCAAATCCACATGTGCGACACAGTTCGCACCCGCTACCCCACAAGTGTGGGTAAAGCGATAGAAGAAGAAGATACTCATTTTAAAAATTCACCCGCTTTTTTATTATTTTCACCCCCCTTAACAGGATTTTCCAAAAAGAGTGTGTTCATTTTTAAAGGAGATTCCAAGTACCAATTTTAAAGTCTGTAACATCTTCATTTTTTGAGTTATATGTATTCTCGTGTAAATAATTCAACTCCTTCCTCACTTCTTTTCACAACCCCCTCCCTTAAGTGGATTTTCTGAAAACGAATTTGTGTGTTCTTTTATTTTTAAAGTGGATTCCAAATATCAATTTTCATGTCTGTAACATGTTAGGTTTTTGTGAATTATTGTAGATAATTTCGCAGCTCTAGAATCCTGGAGCTGACGTTGCCATGGTTACGGCAGTTCATTACTTTATCCGATTCCTGGAGCAGGGGTAGTGTGGTGCCAATATCTCTGTAACTGTTGGTTTTAGGGCCTTAAAACATGGTTTTCGGGCCCGTAGGGCTTACCGAGTTTTGTTCTTTGCGTCAAGAGGATTAAATTGAGCTTTATCTCGTCCTTATACGACAGATTCGATATTTTGCCTATATCAGCCTATTATTTTTATATATCCCCCGTGCCCCCCACCTCGAATTGTTTTGAAAATAAAATATAGCCCATGTTACTCACTGGCAATGTAGCTTTCTATAGGTGAAGTAATATTTAAAATCGTTTCAGTAGTTTTTGAGCCTATTCGTTACAAACAAACAAATTTTTCCTCTTTATAATATTAGTATACGTATATATAAGAATTTTGTCTGTACAGTGCTCAGAATTTAAAAGAGATTGGTATTTATGTATCGGTCGAGCCTACAGTAACAAGGAAATGCACCTTTTAATTTTTCGTCATGTCTGTCTGTATGTATGTACAGGGATCACGAGAAGGTGGCTGAAAGGAATTTAATGAAAATCGGTATGTAAATTCGGGGTAGAAGTTGCTACAATCTAGGCTGTAAATAATTGTGTTCATGCTGAGTGAAATGGTAGTATAGGGGAAGGCTTATAATTTAATTCTGAAATATTTATGTTATTAGTGGTTCCATTGATAAATACTACATAACTAAATTTATATAGGAGTTCCGATCATTTATGTCTTGTACATTTTTACCGCATCGATTATGATAATAGATTTTATAAATTTAGACTTTTGTTGCTTAGTCCATACCAACACCGAGCGTTGTTAACATGGACGTAGTGTTTAATCGTGTTAACTGGCGATGGTTTTTGTTATGATTGTGTGAAGTTGAAAACCGCGTGGTCTATATCGACAAGGAAATGTGTGAAGATGGTTATAGAAATGAGAACAACTCGTGAAGGAACGATCGCGTGAAGAATATATATATATTTTTTTTTTTGCTAGGGGCTTTACGTCGCACCGACACAGATAGGTCTTATGGCGACGATGGGATAGGAAAGGCCTAGGAGTTGGAAGGAAGCGGCCGTGGCCTTAATTAAGGTACAGCCCCAGCATTTGCCTGGTGTGAAAGTGGAAACCACGGAAAACCATCTTCAGGGCTGCCGATAGTGGGATTCGAACCTACTATCTCCCGGATGCAAGCTCACAGCCGCGCGCCTCTACGCGCACGGCCAACTCGCCCGGTGCTTGAAGAATAAGGCAGTCATAAAAGAAGAAAGGACTCACTTTACATCAGATCCCCTAATATCACAGAGTCGGAAGAAAATTAAATGTATATGTTGGGTATTCAGCGCAAAGGCTGGTCTAATTCTCCACAGTTCCGCCAACAGCTGTCATCGATAATCTAGGCGTCACTGAAAAAGCATACCAGGGAAAAGAGGAGTGAGGTAGTTTCCCGTTGCTTTCCTACAATATCGAAAGCTCATAAAAGTGATCAACAATAACATTACATTGACCACTGGTGTGATATGCTTTGTCTCGTCTGCTGCCACTCGTCGCCGATAGGTGGGATTACTGCTGCGTCCCGAGTGGTGAAGGGAATATCGAATGTTTTCAACTATCGGTAGACCAACATTCGATAGTTTTCATTCGGTTTGAAATCGGTTATAAAGTAGTAATATACGTTTTTTTTTTTTACCGCGGTAGTACTAGTAATACAGTATTGTCATTTGCTAGTAACTACTGAAATCTGGATTGTTGTAATATACTACCGATTTTTATAGGCGTTTCTTTTGTTGATATTGATATAAGTGGAAATACTGAGACTATAACAAACGTTACACAATGTTCGAGTGAACTGATTGTAAACTGAAATACGTTGGTCTATAAAATAAGATAAAATGTCCCGATTAAAGTAATTGTGGTCATTATGTTTCATTTTAAATAAAATTGATTTTTGTGTCCCTAATCACAAGTCAATCAATGTCAGATCGTCTGTTCATAGAATAACAAATGTTAGGTCATTTCAGACGAAGGTTAGGTTTACACCTTTTTGTAATCACACCACATATTAAAGTTCTGTAACGTGAACACTGCAAACTAAAATAAAAAAAACAACATATTTTCCTAGGGCCAAGTAATAGTGCGTATATTAATTTAAAATAACTCTTAACCCTTCGAGTCATGAATTTTATTGCTTTGAGGAAAAAAAATATTTTTTGATTCCTTATCAATACTGGATCCATAAATAGCCTCCAGACCAAATTTCATGGTCACAGACCTTCAGGTATGCCAGATCCTCAATGTCCATTTTTATGGACAAAATTAATCAATGGTTGTTTTAGCAGGTTAGGGATATATGATAGTGTTACAATTATTGTTCCACTTGAGACTTATATTTCCATGGAAATGAACAAATTTTACATGGTAATACCTCATAAATGTTACTTTCATACAACTGTTTATTTACTGTGGTACTTCTTGAAGCAATTTCTTTCTTTGGTTAGACAGAGGACATGTGTCTTCCCTTTACATCGTTTAAACTTGCATCTTGATGCCTCCTTTAGTCCATCCATGTCTGGCAGATGATTGATCCCATCACATCGGGCATCTGGGAGGGAGTTCCTGAATCACGTCTGGGCTGTTTAGGACTTGTGACTTCGTCTGTTGCTGCTGTGCAACCTCTCTTTCTTTGGGTTTGTCTCTGTGACTTTATGAGAGAATCTGCTACAGCTTGCCGGAAATGGAGCAAGTCAAGTGTTTTTATGTGTTGTAAACCTAGATCATTAGCATCACACTTGTACTCCAGCCAAGAATAACTGCATGTGTTATAAGGCGAAGTGTCCATTTGCGTGACCTTATGAATATCCTGTACAGTGTAATCAGGAAGTCCAATTTGTCCACCCCTTCCATGCACATATTATACTTTGAGACAATCTCTGGCCTACGCACTTCTATGTATTCCTTTTTCTTTCTCCCCTATCGTTTGGATTCATCTTGTGTCCCCTTCCCCAAAAATTTTTGACGCCATCAGCACTGGCTTGTTATACAACCATTTGGTGAGTATCACATCACCATCTCCACTACACAACTCCTCTGAATGTCCTCTGTCTTTCTTCCTCATTTCAGTATCAGATACCAAAGGAGGATTTGAGAATCGCTTTACTCTTGCAGTGCCGGCAGCAAGGATGTTTTTTCTTTTGCACAACTGAAGAAGATGGTACGAATTGAAGAAGTTGTCAAAATACAGCTCGTGATTATTACCTGTGATCCTCTTAGCTAACTGAAGCTCCATGACCCAACTATTGTTGCATCTATCTCCGTAGTCGTGACTTGATAGAGAAGGAAGTCGTAAGTTATTGCACTTCTCCCGCACAAATGAAACACTTTCACTCCCCAGCTTTCCTTTGAAAGGAATAATTTGTTCGTCAACACATAACTGATGTTCCAGAGTAAGTTTTAAACAACGCGCCCTGACAGTGTCGTAAATTGGACGGACCTTGTAAAACCTATCAGTGTTACTCGTATCATGGTCAAGTATATTCACCAAGTGAAGATTATTTCGTAAACGGAAAAACCTATTTACATCCATATTTTCTCGGAAAATTGGTAGACCTGTTGAAATATCCCAATACATTTTTACTCTGGGATAGTTTAGGTTGCCCATTATTATGTGCAGTCCCAGCAATATTTAAATTTCACTTGACGTTGTGGGTGCAAAATGTGAGACACCCTTCTGTGCAGCATACATATTGGTCATCACTACAAATGTTTCTAATGTACCCAGACAGCAGTTGATGAAGTTCTTCCCATTCTTGCTCGGGAGGAGAAAACAGCGCTGATCGCCGCCACTCAACCTTCTTTTTCTCAGTGAGCTCATAAAATAGCAATAGGTCCCTTTCTTGTGTTTGATCTTCATCTTTGAGGTCTGCAGTTTCATCACAAGAAGCATCTGAAACAAGAATAGGAAATGAAAGACCATATTTCACATAGACATATCGGAATAAAAACATGGAAACTTACAAGGTTAGAAAAACCCATCTTGATCAGATTTGTCTAAATAGCGTAAGCAGTCCTCATGCATTGATTCATCATCACTGTGTAATATTAGAGTGATGTATATATGTCAGGAGCCTGTAGGTAGCACCACTTCCCTTTGGTGTGATGCACTTCTCTCTGGCGCTACCAGATGGCCTTCGGATGTCCCCTGGCAGCTCGGTGTGTGAGAGAGAGGGAGAGTGAGTGGAGGTTGCCCTGGACATAATGGACGGAGATATTATGTTTACTTGAGTGTTAGTGGCAGCGTAGCCCTGCATTGTGCAGCTTAGTCCTGCACCAGTGTATTAACTACCTATAGGCCTACAGCATGTATTGATTGTTCACATTACAATGTTTAATATAGTTACTGAAGTTTACCGTTATTTATATTATCCCTTCTTGCATCCTGTGAGAGAACCAGCCTCATGGCAATACAGTCCACTTCACAATACTAAAATAATTATTTCAAGTTTATTCATGGCCATCACGGGCCGGATGCATAGAAGGTGTACTTTAAAATTAACGGATTGTGCATACTGTGAACTAAATGTAGTTTCGAGAGTGTTGTGACTGTGATATACGCTTGTGCATATCGGCCAGTCGTTCGAACGTGTGTTCGAAGCAGCCATCTTGCGGCGTGACGTCACATTCATTGCGCTAACACTGGATCCAGCACCATTGCGAGTTCGTCAGCAGAATCAACAATTGGTAAGCTCAGTTCATATACTTCCTTTCATTTGTCAAATCGTTTCATACAATGGATCCCGATATTAGAAAGTCATTAATAAAGAAGCGTGGAATCGCGAAATCGAAGGTAACCAACATAAAGAAATATACCGATTCTTTAACTGGTCATATTGATAAATTCAGTGTTAAGGTTAGACTTGATGCTTTACAACAAGCGTGGCAGGACTATACTGTCGTGCAAGATCAACTAGAAATAGAAGATGACGACTCCCAACATCATGAGAGGGATAGGGAACAATTCTCAGAGGTGTATTATGATCTGCAGGCTCATATGACGAGATTAATCGAAGATCAAGAGGGCAGTAATTTTCCACCAAGTTTACATTCTGTGGGCTCAGGCAGGGCTAATGTAAAACTGCCGCCTATAAAGGTGCCTGTGTTTAATAACAATATTATTGACTTCAGACATTTTTATGACACATTCAATTCCTTGGTGATCAATAATGACACTATAGATAAGATTCAGAAATATTATTATTTATTGTCAGCAGTATCAGGTGAAGCACATAAATTAATTGAGAACTTGCCGGTCACTGCTGACAATTTCGATATTGCCTGGAATCTGATCTGTGAGAGATATGACAATCCACGCTTAGTAGCCAGTACACATATAAAGGCATTGTTATCTCCGCCAGCAACAAATAAGGATTGCCCACATTCCCTACGCATTGAAGCACTAAAATTGTCAACTCCACTACATGAACTAATCATTTCACAGCTGTATTTAGATAAGGTTGATGCCAATACTAGGAAGGACTGCGAACTCATGTTATCAGCAAAACAATGTCCATCACTCGACGAATTTCTACAATTCTTAGAGAAAAGGTGTCATGCCTTAGAATTAATTAAATCTAACATGCCTAGCATTATCCAACAAGAGAAAACAAAACCTAAATTAAACAGAGATACTAAACACAGCTACGTTTCAACTAACAATGCACGTGTAGCCTGTAAGCTCTCTCATCCTATCTATAAATGTGGAAGATTTAGGGACATTAGTGTTCAAGAAAGGTTAGACATTGTTAAGGAACATCAACCGTGTTTCAATTGCTTGGCTAGTGGGCACAATGCTGTTAATTGTCCATCAGGTAATGTGTGCCGTCAGTGTGGCAAGGCACATCATACACTTGTCCATCAGCACCATACACAGTCTGCCATGCCAGTAAGTGCCGAGAATAGTACGGAGTCGGATTCGTCACAAGACTCACACGAAGGATTCGGTTCCTAATGTTCCTTTAAACCTAAGGCTTCTGCTCATGTATTGCTTGCTACAGCCGTTGTCATGGTCCGTAATCAGTTGGGACAACTTCAAAAATGCAGAGCTCTTCTAGACTCTGCATCACAAACTAATTTCATCACAGAATCCTTAGTTCAAAAGCTCCGGTTGAAGAAGTCTCGCATATCTTTTCCAATCCAAGGGATTAATGAGGTAATGTCCGAGTCGAAACACTCAGTATCTCTGCATTTACAGTCTACTGCAAGCAATTACAAGGCAACAGTCACTTGCGCTGTACTACCACGTATTACGGGAGACATGCCATCTGTGAAGTTTTGCTATGATGATTGGAATCTCCCAGATGACATCCAACTCGCGGATCCTAACTTCCATCAGCCAGGAGGAATAGATTTACTTCTAGGTGCTGAAATCTTTTTCGAAATTTTGCGTCGTGGGAAGATGACCAAACCAGGGAACTATCCAGTGTTGCAAGAAACAGAGCTTGGATGGATACTGTCCGGAACAATAAATGCATCGAGCACACCGTCTTCAACTGTACAGCCGCAAAGCTCATTCTTCATCCGTGGAGAAACCTCATTGGATGACCAGCTTCAACGGTTCTGGGAACTAGAAGACCTCCCAAACAAACCTCGAACGATTGAAGAGATGAGATGTGAAGAACACTTCACTCACAACACAACGAGAGATTCTACAGGTCGCTACATTGTCCGCCTTCCTCGTCGCTCAGAAGTGGGTCCGGTGGGAGACTCATACTCACACGCAAAACAGAGGTTGCTACAGTTAGAACGTCGTTTGCATAGACAACCAGATGTTCGGCGTGCCTACAATGAATTCATGTCGGAATATGAGCAACTAGGTCACATGACAGAAGTTCCAGACAATGACAGTTCCGAAAGAGAAGTGTTCTACTTGCCGCACCACCCCGTCTTCAAGGATACAAGTAGCACCACGAAAACCCGAGTAGTGTTCGATGGTTCTGCGCGATCTAGCAATGGACTTTCACTGAACGACACATTAATGGTGGGCCCCAACATACAACAGGATCTTTACTCCATTATTTTGCGTTTCAGGATGCAGCCTGTAGCATTTTCTGCTGACATTTGCAAAATGTACAGACAGGTTTACGTGCACCAGCTAGACTCTCCACTCCAGCGCATCCTCTGGAGATCACGCCCAGATCAGAATATTAAAATCTATGAATTGACAACGGTAACGTACGGTACAAGTTGTGCACCATTTCTTGCAACACGTGTTCTACAACAACTAGCCGATGACGAATGAAACAATTTCCATTAGCATCTCAACTCCTGAAGGGGGACTTCTATGTCGATGACTTAATCACCGCGACTGGAACGGTTGAAGAAACTGTACAACTACAAGATGATTTAATCGCCTTGCTCGAAAGGGGAGGGTTTGAGCTTCGAAAGTTTTCAGCCAACCGTAGCGAGCTTCTGGAAAGAATTCCACCCACCTGTAAGGAAGCTCAAGATTTGATTTCACTCGATACACATGATAGTGTCAACACCCTCGGCTAACTTTGGAACCCGTCAAGAGACCATTTCCTGATAAGAAGCATTTCAAGAACGATGGATAACAAGATCCCTTCAAGACACTTTATTACTAAGCGTGAGGTCGCGTCCATAGTTGCTTCTACATTTGATCCGTTGGGACTTATAAGCCCAGTTGTTATTACATATAAGGTGTTCTTGCAAGACTTATGGAGCTCTGGTTTGGGCTGGGATGATCCTTTCTCAGACGAATTGCAGGATAAGTGGCTCAGCCTAGTCAACCTTCTACAACACTTGAACTACATTAGAATTGAGCGGCTTGTGGTTCCTCACCTCGCTTCCAATATACAACTTCATGGATTTTGTGACGCTACTGAAAGAGCATATGGAGCTTGCCTCTACATTCGTGCCATAGATGTTCACGGCACAATCACAAGCAAACTATTATGCGCCAAATCAAGAGTGGCTCCAGTGAAACGGATCACTCTGCCCAGACTGGAACTCTGTGGAGCAGCATTACTCGCAAGATTAATTGACAGGGTGGTTCCTGTTGTTGGACTCGACATCCATAGCATTCATTTATACACTGATTCTATGATTGTGCTCGCCTGGATAATGGGCACACCCACCCGCTGGAAGACCTTTTTAGCTAACAGAGTGTCTCAGATTCAGCAGCAGACCAACATGGAATCCTGGAGACATGTATCCACGCACGAAAATCCAGCAGATCTAATCTCTAGGGGCACAGATCCCGCAGCACTTCAGTCAACGCCATTGTGGTGGAAGGGCCCGAAGTGGGTCGAAGAACAGAATGAATTCTGGTTAAATTCAACTCCCAGAGACCTTCCTCAAGACTTGCCCGAAGTACGACCAGTCACCTCACTGCTAACTACTGCAGGAGCCTCCGAAGATGTAATCGAAAGATATTCCTCTTACAGTAAACTAGTCCGAATAGTTGCTTATTGCAAACGCTTCGTCCTAAACTGCCGCAACCCTCAACACAAACACATCACACCACTCTCTTCAACGGAGCTTGAGGAGGCAAGCCTGACCTGTATTAGACTGATTCAGCAGGTCAACTACCCACGTGAGATCGCAGCCTTAAGCAAGGGGCAGCCTATTTCCCATAAGAGCAAGATTTTATGTCTAAGTCCTTTTCTGGATGAAATACAAATTCTGAGAGTTGGAGGAAGACTTGTCAACTCAGACCTAGACTACGATAGGAAGCATCAAATAATCCTCCCTCCTAATCACCATTTCACTCGTCTACTCATTCAATATGAGCACCACAGACTTCTCTACGCTGAGATTCAGCTACTGCTCACATCCTTACGATCTAGGTACTGGATTCCTAGAGCAAGACAAACCATTCGATCAGTCATCCACAAATGTATGCAGTGCTTTAGGCTTAAGGCAAAGAATACAAGCCAACTCATGGGCCAACTGCCAAAGGCTCGCATCCAGATGTCTCGTCCATTCCTGTCCTCAGGTGTTGACTTTGCAGGGCCAGTTGATGTTAAAATAGGATCCAGGAAGGGTAAATCGATCTACAAATGCTATGTTGCGATATTCGTTTGCTTCAGCACGAGAACTGTACATATCGAACCTGTCACAGGTTTGACATCTCAGGCATTCATCGCAGCCATCAGAAGATTCGTTTCCCGTCGTGGACATATTCAAGATCTCTACAGTGATAATTCTACAACATTCGTTGGGGCTAATAAGGAACTGCAGCAAATGCTGAAGGACAAACAATTCAACAAGGAAATGAGCAATCATGCTGCAGCATCAAAATTCAAATGGCACTTCATTCCGGCACGTTCACCACACTTTGGCGGAATATGGGAGTCCGCAGTGAAAGCGATGAAGTTCCACATCCGTCGGGTTGTGGGTCACACAGTTTTAACCTACGAAGAGTTGGTTACCTTACTCACGCAAATTGAAGCGTGCCTCAATTCTAGACCATTGTGTGCATTATCCGATGACCCTAGCGATCCTTCTATTCTCACACCTGGTCACTTTCTCATTGGAGCTCCACTCATGTCCAGTCCTGACCCTGATATGACTGAGTCTCATCCAAACAGACTGTCACGCTGGCAACACCTTCAGCAGATGCAGCAGCACTGGTGGCGTCGATGGTCCAAGGATTATCTTCACACTCTGCAACAGAGGAAGAAATAGTCCACGTCGCATCCGAATCTTCAAGCAGGCACTTTTGTTCTGCTGAAGGAAGATCATCTGCCACCTTTGCAGTGGAAGCTGGGCATTATTGAGCAGGTGTTTCCAGGAAGGGACAATTTAATAAGAGTTGCCGACGTCAGATGCAATTCCAATATCTTAAGGCGTGCTATCACGAAGCTGGTGCCTCTGCCTCCTCCTTAACTCTCTGTGCATATTGTCATATAATTATGTTTTGAACAGGTTCAACGGGGCGGAGGATGTGTAATATTAGAGTAATGTATATATGTCAGGAGCCTGTAGGTAGCACCACTTCCCTTTGGTGTGATGCACTTCTCTCTGGCGCTACCAGATGGCCTTCGGATGTCCCCTGG
Organism: Anabrus simplex; assembly: GCF_040414725.1. Classification (NCBI taxonomy): domain Eukaryota; kingdom Metazoa; phylum Arthropoda; class Insecta; order Orthoptera; family Tettigoniidae; genus Anabrus; species Anabrus simplex. The sequence continues at coordinate 149,186,070 of NC_090269.1, read as the reverse complement.
CAGCTCGGTGTGTGAGGGAGAGGGAGAGTGAGTGGAGGTTGCCCTGGACATAATGGACGGAGATATTATGTTTACTTGAGTGTTAGTGGCAGCGTAGCCCTGCATTGTGCAGCTTAGCCCTGCACCAGTGTATTAACTACCTATAGGCCTACAGCATGTATTGATTGTTCACATGACAATGTTTAATATAGTTACTGAAGTTTACCGTTGTTTATATTATCCCTTCTTGCATCCTGTGAGAGAACCAGCCTCATGGCAATACAGTCCACTTCAAAATACTAAAATAATTATTTCAAGTTTATTCAATCACTATCATTTAAACTATCAATTTTGGACGCATTTCCATCCATTATTTGATCTAGAATCTTTTCAGCGTTCAACTTTCTGCTCTTACTGTTTCCTGAAAGACAGATTCAATTAGGTTATGTATGGCTATAAATGCCACCCCTGAGTAATAATGTCCAGAAAGTGGACATATTTCAGAAGGATTATTTTATGGATAATACATTTAGTATTAAAAAATTAAAATAAGTATGTCATTTTTAAGGCCGTAGTATTTTTATTTTTACCACCAAAATACCACAAACCATAGTGTTAATACCGAATGAAATAAAGTAACACTTACCAGCCACATATGTACAAGAAGCCTCCATCTTGTCTTCTACAACGTAAAGTTCAGAGTTTCCCAATAAAGAGCAAGATCACCTATGTGTTTTTGCTTAGAAGGTATCATGGCAGCCAACAAAAGCTATAAAGTAGAAATTTAACTTCCTGGGTGTGCAATATACAAACAGAAAATCCATGTCCATAAAAATAGACACTATGACTCAAAAGGTTAAGGTTAATGTTCAGTCATTAGAGGTGCAAGATTAGTATATGGAAAGTATTTACAAAACTATAACATGACATAACATGAAAACCTACAACCTGTTTTCCAGTTATTGACCGTGTCAGGGATGGAATGAATGAACCCCCATCTAGCAGCGAGGATGGGAATTGTGCCGGCTGCCGAAGCCTATCGCACTCTGGGGCAATAATGAATTACTGACAGATGAAACGAAATTATATTGGAGAGTGTTGCTGGAATGAAAGATGACAGGGAAAACCGGAGTACCCGGAGGAAAAGCTGTCACGCCTCCGCTTTGTCCAGCACAAATCTTACATTGAGTGACCGGGATTTGAAGAATGGAAGCCAGCGATGTGAGGCCGACGCCCTGCCGCCTCAGCCACGGAGGCTACTAGAATAGAATAGAATATATTTATTTATCATCAACAGGTTATTTCCCCAATTAAAGATGATTCAATAAAAGATAATATACAGCAAATCCACCTTAAGTAAATAACACTAATTTCCTAAAATAAAAACCAAATTCAAACTAAATCTAGAGACTACAACATAATTATGAGTTACGTTCAAAGGGAGGCTGATCAAGGCAGGCACGATACTCAGCAAAGTAAAGAAATGAAAAGGGTGTATCAGCAAGTCTTGTATAGTGAGGTAGGTCGCGAGCAGCCTTGTCGAGAGGACTCAGGTTAAGAGCAGCTGTGCTCGTAAACGTGGAGCGGAATGTACGGTAAATAGATCAAGACTTGCTAAGTCTTCCTGGATAGGAGAGGTAGATTTTAAAAAAATCTTTTTTCATTCTTTGTTTTGCCGTGTTGCCAGTATTGTGTATAGGTTTTCTTTTATTCTTTGTTCATTCTTTTTATTGGCGTGTTGCCAATATGATGTATTGTACATCCTCTCTTCGTATAGGAGAATGGTCTTTGTATTTGGTCTGATTGTGTTTATTGTTTTAGTTTTTATGTAGCTTGAAATATTCCCTAGTTTTGCTTGGGTTTGGAGATGTTATTTTTCTCCGTTGTGATCGAATAGGTTTGAATACTGTAAGATCTGGAGAAAACTAAATATATGAATACTATTATATCATGCTTATCTATTGAAAGATGCACAATAAGAAAAATGCATTTATCACAAATGATTGACTTCGCTCCATAACGAAAGAGGAGGCCGATTTTAGCGCTGACTAGTGGAAACAATTGGAATTTGTGATCCGAATGAAAAACCGAATGCAAACGGAAACATTCGATTGTAACGGTAGTTCACGACTATCGAAACTCCATGGCTAAATGGTTAGCGTGCTGGCCTTTGGTCACAGGGGTCCTAAGTTCAATTCCCGGCAGGGTCGCGAATTTTAATCGTAATTGGTTAATTTTGCTGGCACGGGAACTAGATCTATGTATCGACTTCATCATCATTTTATCCTCATCACGACGCGCAGGTCGCCTACGGGTGTAAAATCAAAAGACCTGCGTCTGGCAAGCCGAACTTCTCCTCGGACACCCCCGCCACTAAAAGCCATACGCCATTTTATTTCATCAGGATGGACATACAGAGTATGGGGGATAAGGGGTAGGAGGAGAGGAAAGACTGGAACTAAGTGGGTTGTCTGGACTGGGATGGAATCAGGGTGTGTGGGACAGAGAACTGGAGAAGTAAATATACACCAACCAATATGCCAGACTTCAATGACAGAGAAGCACCAGTGGGGGGAGACAAGAGAAGAGGGTACTGAAAATATCAGCAGAAGACCGGGAGAGAAGAAGGGAGAACCACGACAAAGCTGCCCGCGATCGTAGTACAGAGGCCGTAACGAAAGAATAATAATAATAATAATAATAATAATAATAATAATAATAATAATAATAATAATAATAATAATAATAATAAGAAGAAGAAGAAGAAGAAGACGTGGACAATTTTAAAAAAATTCTAATTCTTGTTTCTTTTAAATGTTGGACGATAAGTAACACAGGTATGTATTGTACTCATTAAACTCATTCACGGTCAAGACAAGAAATTCGAATAAACGTTGATTTTCCACGCCTTGGTTTATAGCTGTATTAAAAAACAAGCGCCTCAAAGCGTGCTCACAAACTGCACCATACTGCCACGGCCTTCTAGATTGTCACTGATCGTGACTCTTGTGAGAGTTAACACCGTGTTAGCTAACAGTTCACAGGAAATGTTTGGAGAAACGCAAGAACCTTAACATACTGCTAACTTCATGTAATTCGAGGCGGCCTCAGCCGCAATTAGGTTGAATTACCGGGGCTCTACTGATGAAAGAGTTTTATGCAATTGATCCAAAAAATTAGTACAAAGTTCATTGGGGATGATTGTAACGAGTGTACCGGGCGAGTTGGCCGTGCGCGTAGAGGCGCGCGGCTGTGTGCTTGCATCCGGGAGATAGTAGGTTCGAATCCCACTATCGGCAGCCCTGAAGATGGTTTTCCGTGGTTTCCCATTTTCACACCAGGCAAATGATGGGGCTGTACCTTAATTAAGGCCACGGCCGCTTCCTTCCAACTCCTAGGCCTTTCCCATCCCATCGTCGCCATAAGACCTATCTGTGTCGGTGCGACGTAAAGCCCCTAGCAAAAAAAAAAAAAAAAAAAAAAAAAATTGTAACGAGTGTTGGGGAGTAATTGAGTAAACGTAATGAATTACTCGTAACCATTACATTCTTAGTAATTGTTACTTCTAATCGTTACTTTCTAGTAATCATTACTTCTCATTGTTACTTTCTAGTAACTGTCACTTCTAATCGTTACTTTCTAGTAACTGTTACTTCTAATCGTTACCTTTTAGTAATTGTTACTTCTGATCGTTACTTTCTAGTAATTGATAAACACCGCATGGAGTCAAAAGTGTGAACATATAAATGTTGACGAAGAGAACTTTTTCAGTTCTACTACAATTGAACCAGTAGCTCTACTAATTCTGGATAACGTACTTCTTACATCTCCAGTACTTTCAAAGACATTCCAAATAACAGGAGGTATTCCTTCAAATCCTCCAGTAGGGCGTCTTTTCGGTTAAAATGTAAATATGTACGTACCCCCTTAAGACATCTAGGATTAGTGATGCGAATTTTAAGAACGAATTAATATATTTACAAAGTAAGTGAAAAATAATTTCAAACGTTGTCCGCCTCTGTGGTGTAGTCGTTAGTGTGATTAGCTCCCACCCCCGGAGGTCCGGGTTGGATTCCCGGCTCTGCCATGAAATTTCATACGTGGTACGAGGTCTGGAACGGGGTCCACTCAGCCTCGGGAGGTCAGCTGAGTAGAGGGGGTTCGATTCCCACCTCAGCCACCCTCGAAATGGTTTTCCGTGCACTTCATCTCTAGGCAAATGCAGGGATGGTATCTAATGTAAGGGTGGAGCCGCTTCCTTCCCTCTTCCTTGTCTATCCATTCCAGACTTACCACCCCCCTACATGGCCTCTGTGAGGTCACCTGGGCGAGGTACTGGTACCCTTCCCAGTTGTATCCCCGACCCAAAGTATCACGCTCCAGGACACTGCTCTTGAGGCGGTACAGGTGGGATCCCTCACTGAGTCTGAGGGAAAACCAACCCTGGAAGGTAAACGGATTGAGAAAGAAAGAAATAAATAAAGAAAGAAAGAAGGTTTCAAACGGCGAAATTCATTACCCAAGATAAAAAATATGGAAAAATATAATTTCAAAAATTCCAGGCTACTATGTTTAGTCTCACCTAGAAGTAATAGATACTTGATGTCCCTATGCTAAAACAAACACACACACGAAATGAAGTAATACATTCCTTTTCCTTGGAAGTTCTTGTATTATTTGTAATATTATTATATTAATAATAAGAATTAATAACCATTGCAATACGATTAAAATAATCAAAGATGAATAAAACAAAATACTTAATCGCCTCACGCTTGGGTGTCAGTTGTAATCTAATTCAAAATATATGAATAAATAACTGAATAAATTACTATCATAAATTAAATTAATAACAATAATTAATCGAAACGTCCGTAGTATGAGCGCAAGAGTTCACCACAAAGGATCCCTCGAATTTTGATAAAGCATGATAATTCTCTGTCCCAGGGCGTGTACATAATGCTGCGTACTGGCACATCTGCTTCACGCCTTACCTAACCTTCTGAAAACGACTACATAGGCAGGAACTGCACCTAGGTTCATCGATAACTCCACTAATTCTAAGATAACCAACTATATTCTGAATAATATCCGTGCATGAGCACCTCATCAACACACCAACATATACATAAAATACACTGCCAAAATACTGCTGGAAAACTCCATATTTACAACGACAACAACAACAACAACAACGACAAAAAACAAAAACAGTGGGAAACCAAAAGCGAGGACATAGCTTTCACCAATATATAAGACACCAAACCGCTACAAGTGATTCAATATCAAGCGCCTAAGCACTCCACAGTTTATAGATTAGCCACGTTCCACAAACGTAATAAGACGACTTTCCACAAAAGTTACATCTCCTCTCTTCCGCTGTTTTAAGTCAAGTCTCTCCGCCCTTTTCTCACATGCCTTAGTAGACCTCAGCTTCCCACTACTTTTACATGATACGTCGGGATTGATCCTGGCCATTCAGTCACGAGTAAAAGTTCCTACTGCCGTACCAATACCACGCCTTCAACCTCTTCCGTGTCCCATGACAATAACATCAACGGACTCTGGGCAGTTCCATGACTCACGCAAAGTTCCCGAGTTGTAAATAGCACTGTTTCCCATTCCTTTTTACAAACACAAATGGAGAACTTCCAGCTTAAAATATTAATAAATATACAAATGAAATAATAATGATGATAATAATACGAATAATGGCAGTAATATCTCTTACTTCTGAATACAGTGCGAGGGTGTGTTCCTCAAGCGAAGAACAGCAGTAACTTTCTTAAGACTAACATTATGTACAGTAAATGTAAATTTATTGATTACTTGTTAAAAAAGTAATTTGTAATTGTATTTAAGCAAAATATTTCTCAAGTACCTGTAATTATTTTTTATTGCACTCTTCACGTCACTGATTGTAACATATGAGGGTGTTTAACATTAGTAACTGTCTGTTGTAGCCGATGCCTGCTCGGCGCACCAGCTACGACATGTGGCAAGACCAGTGGGCGGGGAGGTGAGTTCAGGAAGTGGCATTCATCTTGTTCACGTACTTGGAATAGGTATGATCCCTTAATAATCTTGTTATTTCCGAAATTACGTCTTCAGTAAGCCCAGGATATCGATGGCTGTCCAGGAAACGAATAAAACCACAGAGAAAAACCCATGCACTCGGATATGAGACTACATGATGGATTACTGTAACCGCAGCACGATTCACGGCCTGGTCTACATCGGCGAATCGCGGCGACCAGCGGCCGAAAGGTAGGTTGTGACTGCATACTTTACAATCTATGGTAATTATAATGCGATAATTTATGTTGCAGGATAGCAAAAGCTGATCTGCGGGCTGTTGTTTTCATGCACTGGCCACAATTCCAACATATTTTCTTCTTTCTTCCTCTTTCTCCAATTCTCTTGTGGTAGGGTCTCCTTGTACTGCAGCGGCACGCTCCTCCGAGCGAGCTGACCGCGCGGTTGGGGCCCTGAAGCTGTGAGCATACGTTCGGGAGATGGTGGATTCCACTCCCACCGGCGGCAGCTTACTTTCACACCAGGCTGTACCTTAATTAAGGTCACGGCCGCTTCCTTCCCACTCCCACGAACCTAGTACGCTGGCGTAGCGGGGGGAGAGGTGATACTCCCACATGGCGCGTCCCAGGTGACGGATAGGTAGTCCTAACCAGCTTGCTGGCCGACTTGAGGGAAATAAAATACCTCTCGCGGACCAAACACACAACCCCCTGTGGGTGGGGGACGCAGATGAAGAATACACCTACGGTATTCCCTGCCTGTCGTAAGAGGCGACTAAAAGGGGTGACCAAGGGATGATCAAATTAGAACCATGAGACTACTTGTTATTAGTACCACCACGCGGGGAACACATGGACCGCATTTACTTGCACGTAGTACCACTATGTTAGCTACAAAATAGGTTTGTGATTAGTAGCGACAGTGTATGGCTCAGGATGCATTTTCCAGTACCTGTGATTCGTACCACTATATGAGCAACACCATGGGATGAGCGACACCATGGTTCTGCCTTACCTATGCTTAGTATTCACTAGGTGAGGAACCCCACGAGATAGTGCGGGTCTCTGTGGTTAGTCCACTTATGTGAGGAACGGCATAGGTTTGCGTTGCCTGTAAGTAGCGCCGCAGTGTGCGAAACACCAAAGGTCTGTGTTTCATGTGTGAATTTCATTACCTGTGAGTAGTGCCATAATGTGCGGAATACCGCGAGTCTACGCTACTTTTGATTAGTACCGCCATGGTTCTATCTCTCTAGCGATAAGTAACATTATGAGGGGCCGATGACCTGGATTTTGGATCCGTTTCGACCACAAGCATCATCGATTCAGTATTGTGCTTTAGCAGCAGTCCCTTGGTCAGTAATACTATTGTTTAACACTAGTTTCTGAGAATGTGGTGCATTGCGAGTAGGATCCACTGATTGTTTTAACTTCATATCCATCCATTCATTCTTCGTCGTCACGTTTTCGAATTCTGGTCAGTGGAGGATAATGGATTTTTAAATTGTCATAACATTTCGTCCAATTTCGTACCATTAGGGGCCGGTGGCCTAGATGTTAGGCCCCTTTATACAACAACAATCATCATCATCATCATCATCATCATCCGTAATTTATATTTCGCTCCCTCGATCTTTCAGTATTTATGAGCGGTTAGCTAATAATAATAAAGTTCATATATCCCAGTAATTGCAGTTCAAGTCCCTGGAGTAGTAGTAGTAGTAGTTTTGACAGAAATATTTGAGAAATTATTGTAGACAACCTCGTATTTTTCAGTAGGCCTAATTAAGGACACTTTTTTTCTCCGTCCCGTGGAGTAGGGAAAATAATAGTAATCCACCAGCTGTAATAATCACATAACCACATTTCAGTAGAATTGTAGTGAAGATAAGGTATAATATATTAGATAGTATCTTGCCAGTTATATTCGTGTTTTTCTTTGATACTTAAGCATTTAACCAAACGCAGTATAGTGTAGTGTAGATACATTGTAGTATAGATACAGTACATTTAGATAGTGCCGTATCTTGCCTGCTATATTCGTGTGTTATCTTTCGTGTGCATCTATTAGACCCTAATACTAATAATAATTTGTCTAAGGATTTAGCTTCGTTGGTAATCTTTGAGTACAGTAGTTCTTGCAAATTTCATTTCTGTTGTGCTTAGTAGTGACGTACGGTACGGTACCGGTATCGTAATTAGGATACGTCTGAAAGTAGTTTAAAAATTGCTGTAGTGCACTGTACAGTAGTATACGAGTAATATCCTATTAGAATTTAGTGTGCTTATTTTATTATTGTAAAATATTTGTGTAGTACTGGTGTAGTAGAGGTATCCGTAGAAACTCTTACTAAAATATTGTTGAAATTAGGATAGGCTTAATTGCAGTTTGGAATTGTGTAGTTCTTGTGTATTACTTTCGATATTCAGTAATTAACAGCAGTTTTTATCCTGTTAGGGGTTGTAGGATAAAAAAATAGAGCACGACTTAAGTAGTATTGTAGTGTAGTCGTATATTAATTACCTTATTGTTGTGTACTATCCCAGACAATATATCCTTCCGTTCATTAATTTTTTTGCAAATAAGTTACTTTATTTTTTAATTTAAAATCCCCCCCCCCCTTAAAGAATGGCTAAGGAGCGCGAGTGTACTTATTGTGGGTGTGGTGAGGCATTGAGGGATATGAGGGAGGAGTTGGAAAGTTTGAGGGAGATAATTAGGATTATCACAGAAGACAGGAAGGAAGATAGGACACCCTCAAACAATGTACAGGTTACAGTAGGTGTACAAGAGGGAGGGGAAGGAAAGGGAGGAGTTGTAGAAGACAGGTGGTCTAATGTTCTAAGGGGAAGGAGATTGCAGGCCAAGGGCTCTATTCAGGATCAGAATTCAGGACAGGTGTCTGTGCGAAATCGGTACGAGTCACTCCAGGTAGAACAACAGAGGGAAGATGAGGGACAGGGAACTGTTGCTGAGATGCATGGAAGTAGGAGGAAGGGAAAAGGTAGGAAAGGGAAATGTAGAGTAGAGGATAGGAAAAGACAGGTGGAACAGGGTCATGGGAAGGAGAAAAGGGAGGAGGAAGTAGCTTCTGCAGCTATCAGGAAAGATAGGGCTGACCAGGAGGGGAGGGGATCAAATGAGGTGGGTAGGGTTGAGGCTCTGGTCATGGGAGATTCCATCGTTAGACACGTGGGGAAAGTGTGTGGAGGAAAGGGAACCAGGGTAGAATGTTATCCAGGAATTAGGTTGAGGCAGATGTTGAGGAAAGTAGAAGAGAGGGAGGAGGGGAAGGAGAAGGTGGTAGTGTTTCACGTTGGTACCAACAACGTAAGGCAAGCTGATATAAGTACCAACATAGTTGGGGATGTGTGGGATCTGGTAAATGCAGCACGGGTGAAGTTTAAGAAAGCGGAGATTGTTATTAGTGGAATACCGTGTAGGAGGGATACTGACTGGAGGGTGATTGGGGATTTAAATGAGACTATGGAGTGGGTATGTGGGAAACTGGGAGTGAAATTTCTAGATCCTAATGGGTGGGTAGGAGATAGGGATCTGCGCTCGGATGGCCTTCATTTAAACAGCAGTGGTACGTATAAGTTAGGAAATTTGTTTGGAAGGGTAATAGGGAGGTACATTCAGGGAAACGGGATGGCCTAGGGAGCGGTGATAAGGGAACAGGGAACTGGAAATCAAGTAGGGATGACATAAAATTGTTAGTGTTGAACTGTAGAAGTATTGTAAAGAAAGGAATAGAATTAAGTAATTTAATAGATATATATTTACCAGATATTGTAATAGGAGTTGAATCATGGCTGAGAAATGATATAATGGATGCAGAAATTTTCTCACGGCACTGGAGTGTGTATCGTAGAGATAGGATAGGAAAGGTGGGAGGGGGAGTTTTCATTCTGGTGAAAGAAGAATTTGTAAGCTACGAAAAAGTTAAAGATGAGACACATGAAATTCTAGGTGTAAGGCTCATTTCTAAAGATAATAGGCAACTTGATATTTGGAGTGTACAGATCGGGAAAGGGTAGCACTGATGCGGATTCGGAATTATTTGATAGGATAGTCAGCTATGTGAGAAACGACATGGAAAGAAATGTGATTGTAGCGGGAGATCTGAATTTGCCAGATGTAAATTGGGAAGGAAATGCGAACGACAGGAAGCATGACCAACAAATGGCAAATAAGTTAATATGGGAAGGACAGCTGATTCAGAAAGTGATGGAACCAACCAGAGGGAAAATATCCTGGATGTGGTGCTAATAATAATAATAATAATAATAATTGTATGGCCTCAGCTACCGTTTGCAGACATTTCGATTTGACGCCATCTGGCTGTCTGCTCGTCAATTTCGACGTTCCGGTTTACTCTGTCTGCCATCTAGCGGACCTAGAGTAAACCGGATCTCTCTTGGGCGTCTATGGCTGAGATTTAATTAATTTTGTCGGGTAAATACCAAATGTATCACCAGAGATCTTTTACATGCCGACATCGTACGACATGGAGTGTCGATTGGACTTTTTTCCGCCCTTCAAAAATCCGACTACCTCTGCCGGGTTTGAACCCGCTATCGAAGACACCGCGAGCAAACAGGAAAAGGAAGAAGAAGGAAAAAACCCTCAAGATTGATGAAATTTTTTTAAATAACCAAAGACAAAAGATACATCTCATAATACAAACATAAATTAGTAAAATTATCAATAGACTCAGGTCTAGAGCATACCACCAAACTAAATTACACAAGAACACAAATTAGGTAAACTAGACTGGCCTCTTAACCTATCTAAAATTGATATCTCCAAGATTGGTGAGTTTTTGCATTTAATTAATTATTCTTTAAATGAAATTTCCATAATTCTTAAAGAATTTACTGAAACGCCACCTACGAAGTCTCAAGTTAGTAGACTCAAGGCTAGAGTGTACTACCTCTCGGGGCGTATCCAAGATCTCCTTACTTTGAAACCTGAGGGGGAATTCATTAGCGAATGCACCCGACTTTTGACTTTAGCGTCCAGTATTTCTACTGAACTTGATTTAATAATTGCAAGTAGAGAAATGGAGAACTTGTCGGTTACGGATAGGACTAATCCTCTTAGTAATAATGAAAGTGTAAGTCAAAATTTATCTCCTCCTATTCAAGGTGCATGCTGCGTAACTTCTCCTGTCCTTGAGTCTATTTTATCACGATTAAGTGGTACATCGCATAATTCCTTGAAAGAGCTGTTTCACGGTGTAAAGAATTTCTCCGTAAACTCAATCGAGGAGTGCCTTAGAATTTTAAGGTTCCTTGTAGAATTGCAGGAATCCGCTAGTGTATACTCTGTTGATGAACTAGGTGTGTATAGGGCTTTACTTTCCCATTGCGAGGGTATTCTAAAAAAGGAAATTTCCGAGGCTATCTCTCAGAAGTGTAAAATTGATGAATTTCATGAACTAATTCTTAACAAATTTATCCCCTCCTTAGCCCATCTGAGTCTCATCCCTCAGTATTGCTTCCGAACTCAGTACCCTCACGAAAATTTGCTAACATACATTGTTGATGTAAAGTTCTATTGTAAAGTGTTTCGAATTTTGGTTCCTGAGGAAGAAATGGTAACTCGTATATTAAAAGGTATATCTCCTGCTTATCGATCTTACCTTTCTCTTGTGAAGTGTGCTACTAATTTCATTGAACTCGAGACTGCGTGTACCTTCGCGGAGGATGTAAAGCACGGAGACGCGTCCAGACCTGTACACCTTCCCCTCCTATTACCAATTCTAAGTGTACTGGTTATGCTAATGTACCCTGTAACACGAAAACAAAAAAATGTTTTGTGTGTGGTTCTACGGAACATCTAAGGAATTCGTGCCCGTCTAAGAGTAATGGACGTGATGTTTGTTGTTATCTTTGTGGCTCTAAGCAGAACACTAAATTTTTTTGCCCAAATTCATTTCGAAGACGCCATAAATGACTAAAACCTAAAAACCGGTCTCGTAAGTTTCAACCTTTTAAGAATGTAGGGGACTCTGATGAGGTTATTTGTCCTCGTAACTGTAACAAAATTTGTGGAAATGTTGTCTCTGAAGGAACTTTCACCAGTGTTGAAGTGAATAATGAACCATTGATGGCTTTGATTGACTCTGGAAGCGTTGTAAATTTAGTCAATTCTGATTGGTATTCCAAAATGAAATATGCTTGTAAGTTACCGACCTTACAACCTTCTGATGTAAAGTGTGTTACTGCTAATGGTAATGATGTAGACATTCTAGGGACTGCTAGGGTGAAATTGAGAATTGGAAATTTCACCTGGAAAGTGTCCTGCCTGGTGGTTCCTAACCTTTCGTGTAATTTGATTCTAGGGACTGGGTTTTTGTCCAAAACTGGACTTGTGCTCGACCTTCAAGACAGGAAATTTTTCTTTAAGTTTTCCCCTGCTTATAAATTTAATTTGACTGATGGTCCTAAGGGTAATTTAAATGCGAATTTTGTTTCTGAGTCAGTCCCTGATGAAATTAGCAATGTTAAGGAATTAAAACTTAATCATTTGAGTAAGGAACAAGCTGATGAAATTCGTGCTCTTTGCAGCGAATTCCCTGAAGTATTCACTAGCAAACTACGGGTAACTGATGTTATGGAATATGATATCGAACTAACTGATACCAAACCTGTGAGGTCCCCTCCATATAGACTCTCTCCTCCACGTATGCTGGAATTGAAGAAGATTATTGAAAAACTTCTAGCGGAAGGGGTTATACAACCTTCTAGCTCCCCATATGCCTCTCCTGTTTTCCTTGTACCCAAGTCCACTGGGGGCTTTCGGGCTGTTCTGGACTATAGAAAATTAAACCAGAAGGTGGTCCTTCAGTCAATCCCGTTACCTGATCTGCACACATGCTTTGGGTGGTTTTCTGGGGCAAAGTTTTTACAGTACTGGACCTTAACCAGGCCTATTATCAAATTCCTTTATCCAAGAGGTCCATTCCACTAACTACCTTTATCACTGACTGGAATTTGTATGAATTTGTCAGGTTACCTTTCGGTTTGAACTTTGGTGCTGGAATTTTGACACGTTTGGTGGATACTATCTTCTCTGACATTAAATTTAAATGTGTTTTTCACTATCTCGATGATTGCGTTGTGTATTCTAAAACCTTTGAAGAACATGTGATTCATGTACGGGAAGTCCTTGAACGTTTGAGGAAAGCTGGCTTGACTGTTAAGCTTTCTAAGGTAGCCTTCGCCCAGCCAAGTATGTCTTTTCTTGGACACATTGTGTCTTCGAGTGGAATCTCGATTGATCAATCTAGGACCCAGGCCATTCGTGATTTTCAACCTCCTAAAGATGTCAAAGGCATTGCCCGTTTTGTGGGAATGGTTAACTTTTTCAGAAAATTTATTCCTAACTTCGCTGAGGTTGCTGGTCCTCTCAACCATTTAAGGCGAAAAGATGTTAAGTTTGTCTGGGGTCCTCTCCAACAAGAAGCTTTCGAGAAATTGAAGTTCGCTCTGTCGAACGCCCCTGTTTTGGCAATACCTGACTTTTCTAAACGCTTCATTGTTCAGACCGACGCATCTGGAAGAGCTATTGCCGGAGTACTCCTGCAAGAGTACGAGGATGATCGAAGACCTGTTGCGTATGCCTCCCGAACCCTCAATGATCTTGAGAGCAAATACTCGATTTACGAGTTGGAATGCCTTGCTGTCCTATTCGCCCTCGAAAAGTTTCGGCCCTTTGTTGAGCATGTAAATTTTGACCTGGAGACGGATAATCAGGCGTTGTCGTGGGTTTTGAACCGACCCAAAACAACTGGGAGAATCACCCGTTGGGCACTTAGGATTTCCGCCTTCAATTTTCAAGTCAAACATATTAGGGGTACAGATAATGTCATCGCTGATAGTCTCAGCAGAATGTTTGATGGGGAACCTTGTCCTGAGGTAAAATCTATTGTTGAAAATTTTTATGATGGTAATGTGGTTAAAGTCAATGCCATTCTTTCTGATCTACCTTTGCTTTACCATGAAATCGAAGATCTCCAGAAATCTGACCCTGAAGTGAATGAAATCATAAACAAAATTTGTAATGGGACTCTTGTAAAACCTTATTCTCTTGTCAAAGGTGTTCTATGTTGTAAGGGACGAGGAGACCATTGTTTCAAAATTGTTGTTCCCAAGGTACTGGTACCTGTCATCTTCAAGTATTACCACCACTCCCCATTGGAGGTCATTTAGGAATGTTCAAACCTAGGCAGACAATTAGGGAATTTTTCATCTGGAAAAGAATGGACAGTGACATCAGAAGCATGATTAAGTCTTGCAAGGTTTGTGCCATATGTAAACCCAGTCTAAACAATCGTGTGGGTTTGTTGTCGTCCTCACAAGCTTCACGCCCCATGGAACGTCTGTTCATCGACTACGTGGGACCTATGGTTCGATCTTCTTTGGGGAACACGCACATTTTCGTGTGTGTCGATGCGTTCTCACGGTTCACTTGGCTTATTCCAACTAGGTCTACCACTTCTCGGTCCACTATTAACTGTCTAAATTATATCTTTGCTTCTTTTGGTCCTCCCAAGTTCCTTGTCTCTGATAACGCTAGTGGGTTTACTAGTCATCTGTTCAAAAAATACCTTTTCGAGTTGTGCATCTCTCATGTCACTACTACCCCATATTATCCTAATCCATCCTATGCTGAGAGGGTAAATAGAAATTTGAAGTCTGCATTGATAGCCTACCATCACCATAACCAGCCTAAGTGGGACTCCTGTTTACACTGGCTAGCTCATGCATTTAACTCTGCGATCCATGAGTCTCATGGGAAAACGCCCATGTCCCTTATGTTTTCATACACTCCATACTCCCCAATGTCAAATGTACTAGGCATCGATGACCTTTTGCCTGATCTATCTAAACCTCATGATGTCCGGAAGATTTGGGACGAAGCAAAGAAAAATCTGTCTGTTTCATATGAGAAGACCAAGAAAAGGTACAATTTGGGTAGGAAAACAACTAAGGTAAAGGTTGGTGATACCGTCTTCATAAAATGTTACCCAGTCAGTAAAGCTGTTAATAAGTTTTCCGCCAAATTGGCACCCAGGTATCAAGGTCCTTGCACCGTATTGCAATTTCTGTCCCCGGTATCAATGTTAGTGAGTGATCCGGTTGCTAAAAGGATTAGGAGAGTCCATCTGTCACAAGTTAAACCTGGTTAATGTACAGTACTGGTTCCTATTTCCCTTCCTTTGGGTTACTGCTTTGTGAAGTTCTGGTGTACTGAAAGAGACATACAGCTGAGAACTACATTTCGGTGAGCTAATTAAAAGTAAAATATCATCTTACTGTTTAAGTGTAATTTAATTATACCTGGAATTTTCATTGTGGTACATGTTTCTGTGATTTTAAAAGCTAGGTTTGATATGTTTCTATTTGTCTTAGTACTGGTATTGTTTCTGGTGTGAACATTGTGGTTTGGTGGTGTGTGGAATTTGTCACATTACTGTTTCTTGGGGGCCTGTTACCAATTATATTTCTGACCTCTACCCCTTATATCTTACCTTCTCTGGGTTTTAAATTTTTAAATATCATACCAATTCTGCTTTGGGTGTGGGTAGGATTGGATAACAGATACTTCGAGACTTCCTTCGGTCTTCTTGCTGCTCACACTTTGGGATAGCAAAAATTTTATGATCGTGTCCTGTTGATATGTATTTATCCTCTTGTCCAGAGTGTCCATTTGGTAGCCTTCTGGACTATTGGTTGCTCGTTTTAATCTCGTCACCTGGGTGATTGTTATAAAATATAGTTTAAAAATATATTGGTTGAGTTTTAACTATCTGGTGGTTGATTTAATCATGGAATAGTTTCTGTTCATATCTTTGTCTTGTTTCTGGTTTTGGTGATCTTATCCTTATTTATATCTTGGAAATTAGTATTACTCTGTTTCTTCATCCACCCCTTGTAGCTAGGTTTATTTGGAAATTAGCTTTAAAATCTTATTCTGAATTTTATTTATGGCCTATTATCGATTTTCAATAATAACTATCCCTGATTACCCTTTCATTAAGCTTCGAAAATTAACCCTTCTACTTGCTGCTGATCAGTTGCTGCAATAAGTTAGTTCTGGTTAGGGGGTTGTTAGTCGTGGGGCGATCTGTTAACCTGTGTCGGGGTTGGTAGACCGTTTGCTTCGTGCATGGATCTTGGATCTTTATGGTTTCTCCATCTCTAGCAATTGGTTTCTGGGCCTCTTCATGTCTAATACTGCGTTGCCCTCTGGTAATTATTCTAAGAACTGACAGTAGTACCTCTATTCTAAGTAATCTCAATTTATTCCTTACTTAGCTTATGGTTTTCCTTATGTTGAAAATATTATCCCATTGTTTTTTGAAATTTTGTTCTGTTTTAAAACTTCCTTGTTACTATTGGTGGTATAAGGTTGTCCTCTATGATATTCACGGGTCTTGTGGCATTTTATTCCGCGCATTGCTATCATCACTATGGTACTGAAGTATTTTCTTGAATCTAGTATCTTCTTGTTGATCTTATCGTTCTGGGCGAGTTGTAGAGTGTATGTTGGGCTGTTGACAGTAACCATCTTCCATCTATTGATATTATGTTGAGTAGTGAAGTCAAGGCATGGACTTGAAACCTGAGAAGTTATCTTCTTTTTCCTGGGTGCTAGGTTTGCTAGTTCTGAATTTGGCGGTGGGGTGGTATTGCACCATGTTTGGTTAAGATGCTGTGTGGCATGTTGTTGTAGAGGGACCCTGTTGTATTGACTCTTGGTGCTGGTTACCATTGCTTCTGTGGGATTTCTGTGAGGCAATATTTGTTGTATTATTACGCTTTGGTGGGTGTTTAGACACCTCTGATTGTACCATCGTGTTCTGGGGAAGATGGAAATTAATTATGTAGTTCTTTCCTGCAACTTGTGTAGTATGTTCTGGTCTTGGTCAGTGAAAATTGAGATTGCCCGCATAACCTATTGCTCTGATGTCATCCTTGTTTCCAGCTATGATATTTGTGAAGGTCTATTTTCTTAAACCTACCTTCTATGGTTATTTTCCCTTCAGTTAATTTGCTAACATTAGTAGATATTGTTGATTTACCTGCTTTCCGTTCTGCGTTCAGGATAGCTGAGCGTGTTATAGCCTACCTGTGAGCTATCGCTTGTGGAGTCATCTTGCCTATTTATTTTCTGGCCCCTTTTGAGACTATTTGGTGTGTAAGAGGTTGGTTTATTACTTCGTCATATCTCCCGTAGTCATCTAATTGAGGTATTTTAATACCTTTTCTGTTTGATTGGGTGTACTATTGTGGAAGGAGTTTTAGTTTTTCCTCTTGCTATGTGGGTTGGTTATGTGACCCCAAGTTATGTCCTCCTGAAACCTTATACATCAATCCTTGAACAGTGATTCCCTTTGTATTAGTTTGTTCCTTGTTTAGTATGCCTCTGTGGAATGATTGTCGATGACAAACTGTAGCGCTCCCTACACCTAATAGTACTAGAGGTCTCCAACTCATTCTACCTATGGTTTCCCTTGCTTGGAAAGACAGTTACCATTAACTCATTTGTGGCTTCACAATGCTCGTGCTCTGGCCGGTAGTTGCTCTGATTGGTGTGTCCCTTTCTTTTGAAAAGTCTCTTCTTGCGGGGTTATGCGAGGCCAATTAACTGTGATTTAAAATCTGCATTCCTTAATGGTCTAATTAGTTATTTGGGTTGAATTATGGTGGGTTCTTAAAAATTAATGAACCATTGGCTCACTGATCTGTAGATCTCAGTCTGTTGGTTTTTAAAATTGTTCTTTCTTACCTTGCCCGTCTCGTGTATGTTTATTTAAATATGTTTTTTGGGGGATTGAATCTTGGTGTATTGTTTGTTTTGAGGATTTACCTTATTGTTGGTAACGGTTCTCCGGTGGAGCACGTGAATTGATTATCCTTCTGGTGGGTCCCTGTTTAGGTGGGAACCTTGGTGACGTTACGTCTTTTCTTCTTATCCATTTTCAACGTTTTAGTTTAGCGTTTTGAACCATTAGTATATTGAGGTAAGTACTGTATTCTTGACATTTGAGATCCACCTTTGGAGTGTGGTGGGTTAAGCTTACCTTTGCCTGTGTCTATCTAATATGTATGGTGATCTGGTGATTTTTGGTGCTGATAGTTTATTTGGTTCGAGGCCACTCTAGTTTGCCTAATTTGTGTTCTTGTGTAATTTAGTTTGGTGGTATGCTCTAGACCTGAGTCTATTGATAATTTTACTAATTTATGTTTGTATTATGAGATTTATCTTTTGTCTTTGGTTATTTAAAAAAATCACCAATCTTGAGGGTTTTTCCCTCTTCTTCCTTTTCCTGTTTGCTCGCGGTGTCTTCGAATTGTCGGGCATTTTAATCTAGTTTTCGAAAGGATGCAAGATGCTGCATTTCTTAAAACCTGGAACCCGAAAACTAGTACTCACTTTGATATGGTAATTTCAAGGTTTAATGTAAAATGTACAGCCGAGAGAGATTTCTAAATTAAGTTAATTGTTGGAAGGAAACCCTATGTATGCCTTGTGTATAACCTTTCATGAACTCTAAGGGTGAACTTTTCTTCGTGGTGTAATCATCACCGTGTAAGCAGTTGTAATCAAAACCTAAAACTATTGGGAGTCTACTAAGTTGAAGATGTAATTCGAATCAGACTGTGTTCTACCAACTTCTTCAAACTAATTGTGGTTGTGATGGACCGTTTCCTAAGAGAAACTGTGGCGTGTAAACTATTGAAACCTTGTGCATGGAAAGCTGAAAATATTGTGAAAAAGGTTGAACTCAGTGTTGATTGTAACTAATGCTGTTGAACGTGATTCTAAAGCGCTACCGCCTTACTGGATATTTATTATGTTGAACGTGGTACTTGTGGTCGCTTTAATTTTGGACTATAATGAAAATTTAGTTTACTTCTGACCTCAGTGCCGAAGATATGTACTGGATAAGCAAAGCTTCGGAGGGGGTGGCTGACACCGAGGTGTCACATTTAATCGTCTTCTCCCTCCCCCTAATGTTTTTGGACCTGGGCTAATCCCTGTGGAAATTAGTATCTTACTACCTCAATTTTCTGTGTATTATGTTCGCTGACTTTCTTATCTACTTCTAGTTTTATGATTCACTACCACTTTATGGTAGCGCTCTGGTCTGAGTGACGATCTGATCTAAAGGCTCCTTGTACGTACTGACATCTGTGCAGAGAGCTGGTACTACGATGCTCAGCTCCTTGACCAATGGGAGCTCGTCTCGGACAGAACGTTGGCTTGTTGAAGCTCGCTCGAAGCGAGAGACTCATTCTTGTGCTGGCGTCTGGTTGATGATGGACGCGTGTAGTATGTGCCTCGTGAAGGTGAAGATTTTACTCGGAACAATGGAGAACGGCTGAATACTACGTGAGTGAGGGCTCTCCTCCTAGCCCTCAACATCGGGTGATACCTTATTCATCGTGAAAACGTCCACAGACTGTATGTATTTGTCTATCTATCTGCGTTTGGGAACCAGAGTATTAAATGGCGACGCGCCGTGGCTTCAAGCTTCTGTTCTATTTTCGATATTGGTGAACAAAAAAAAACTGTACGGATGTGTGTGATGCGTCTAACACCCTAATGCTTTAAATTTGTTCACTCTCGGCTAAATTTTAATGATATGTTTAAAAAAAACTTGGGTAGTATGTCATTAAAGGGCATATTCATTTAATCACGTGCTATAATGGTCATGTAAACTTGTAACGTTGTTCTGGACGTATGGTATATTACATTCTAAATTGTTCAAGAAGAAAAAGGAATACGATAGAATATTAATTCTTACGCTGCTGTTAAGCTCATCACAATTTGGTCTAGCTTGAACTACTTAGCCCTAACCAACAGCCGGTTTGTTTATTTAATTTTTGCGGTCTGGTTTTATATTTTCTTCAGTCTTGGTCCGTACTACCTAAATATGTTGCCTTTTTTCCTTGTTTCTGGTTTCCTTTCGGTGTGTATCTTTGATTTTGCGCTGTTTTTGAGCGTGGGCCTGTTTCCATGACAACGTATGTTGTGCTGTGATTGTGAAAGAAAACATTTCCGTTGACGAATGATTTTGGTTCCTAGTTTCCCTTTCTGGGCTTGATGACCTGTGTTACCTTTCTATTTTATTGAATGTTTTGTGCTTTCCCTTTTCTTGTACCTTTGTTTTGAATTTTCCTAATTCAATTTATATTTTTAACTTCTCCTTGCGCGTAGTGTTTATGGTGAATTTACTTTCTGAGCTCCCGGTATAACCTGTCCTTGAGTAGGACTAGGTGGTTCATGTGGTTATTGGTAGTTTAAAGGCTGATTGTTTATTTTAAATAGATACTATTTTCGTTATCACATTACTTCTAGTATAGTGGGGCCCCTAATATCTTTAGATTATGATTTGTTTATTTTCTTGGTAACAATTCAATTTCATGTTAATTACTAGTCTTTCTATTTTACTACGTGGGCGTTTTCTTATTACTAATTGGAAGTTTTAACTTTTCTCTAATAAATTCTACTTACCTTTGCATGAAAACACTGGTGTTGTTCTTTTAAATGAATTACTTATCTGATACTGGGTTTTAATTTTACATGGTTTGATGTGTCACCCACTTCTTCTTGTGGTAAGTAATTTACTGATTTAATGGTTACGTTTTGTGGGTGCCTAGTTACGTTTCCTGACTTACCTCTGTCTATTCTGACCCTCGGTGTGTTCTGTTTTATTTCTTGTTGATTTATACCTTGCTGGCCTTACCGTAGTGTGGTGCTGATAAAATAAGATGAGCTCTATAGGGAAACTGAAGAAATAGATGGTATTAGTGATCATGAAGCTGTTTTTGTGGTAGTCAAAAATAAATGCGATAGAAAGGAAGGTCTTTAAAGTAGGACTGTTAGGCAGTACCATATGGCTGATAAAGCAGGTATGAGGCAGTTTCTAAAAAGTAACTATGATCGGTGGAAAACGGTAAATAAAAATGTAAACAGACTCTGGGATTGGTTTAAAGAAATTGTTGAGGAATGCGAAAACAGATTTGTACCTTTAAGGGTGGTAAGGATTGGTAAAGACCCACCTTATTATAATAGAGAAATAAAGAGACTAAGAAGGAGGTGCAGACTGGAAAGAAATAGAGTTAGAAATGGCTGTGGAAGTAAGGAGAAATTGAAGGAACTTACTAGAAAATTGAATCTAGCAAAGAAGGCAGCTAAGGATAACATGATGGCAAGCATAATTGGCAGTCGTAAAAATTTTAGTGAAAAATGGAAGGGTATGTATAGGTATTTTAAGGCAGAAACAGGTTCAAAGAAGGACATTCCAGGAATAATTAATGAACAAGGGGAGTGTGTATGTGAGGATCTTCAAAAGGCAGAAGTATTCAGTCAGCAGTATGTAAAGATTGTTGGTTACAAGGATAATGTCGAGATAGAGGAAGAGACTAAGGCCAAAGAAGTAATAAAATTTACATATGATAACAATGACATTTACAATAAGATACAAAAGTTGAAAACTAGAAAAGCGGCTGGAATTGATCAGATTTCTGGGGATATACTAAAGACAATGGGTTGGAATATAGTACCATATCTGAAGTACTTATTTGATTATTGTTTGGTCGAAGGAGCTGTACCAGATGAATGGAGAGTTGCTATAGTAGCCCCTGAGTATAAAGGAAAGGGTGATAGACATAAAGCTGAAAATTACAGGCCAGTAAGTTTGACATGCATTGTATGTAAGCTTTGGGAAGGCATTCTTTCTGATTATATTAGACATGTTTGTGAAATTAATAACTGGTTCGATAGAAGGCAATTCGGTTTTAGGAAAGGTTATTCCACTGAAGCTCAACTTGTAGGATTCCAGCAAGATATAGCAGATATCTTGGATTCTGGAGGTCAAATGGACTGTATCGCGATTGACATGTCTAAAGCATTTGATAGGGTGGATCATGGGAGACTACTGGCAAAAATGAGTGCAATTGGACTAGACAAAAGAGTGACTGAATGGGTTGCTATATTTCTAGAAAATAGCTCTCAGAGAGTTAGAGTAGGTGAAGCTTTGTCTGACCCTGTAATAGTTGAGAGGGGAGTTCCTCAGGGCAGTGTTATCGGACCTTTATGTTTACTTATATATATAAAGGAGTGGAATCGGAGGTAAGGCTTTATGCGGATGTTGTTATTCTCTATAGAGTGATAAATAAGTTACAAGATTGTGAGCAACTGCAACGTGACCTCGAAAATGTTGTGAGATGGACAGCAGGCAATGGTGTGTTGATAAACGGGTCTAAAAGTCAGGTTGTGAGTTTCACAAATAGGAAAAGTCCTCTCAGTTTTAATTACTGCGTTGATGGGGTGAAAGTTCCTTTTGGGGATCATTGTAAGTATCTAGGTGTTAATATAAGGAAAGATTTTCACTGGGGTAATCACATAAATGGGATTGTAAATAAAGGGTACAGATCTCTGCACATGGTTATGAGGGTGTTTAGGGGTTGTAGTAAGGATGTAAAGGAGAGTGCATATAAGTCTTTGGTAAGACCCCAACTAGAGTATGGTTCCAGTGTATAGACCTCACCAGGATTACCTGATTCAAGAACTGGAAAAAATCCAAAGAAAAGCAGCTCGATTTGTTCTGGGTGATTTCCGACAAAAGAGTAGCGTTACAAACATGTTGCAATGTTTGGGTTGGGAAGAATTGAGAGAAAGAAGAAGAGCTGCTCGACTAAGTGGTATGTTCCGAGCTGTCAGCGGAGAGATGGCGTGGAATGACATTAGTAGACGAATAAGTTTGAATGGCGTTTATAAAAGTAGGAAAGATCACAATATGAAGATAAAGTTGGAATTCAAGAGGATAAACTGGGGCAAATATTCATTTATAGGAAGGGGAGTTAGGGATTGGAATAACTTACCAAGGGTGATGTTTAATAAATTTCCAATTTCTTTGAAATCATTTCGGAAAAGGCTAGGAAAGCAACAGATAGGGAATCTGCCACCTGGACGACTGCCCTAAATGCAGATCAGTATTGATTGATTGATTGATTGATTGATCATCATCATCATCATCATCATCATCATCATCATCACCTTCCCACTCCTAGCCCTTTCCCATCCTTGAGTTGCCGGAAAACTTCGGTGTGTTAGTGCAACGTTAAGCCATTAGAAATAAATAAACAAATAAATAAATAAATAAATAAATAAATAAATAAATAAATAAATAAATAAATAAATAAATAAATAAATACATAAATAAAAAAATAAAATAAATAAATAAATAAATAAATAAATAAATAAATAAATAAATAAATAAATAAATAAATAACCAAGACTTACTGTGGTATTCTGACAATGCCAGAACGCACTGTGGTCACTTCTTTAAACAGTCACGACAAGAAATTCTCATCATGAAATTTTTGAACACACCACACGCAGTTGGCTTCCTCAGTTCAAGCTTCACGTAATATTCTTTTTACAGGTTAGGTTACACCAGAGGTCCGTCCCGCGGGTGGCCAGCACTGAGAATCAGTTGGCCGCAGAGCAGGACAGCGCGAAGTGCACGTGAGCGCACATTGCCACGCAGGATCTCGTCGGTTTTCAGAAAGAACATGTTTTCTTTAGACTCTGTGAAATTGGGGCATCCGGTATAAAGAGACCTTTTTTTCTTTTTCTTCAAGCATTCGCGATTTTTCTCATGTTGATAGTCACCAGTAGTAGGGCAAAGCAGTTCTAAATACGCAGAGTCAGCACTTTTTCTGCTGAGTCAGCACTCGAGGTCTAGTAGTGTAGCTATGCCGGTTCCATTGCAAGGTCATTGACCCCTAGTATAGTAGGTGGGCAATGACGATTTGCGAATTTTGCATAAGAGAGCAAGCCTAACCTCACAGTCGCTATCTTGGGGCCCAAGTACACTTTAACGGCTAGTTTCCCTTCCCGACGCCTAAGAGGGCAAGCCTAACCTAATGGAGGGGCCTAACCTTAGTTTTACGGCTAGATGTCCTTCTTGACGTGGACAGTCGTTATCTTGGAGGGCTTAACCGTACATGACGTAGTTTTACGGCGAGATGCCATTCCCGGCGCTATGTGGAGTAGTAGGATAATGATGATTCTTCGGAAGTTGTTTTAAGTAGTAGGGCAGTGGGGATTGACATAAGTAAGCACATGTAACCACATGGGGGAGTCTAACTGCACAGGGCCGTAGTTTTATGTCGAGATGTCCTTCTCGACGCTAAATTGCACAAGACGGCGGCTATACACAGCTCCTTATGAGTCGGCTTAGGGGCGCTTGCGCAAGATGGCGGCTACTCTTATGAGACGGCCTAGAGGCGCTTGCGCAAGATTGCGGCTATACAAGGACAGCATAGGGGCGCTTGCGCAAGTTGGAGGCTATACATAGGCTCTTATGAGACGGCCTAGGTGCGCATGCGCAAGAAGGTGGCTGCTTTTATGAGGCAGCCAAGGGGCGCTTGCGCAAGATGACGGCTATACATAGGCTCGTATGAGACGGCTTAGGGGCGCTTGCGCACGATGGCGGCTATACATAGGCTCGTATGAGACGGCCTAGGTGCGCATGCGCAAGAAGGCGGCTGCTTTTATGAGGCAGCCAAGGGGCGCTTGCGCAAGATGGCGGCCATACATAGGCTCGTATGAGACGGCTTAGGGGCGCTTGCGCACGATGGCGGCTATACATAGGCTCTTATGAGACGGCATAGGGGCGCTTGCGCAAGTGTAATAAAAATAACGACAACAATAAAAATGTGGAGATAATATTTCAAAATATAGATGATATTTCGTCTGCGGCCTTTATAAAAAAGTGATCTATTACAGGTGGCGATAAATCAACACAAGCACTGTCCACCATCTTGACTAATGTTCCTTCCTTACACCACGAAGCACAAAGTTCTGCTGGCTGTAAATCAGCTTGAAGTTCAAATGTAAGAGATAAGATGACACCACAGCAGGTATGATGATACACCCTATTTCCACTAAAATCTCACTTTTCAAACATTTGTCGGTTTCATCCTAATTTAGGGGCGATCTCCAATAAATTGTTGTCCCGTTGATCCCACAACGGTTTGTTAATTTTGACCAGTTAAATTCACTTTTCTCCATTACGAAAGCAATTAAAATATTAGACATTATAAACATTAGTGGATATTATCCGGTGTTGACATCCCTGGCCAGACACTGAGGAGCAGGGCTGATGTCACTGAACGATCGCGACGGTGTGTTCGTGTAACCCAGAGGTGCTCAGCTGGGTGCACGTTGAGATTAGCCCAGTGTGGCCGGGACTTAAATGCGGGCAGCCTACGCAGCAAGAATACGCAGCAAGAAGCGACAGATCGAACACACTTGGTAGGGAAGATAACTGTTCACGGCCTTATTTCTCTTGAAATCTCCTCGTACGCTGCCGTTTTATTCATTTTATTGTTGTACTCTACAGAGTCCGCCGAATATAGTGTGCCCTTTTGAAGGCAGAAGTTGCGGTATTCTTCTTGCTTGATTGATGCGCCGGGTGCTCCTGTAAATAAAGAAATCAAATAATACCTACCGCTCGCATAGACTCTTATCTTCTTGGGTGTGGTTACGTCCTTCATCTTCCCTCGGAGTTTTCGGGCCACACATGATTGGGGGTTGAGGGAGTGAAAGACGGAGGGTCAACTAACTGCCAAAATAACGGTACCCACAAGACTGAATTAAACTGAAATAAGCAAAATAATTTATTAACAAAATCGGCAAAAATAAGTAAATAAAATGAAATTTAAATGAAATGAAGTTAAAATAAAATGAAATAAAATTATTGGAAATAAAACAATTCGAGTTTTCTTAACACAATCAAACATCTGCCTTAGTGAACCTGACTTAAGGTCGACACAATTTAATAAATGATCATCATTATCGAACCAGTGTCTTCAACGTCAATGACACCACAACCACAGACCAGAGATCAACTAAGATTCAGTCTTCATGAATAACACCTCTTGAATTACATTCAAACCGACATTTAAATTAAGCTGGACTTGCATAAATTATTAATTAATTGATTAATTACACTGATTTCATTTATGGGTATCCCAAGATTTTTGATTCCAAGTACTTGTTAATTTGACAACTACCCGCATGTAAAACCATAACTATGTAAAATAAACATGGATAACAATAAAGAAATTCCATGAACACGGTATCTCATTTATTATTTGTATAACTTTGCCATCACATAACTAACTGGTGGTTGAGCAAAGAAAATTTACCAAACCAAACCTTGATTATGAACACTCAGTTATTTTGACAATTTATTCATTATTAGCTGTGATGGTCTGGACACTTAAAGCTTGCTTGCCGCCATCTGCATTTGAACTGAGAATAACCAAAATTGCATGATATCATTGTTGATGGAGGCAGATTCCATCTTATTTACTCAGTTTGCGGCATTTATCACATAACTTCTTATTAAAGGTCGGTTCATTTCCCTAATTAAATTGTAGTGGGGTCCAACAGCTTAGTGATTACGATGCCTTTGAGCATAAATATTTAATTTGATTCTGACTAATGAATAATCCATGGTCTTACTAACCTAACACTTGAAATTAGTATATACAAAATATACACGCCACTGGAGAAGCAACTGTGCTCCCAAAGAAATAAATCAAACATGACCCAACTACACCTATATTATTAAAATCATGTAACCACAAACAAAATTCACGTACCTTCAGTCACACTATTTTAACACACGGTGACAAAAATATCCCCCCAAAAAAGAACAGTGAAGAAAATCTCAAAATAAAAGTGATCACTGCCTATCATCAATTACATAAAACACGCGAAATCAAAAATGCAAAACATCGCTATTGAACTGAGATTCAAGTAACAACTGAGGTGGATTTGGCGGCAATCTCCTGACAACAGACGTAAATGTCTGGACATGATATTTCCCAACTTTAAGGAATAATGACTAAGAAAATTACACATCATCATGATCACAAATGACTTTCAAAATTACACATTGCTAGCTCGCCCTGTTCCATGTCTCAACTCGGCCTCTGATTTACATATTTCCGAGTATTACGTCGTCCCTGGAAAATATTTGAATATATAAGCCTTCCGCCTACAATTATCACATATGTCGTCGTAGATTTAACTCTATTAGTTAAACAGTTTACCTTTCAATTCTCGTATTCATCTCGTTACTCTTAACGTAGCCTCGCTCATTTTCACACGGACCAATAACTTTATTAATTCGTTGTGTCGTTCACATATTCATAGATACGACACTATTATACAACATTGTCCTCTAGCCTCTATTCTCCATTTCATTTATTATTATCATCAGGGACATTACTACCTCTTTGTTCACAAACTTTGATCTTTCATCTCACATTCACATGCTGCCATGAATTATCAGAGCTGACCGGCAACGTTTTCCTCTTTAGTTATGACGGTAACAACAAGATTGCCTGTCAAATACACGACTACTGAAAACACGATTTCGCGTACTCCCAAAGAAAATGAAATCGCGTATTAAACGCTACACCACCAAAAATAAGGATATGAAATCCCAAAGAAAACGGTCGTCTAAATGTGATCACACAAATGAATAAATAAAAATTGGATGTGCCATAATCGTGTCTAGTTAAAAATAACCCGCCAACATCCATGAGAGTCAAAATATCACTGTACCGGGCGGTACACCTCCACGCCGCTAATTTAAAAGTTGCACCTGTTGAAACTCCTCTGCTGGAGGAAGTCTGAACTTTATTGACGGTATTAATTTTCAAGTTTCTCAGAAGATGTCACTACCTGGAAATTTTGGAGTTTTTGAACTGTGTCATTTTCGACGTATTTTTGTTTTGCTTGTAGTAAGAAGTGTGAACTTTCTCTTCTAGAGGACACTACTGAAGATCAACAATAGTGCACCCTAGTGCGGAGTGAAAGAACTGTTTTTTGGAGAAATTTTTATTTCAAAAGTTTGTTTCTTGTTAAATTTCTTTCTGTTATTGTTTAAGTTGGCTGTATACCCCTCTCTTTCCCCTTGTTTTGTATTTACCCAATCCCGAATTTCTTTTATTAATTGCTGACCAATCCGAGGTATCTTCCCCCAACTTGAATATGTTGCTGTATCCTACCCAATAAAGACTTTGTGGGAGGGTGTTTTCATTCCCCTAACGCCTCGAACCTTCCGCGAGAGGATATAAACTGCTGATTTTAGGGTCCCCGGGCCACTTCTGTTCCATCTTTCAGTGTGTATAGTACATAGCAGGGGGCGGGAAGCGCCTCTTTCTCCGGCTGCGGTCAACAACCAGGTAATGGCCAATTAATAACTTCTTTCTTTGCTAGCTCAGCAGTTTAACTCTCGGGGCGGGTCCGAAGTTTTTCCGTTATGTAACCTTCCTTAAAAATGTAAAGAATCTGGTATCTATTTTATCTTTTAAACTACGTATTGGGATAGAGAGTGCTTAACCCTCTCGATCTCCCACTCATATTGTTTTGAGGTGAACTTTTTTTTTCTCAACCTATTCTTCCTTAACATTATGTAAATTTGTTTCTTTTCTAAAGTCACCTCCGTAGTATGGGATTAGCCCTTGCATCAGTGGCCTAAGAGCCAAATTAGGTTTTAAAAACAAAGTGTATTAGGAGTGCAGATCGCCTCCTCTCAAATTGTTATTTTGGAGGTCATGTAATCAACCTTCTTTTCATTTAATAGACCTCAGTAGGTTGGGTATTTTACCCCTGTGTCTATGTCCAGTGAGGACAACTCGAAGGTGGAGTTTGGTGTGGCCTTTGAGAGGCTTAAAGTTGAGAGCGAGTGGCTCTTTTTGAAAATTGAGTGTTGTATGCCTCGTGGAGGCTTTTCAGTGTAATTTGGAGCAAGGGCTCCTAGGCATGAATGGGGTTTTCTGCCCCTCTGTTGAAACTTGTGTTTGAGGTAAAACTGAGCTGATTGCCCAAGCATTGTGAAGTCAGGGCGCGAAGCCAAAATCCTGTAAATATTGTAACTACCCTTTTGACTTGCTACTTTGTACCTGCCATGCTTGTTATTTCCTTATTTTGAAAAGAAAATATAACCTTGTTAAATTTTAAATTAATTTTACTTTCGTAGCTTGAGACCCGTTCACACCCGCACCTTCTTTCACCTCTACCTACCGCTAAAACACGGTAACAAGTGGTAGCAGAGCGTGGTTGAATGGGTCTCAATTTAGCCCCTTTTGACGGCTAAACATTGTTTTGTTCCGAACTCTAACAATTTTCTCAGTTGCTGGAATTTTTTTGATTTTTTTTATTGTTCTGTCATCATGCCCGGCCCTCGCGATGTTCTCCATCTTAACTATTTGCGCAAGGAGGAGTTAATCTACGAATTGACTATTAGAAATGTGCAATCTGGAGGCACGGTTGCGATAGACACAAACAAGCTTAGAGAGTCCCTTGAGTTGCCTATTTCCATCCCCACCTTGGGAGAGAAAGAAATTGACGACTCTCTTTCCACGATCGTCGAGAATATTACTGGGCTAGCTTCTGTAGTTAGTTTTTTTGATGAAAATGATCCTTCTCCTAATCAAATTAAGCGTGTGCAAGCCAGGCTATATCATTTCTCAAATAGAGTTAACGATCTGTTGTCTCTAAAGCTGAATGACGTTCAGAAGAAGGAAGCTAGTACGCTGCTTGAAAATACTTCGGAATTGTCTAGCAAGGTCACTCAATTGTTAACGGGGGAGGTTCCTCCCAAAAGCGATCTACCCACCACAGTGAATGTAGGTAGTGAGGAAGAGCCTCCTAAGGGAGAAGCAAATAGGAAAACCATTGCTGCACAAACAACCTCTGCCCCATTGGACGAGTCTGAACGCCGTAACTCATTAAATAATGTACGTTCTGAATTAACTTCCTTGCCATTGAAACCTTTACCTACTATGTCACCAGGGTTTAGCAGCTTGCCTCATCCATTGGCAATGTTGCTCAGAGGTATCTCTAAGTTTTCCGTTAATACCACCAGTGACGTAATTTCATTTTTAAGATTTCTAGTTGAATTTCAGGATCATGCCCTTGTGTTTTCTCTTTCTCCATGTCAAATTTTGCAAATTATCTATCCTTATGCAATTGGTATTCTCTCTGACAAAATAGTAAGAGCCATAGCTGAACAGTCATCTATTGAAGATTTTCATGCACACTTGCTTGCAAATTTTATTCCCGCCCGCGCGAGGTCATCTCTGATTCAGAAGTACTATTATCGTGTACAGCGCTTGGATGAAAACTTGGCTGATTTCATACAGGACATTAAGTTTTATACTAGGGTGTTTGCCCTTCATTTTCCTGAAGATCAGATTGTACAGGCTATTGTAGAGGGAATTTCACCTCCCTATAGGTCATATTTGTGTTTCGCGGCGTGCCCGCAAACTTTCTCTGAACTTGAAGCATTGGCCGTCTCAGCAGAAGGAGTTAGATACGCCGATTCTTTGCGTGTAGCGAAAGAACCCCCGCCTTCCTTTAGTAATACTCGGCCTCCACCTCGCCGATCAGTCACCCCTCGTAAATGTTATGCTTGTGGGTCGCCTGACCACCTGCGCAATAAGTGTCCACTGATCAAGTCGAGTGGGACAAGGAATGGGGCTGGTTCATCACAAGGCTGTTTTAAATGTGGGGCTTTCTCACATATCGCCAACAATTGCCCAAACTCAAATAGCACCCCCTCCTGCTCAACTTCTGGTGCAAATTCCACCTATGCCAATAATAAAAAGTGACTAGTGGCTTCGGCTGAGTCGACTAATCCATCTTCCCGAGACTCAGCCCCTGGTAAACAGGTTGTAAATTCAGGGAACGAGCAGTCTTCAAATTTATCTTTTGAATGCCCTAAAGAATGTCTTAGGATTGCGGCGGATACCCCCGCACCTATTCCTTTTCTTAAGATTGAGTTAAATAACGAGCCCATAACCGCTCTATTAGATTCAGGTAGTGTTTGTTCAATTATTTCGGACCAATGGTATTCAAAATTTAAGTCTGTTTGTAAACTACCTGACTATGTCTCCTCTCCTGTTCAATATGTTTCGGCTAATTCATCCCCATTAGAAATTCTAGGTTCCTTACCGGTCAAAATTCGTATTTTTAAATTTACATGGAAAACCAAACTGTTTGTGGCTAAGCACTTGTCTTGCCCCATCATACTTGGGAGCGGACTTCATTTCTCACACTGGTCTTGTGCTCGATCTTCAGAGTAAGTCGTGCACATTCAAATTTGCGTCCAAATGTAAAATTCCCTTGTTAAAGTGTAATTCTGTGTCATGTTCACCTATTTCGCCTACCCAGGATGAGATGTTGTTAGACCTTAGACATCTACCTGAGGAGCAGGCTGATAGTATTCGTAAATTATGTCAGTCATTTCCAGAGGTGTTCTCTGATACTCTTGGTGTTACTGACCTTATTGAATACAAAATTGAGGTCACGGATTCGATTCCTGTCCGTTTTCCACCATATAGGCTATCTCCACCTAAAATGAAGGCATTGAAAGAAATCATCGATCAAATGTTGAAGGATGGTATTATTAGGCCCTCTAAGTCGGCGTATTCTTCGCCTATTTTTCTAGTCCCGAAACCCCAAGGAGGCTTCAGGCCTGTCATTGATTATAGGGCTCTCAATCGGAAGGTGGTGTTACAACCTGTGCCCCTTCCCGACCTTCATTCTCGTTTTTCATGGTTCCGTAAGGCCAAGTTCTTTACTATCTTGGACCTGAATCAGGCCTATAATCAAATTCCCCTTGCCGAAGAGTCTAAACACCTCACAGCGTTTGCCACGGACTGGAACTTATACGAATACAACCGCGTGCCTTTCGGGCTCCACACGGGAGCAGCTGTACTCACTAGGCTACTAGATAGGGTCTTCTCCGACATCAAATTTGAGTACTTATATCACTACTTGGATGATGTCGTCGTATTTTCAGAGACTTTTGAAGAACATCTAGATCATCTGCGAGAAGTTCTCAATCGCCTTCGTAAGGCTGGGTTAACTGTTAAGTTGTCCAAGGTTGCCTTTGCTAAGCCCTCTATGTCATTCCTAGGGCATATTGTATCACCTGATGGTGTAGCAGTCGATCATTCTAGAACACAGGCCATCCGTGATTTTAAACCTCCCAAGGACATTAAAGGTATCGCCAGGTTCATTGGTATGGTGAATTTCTTCAGGAAGTTTATTCCTAACTTCGCTAATAGAGCGGCGCCCTTAAACCTTCTTCGTAGGAAAGGCATCAAATTCGAGTGGGGACCTTCTCAACAAGCCGCTTTTGAAGATCTTAAATTAGCTCTCTGTAATGCCCCTGTACTTGCTATGCCTGATTTCTCGGAGAAATTCATCGTCCAAACCGACGCGTCGTCGTCAGCAGTAGCTGCAGTCCTTCTTCAAGAGACTGAACTAGGGAGGCGACCAATCGCCTATGCATCTAGGACTCTATCGGCTCAAGAAGCCAAGTATTCCATCTATGAGCTCGAAGGTTTGGCAGTCTTATTCGCCTTAGAGAAGTTCCGTCTCTATCTGGAACACGTCAAATTTGACCTGGAGACAGATAATCAAGCCTTAAGCTGGGTCTTAGGTAGGCCGCGTCGTACTGGTCGTATAGCCCGTTGGGCCATCCGTATTTCTGCCTTCCAATTCGATGTCCGGCATATCAGAGGTACCGAAAATATTGTTGCTGATGGACTCAGCCGTATGTTTTCCAACGACGTCGAGACCCATGAACCGGTCGATAGTTCATCACCTTCCGAGTCCATACTATCTGATGTTAATGCCATCTTAACAGATGTTCCCATGCTCTTTAGGGATATCGAGAAATACCAACGTGAAGATCCGACGCTGGCTCCGATAATGGAAACCCTTTCTTCTGGGGAACATGTCGTCTCTTATGTTCTGAGGAATGGTGTTCTATGTTGCCCCTCGAGGCATGATAAGATGATGAAAGTTGTCGTTCCAGCTGTTCTTGTACCTATGATCTTCAAGTATTATCATGAGACCCCATTAGGAGGGCATCTTGGAATCTTTAAAACTCGTGAGAAGATTCGTGAAATGTTCATCTGGAAAGGTATGGACGGTGAAATCCGTGAACTAGTAAAAGCTTGTAAATCTTGTTTGCTCAGTAAACCCACCATGTCCACCAAGGTAGGCCTTTTGTCTTCGCATCAAGCGTCGCGTCCCATGGAACGCTTGTATATTGATTATGTAGGACCCTTCCCCCAGTCTAAGGGAAATGCTAACAAGTTTATCTTTGTATGCGTAGACGGCTTTACTAGATTTTCCTGGTTATTTCCGACTAAGCTGGCTACCGCTCAGTCTACCATTACTTGCTTAAATTCTATTTTTGCCTCTTTTGGTCCGTGCCAATATATTGTGTCTGATAATGCTAAGGCGTTCACATCAAATCTTTTTCGTAAATTCTGTTTCGACTTGTCCATCTCTCATGTAACTACTTCTGCTTATTACCCTCAACCATCTCTGGCTGAACGGGTTAACCGTAATCTCAGGTCCGCGCTTATTGCCTATCATCATGAAGATCATTCCAGGTGGGATACGTCCCTGCATTGGTTAGCTTTTGCTTTGAATTCGGCGGTTCATGAATCACATAAATTTACTCCAGCCTCTTTGATATTCAAGTTTGTTCCCAACACGCCGCTCTCTAACCTCTGGTCTCTGAGTGACATTCTGCCCGAGACAATAGATCCGGACAACATTAAAGATCTTTGGAAGAAGGCTAAAGCCAGTCTTAAAGTGTCTCATGATAAGGTTAGGGAAAGGTATGATCGTGGACGGAGACCCACCCCTTTGAAGGTAGGTGACCAAGTTATGGTCAAGAACTTTGTTCCCGCGGGCAAGCTTTCCCCCAGATTTCATGGGCCTTGTATCATTCTCGATTTTCTTACGCCGGTTACGTTGTTATTAAGTAATCCAACCACCGAGAGGATATTTAGGGTTCACCTGTCACAGGTGAAACCAGTGTAAATTTTGTGTCAACTTGCTTCATATAATCGTGAAAGGAATATGAAGGTTATATTTTTTTGAGTTTCACCTTTAAGGCTTTCTGCCCCTTCTATAAAATTTAGTTTCATATGTAAGTATTTTTGTAAACCCTCCCCGCACCGTTAAACTGCCATTCTGTCCTTACCACGGCCATTACCACGCTCCCGTCTCCTGCTATACACACTGTGGCTTGCTTATATTAAATGCCATGGATATCTGCACGCCGCTGGCCCCTCAACCTCTCCACCAAGCCTGTGCCCTCAAAAAATGATGATGGTCCAACAATTCTGCCGCCTAGTTTTAATGTTTCAGTGCCCCCGCAGCCGCGTAGCGCCGTGCCGCGACTGGGCTTGAGGAAGGGCCCCCTCGACCCCAGCGAGGACGACATGTGCACGGCGAGCCGGAGCTCTCCTCCCGGCCAAGGCTGATGTGCGGCGCACGACCTGCTACTTGCCCGCAGCCTGTATATGTTCACCGCGGGCGCGGCGTGTTTCAACACCACTGCTCCCCTCATAGTGCGGGCGAGCGGTATCTCAGGGTACTTGAGGGGTCCGAGCGGCCTCCTCTGGACGCAAGCTGCAACGGCCGGTCTGACCATCCAACTTAATCAACATCAACTACATGGGCAGTTACTATAAGAGATGACTACACTTGGGAATTCAACAACAAAATCTGGTGGACTTAGAAAATTTTTCCTCGATGTTAAAACTAAAGTTTTCCTTCTCAATTCAACTTCTACAACCATAAAAACTTTACTTCTCCAGTTACAACAAAATTTTGAAACTGAATCAAACCACATTAAGAAAATCTTATAAATTTTTCGGCAATTAATCTCCATATCTACATCAAAACTTGGACCTTGTTTTCAAACAAATTTCATGTGTCACCCCTGGAGGAACGTTTGGGGGGGGGGGGGGGAGGTCTGTACCGGGCGGTACACCTCCACGCCGCTAATTTAAAAGTTGCACCTGTTGAAACTCCTCTGCTGGAGGAAGTCTGAACTTTATTGACGGTATTAATTTTCAAGTTTCTCAGAAGATGTCACTACCTGGAAATTTTGGAGTTTTTGAACTGTGTCATTTTCGACGTATTTTTGTTTTGCTTGTAGTAAGAAGTGTGAACTTTCTCTTCTAGAGGACACTACTGAAGATCAACAATAGTGCACCCTAGTGCGGAGTGAAAGAACTGTTTTTTGGAGAAATTTTTATTTCAAAAGTTTGTTTCTTGTTAAATTTCTTTCTGTTATTGTTTAAGTTGGCTGTATACCCCTCTCTTTCCCCTTGTTTTGTATTTACCCAATCCCGAATTTCTTTTATTAATTGCTGACCAATCCGAGGTATCTTCCCCAACTTGAATATGTTGCTGTATCCTACCCAATAAAGACTTTGTGGGAGGGTGTTTTCATTCCCCTAACGCCTCGAACCTTCCGCGAGAGGATATAAACTGCTGATTTTAGGGTCCCCGGGCCACTTCTGTTCCATCTTTCAGTGTGTATAGTACATAGCAGGGGGCGGGAAGCGCCTCTTTCTCCGGCTGCGGTCAACAACCAGGTAATGGCCAATTAATAACTTCTTTCTTTGCTAGCTCAGCAGTTTAACTCTCGGGGCGGGTCCGAAGTTTTTCCGTTATGTAACCTTCCTTAAAAATGTAAAGAATCTGGTATCTATTTTATCTTTTAAACTACGTATTGGGATAGAGAGTGCTTAACCCTCTCGATCTCCCACTCATATTGTTTTGAGGTGAACTTTTTTTCTCAACCTATTCTTCCTTAACATTATGTAAATTTGTTTCTTTTCTAAAGTCACCTCCGTAGTATGGGATTAGCCCTTGCATCAGTGGCCTAAGAGCCAAATTAGGTTTTAAAAACAAAGTGTATTAGGAGTGCAGATCGCCTCCTCTCAAATTGTTATTTTGGAGGTCATGTAATCAACCTTCTTTTCATTTAATAGACCTCAGTAGGTTGGGTATTTTACCCCTGTGTCTATGTCCAGTGAGGACAACTCGAAGGTGGAGTTTGGTGTGGCCTTTGAGAGGCTTAAAGTTGAGAGCGAGTGGCTCTTTTTGAACATTGAGTGTTGTATGCCTCGTGGAGGCTTTTCAATGTAATTTGGAGCAAGGGCTCCTAGGCATGAATGGGGTTTTCTGCCCCTCTGTTGAAACTTGTGTTTGAGGTAAAACTGAGCTGATTGCCCAAGCATTGTGAAGTCAGGGCGCGAAGCCCAAATCCTGTAAATATTGTAACTACCCTTTTGACTTGCTACTTTGTACCTGCCATGCTTGTTATTTCCTTATTTTGAAAAGAAAATATAACCTTGTTAAATTTTAAATTAATTTTACTTTCGTAGCTTGAGACCCGTTCACACCCGCACCTTCTTTCACCTCTACCTACCGCTAAAACACGGTAACAAGTGGTAGCAGAGCGTGGTTGAATGGGTCTCAATTTAGCCCCTTTTGACGGCTAAACATTGTTTTGTTCCGAACTCTAACAATTTTCTCAGTTGCTGGAATTTTTTTGATTTTTTTTATTGTTCTGTCATCATGCCCGGCCCTCGCGATGTTCTCCATCTTAACTATTTGCGCAAGGAGGAGTTAATCTACGAATTGACTATTAGAAATGTGCAATCTGGAGGCACGGTTGCGATAGACACAAACAAGCTTAGAGAGTCCCTTGAGTTGCCTATTTCCATCCCCACCTTGGGAGAGAAAGAAATTGACGACTCTCTTTCCACGATCGTCGAGAATATTACTGGGCTAGCTTCTGTAGTTAGTTTTTTTGATGAAAATGATCCTTCTCCTAATCAAATTAAGCGTGTGCAAGCCAGGCTATATCATTTCTCAAATAGAGTTAACGATCTGTTGTCTCTAAAGCTGAATGACGTTCAGAAGAAGGAAGCTAGTACGCTGCTTGAAAATACTTCGGAATTGTCTAGCAAGGTCACTCAATTGTTAACGGGGGAGGTTCCTCCCAAAAGCGATCTACCCACCACAGTGAATGTAGGTAGTGAGGAAGAGCCTCCTAAGGGAGAAGCAAATAGGAAAACCATTGCTGCACAAACAACCTCTGCCCCATTGGACGAGTCTGAACGCCGTAACTCATTAAATAATGTACGTTCTGAATTAACTTCCTTGCCATTGAAACCTTTACCTACTATGTCACCAGGGTTTAGCAGCTTGCCTCATCCATTGGCAATGTTGCTCAGAGGTATCTCTAAGTTTTCCGTTAATACCACCAGTGACGTAATTTCATTTTTAAGATTTCTAGTTGAATTTCAGGATCATGCCCTTGTGTTTTCTCTTTCTCCATGTCAAATTTTGCAAATTATCTATCCTTATGCAATTGGTATTCTCTCTGACAAAATAGTAAGAGCCATAGCTGAACAGTCATCTATTGAAGATTTTCATGCACACTTGCTTGCAAATTTTATTCCCGCCCGCGCGAGGTCATCTCTGATTCAGAAGTACTATTATCGTGTACAGCGCTTGGATGAAAACTTGGCTGATTTCATACAGGACATTAAGTTTTATACTAGGGTGTTTGCCCTTCATTTTCCTGAAGATCAGATTGTACAGGCTATTGTAGAGGGAATTTCACCTCCCTATAGGTCATATTTGTGTTTCGCGGCGTGCCCGCAAACTTTCTCTGAACTTGAAGCATTGGCCGTCTCAGCAGAAGGAGTTAGATACGCCGATTCTTTGCGTGTAGCGAAAGAACCCCCGCCTTCCTTTAGTAATACTCGGCCTCCACCTCGCCGATCAGTCACCCCTCGTAAATGTTATGCTTGTGGGTCGCCTGACCACCTGCGCAATAAGTGTCCACTGATCAAGTCGAGTGGGACAAGGAATGGGGATGGTTCATCACAAGGCTGTTTTAAATGTGGGGCTTTCTCACATATCGCCAACAATTGCCCAAACTCAAATAGCACCCCCTCCTGCTCAACTTCTGGTGCAAATTCCACCTATGCCAATAATAAAAAGTGACTAGTGGCTTCGGCTGAGTCGACTAATCCATCTTCCCGAGACTCAGCCCCTGGTAAACAGGTTGTAAATTCAGGGAACGAGCAGTCTTCAAATTTATCTTTTGAATGCCCTAAAGAATGTCTTAGGATTGCGGCGGATACCCCCGCACCTATTCCTTTTCTTAAGATTGAGTTAAATAACGAGCCCATAACCGCTCTATTAGATTCAGGTAGTGTTTGTTCAATTATTTCGGACCAATGGTATTCAAAATTTAAGTCTGTTTGTAAACTACCTGACTATGTCTCCTCTCCTGTTCAATATGTTTCGGCTAATTCATCCCCATTAGAAATTCTAGGTTCCTTACTGGTCAAAATTCGTATTTTTAAATTTACATGGAAAACCAAACTGTTTGTGGCTAAGCACTTGTCTTGCCCCATCATACTTGGGAGCGGACTTCATTTCTCACACTGGTCTTGTGCTCGATCTTCAGAGTAAGTCGTGCACATTCAAATTTGCGTCCAAATGTAAAATTCCCTTGTTAAAGTGTAATTCTGTGTCATGTTCACCTATTTCGCCTACCCAGGATGAGATGTTGTTAGACCTTAGACATCTACCTGAGGAGCAGGCTGATAGTATTCGTAAATTATGTCAGTCATTTCCAGAGGTGTTCTCTGATACTCTTGGTGTTACTGACCTTATTGAATACAAAATTGAGGTCACGGATTCGATTCCTGTCCGTTTTCCACCATATAGGCTATCTCCACCTAAAATGAAGGCATTGAAAGAAATCATCGATCAAATGTTGAAGGATGGTATTATTAGGCCCTCTAAGTCGGCGTATTCTTCGCCTATTTTTCTAGTCCCGAAACCCCAAGGAGGCTTCAGGCCTGTCATTGATTATAGGGCTCTCAATCGGAAGGTGGTGTTACAACCTGTGCCCCTTCCCGACCTTCATTCTTGTTTTTCATGGTTCCGTAAGGCCAAGTTCTTTACTATCTTGGACCTGAATCAGGCCTATAATCAAATTCCCCTTGCCGAAGAGTCTAAACACCTCACAGCGTTTGCCACGGACTGGAACTTATACGAATACAACCGCGTGCCTTTCGGGCTCCACACGGGAGCAGCTGTACTCACTAGGCTACTAGATAGGGTCTTCTCCGACATCAAATTTGAGTACTTATATCACTACTTGGATGATGTCGTCGTATTTTCAGAGACTTTTGAAGAACATCTAGATCATCTGCGAGAAGTTCTCAATCGCCTTCGTAAGGCTGGGTTAACTGTTAAGTTGTCCAAGGTTGCCTTTGCTAAGCCCTCTATGTCATTCCTAGGGCATATTGTATCACCTGATGGTGTAGCAGTCGATCATTCTAGAACACAGGCCATCCGTGATTTTAAACCTCCCAAGGACATTAAAGGTATCGCCAGGTTCATTGGTATGGTGAATTTCTTCAGGAAGTTTATTCCTAACTTCGCTAATAGAGCGGCGCCCTTAAACCTTCTTCGTAGGAAAGGCATCAAATTCGAGTGGGGACCTTCTCAACAAGCCGCTTTTGAAGATCTTAAATTAGCTCTCTGTAATGCCCCTGTACTTGCTATGCCTGATTTCTCGGAGAAATTCATCGTCCAAACCGACGCGTCGTCGTCAGCAGTAGCTGCAGTCCTTCTTCAAGAGACTGAACTAGGGAGGCGACCAATCGCCTATGCATCTAGGACTCTATCGGCTCAAGAAGCCAAGTATTCCATCTATGAGCTCGAAGGTTTGGCAGTCTTATTCGCCTTAGAGAAGTTCCGTCTCTATCTGGAACACGTCAAATTTGACCTGGAGACAGATAATCAAGCCTTAAGCTGGGTCTTAGGTAGGCCGCGTCGTACTGGTCGTATAGCCCGTTGGGCCATCCGTATTTCTGCCTTCCAATTCGATGTCCGGCATATCAGAGGTACCGAAAATATTGTTGCTGATGGACTCAGCCGTATGTTTTCCAACGACGTCGAGACCCATGAACCGGTCGATAGTTCATCACCTTCCGAGTCCATACTATCTGATGTTAATGCCATCTTAACAGATGTTCCCATGCTCTTTAGGGATATCGAGAAATACCAACGTGAAGATCCGACGCTGGCTCCGATAATGGAAACCCTTTCTTCTGGGGAACATGTCGTCTCTTATGTTCTGAGGAATGGTGTTCTATGTTGCCCCTCGAGGCATGATAAGATGATGAAAGTTGTCGTTCCAGCTGTTCTTGTACCTATGATCTTCAAGTATTATCATGAGACCCCATTAGGAGGGCATCTTGGAATCTTTAAAACTCGTGAGAAGATTCGTGAAATGTTCATCTGGAAAGGTATGGACGGTGAAATCCGTGAACTAGTAAAAGCTTGTAAATCTTGTTTGCTCAGTAAACCCACCATGTCCACCAAGGTAGGCCTTTTGTCTTCGCATCAAGCGTCGCGTCCCATGGAACGCTTGTATATTGATTATGTAGGACCCTTCCCCCAGTCTAAGGGAAATGCTAACAAGTTTATCTTTGTATGCGTAGACGGCTTTACTAGATTTTCCTGGTTATTTCCGACTAAGCTGGCTACCGCTCAGTCTACCATTACTTGCTTAAATTCTATTTTTGCCTCTTTTGGTCCGTGCCAATATATTGTGTCTGATAATGCTAAGGCGTTCACATCAAATCTTTTTCGTAAATTCTGTTTCGACTTGTCCATCTCTCATGTAACTACTTCTGCTTATTACCCTCAACCATCTCTGGCTGAACGGGTTAACCGTAATCTCAGGTCCGCGCTTATTGCCTATCATCATGAAGATCATTCCAGGTGGGATACGTCCCTTCATTGGTTAGCTTTTGCTTTGAATTCGGCGGTTCATGAATCACATAAATTTACTCCAGCCTCTTTGATATTCAAGTTTGTTCCCAACACGCCGCTCTCTAACCTCTGGTCTCTGAGTGACATTCTGCCCGAGACAGTAGATCCGGACAACATTAAAGATCTTTGGAAGAAGGCTAAAGCCAGTCTTAAAGTGTCTCATGATAAGGTTAGGGAAAGGTATGATCGTGGACGGAGACCCACCCCTTTGAAGGTAGGTGACCAAGTTATGGTCAAGAACTTTGTTCCCGCGGGCAAGCTTTCCCCCAGATTTCATGGGCCTTGTATCATTCTCGATTTTCTTACGCCGGTTACGTTGTTATTAAGTAATCCAACCACCGAGAGGATATTTAGGGTTCACCTGTCACAGGTGAAACCAGTGTAAATTTTGTGTCAACTTGCTTCATATAATCGT
Source organism: Anabrus simplex (assembly GCF_040414725.1). Classification (NCBI taxonomy): domain Eukaryota; kingdom Metazoa; phylum Arthropoda; class Insecta; order Orthoptera; family Tettigoniidae; genus Anabrus; species Anabrus simplex. The sequence continues at coordinate 149,144,828 of NC_090269.1, read as the reverse complement.
GAAAGGAATATGAAGGTTATATTTTTTTGAGTTTCACCTTTAAGGCTTTCTGCCCCTTCTATAAAATTTAGTTTCATATGTAAGTATTTTTGTAAACCCTCCCCGCACCGTTAAACTGCCATTCTGTCCTTACCACGGCCATTACCACGCTCCCGTCTCCTGCTATACACACTGTGGCTTGCTTATATTAAATGCCATGGATATCTGCACGCCGCTGGCCCCTCAACCTCTCCACCAAGCCTGTGCCCTCAAAAAATGATGATGGTCCAACAATTCTGCCGCCTAGTTTTAATGTTTCAGTGCCCCCGCAGCCGCGTAGCGCCGTGCCGCGACTGGGCTTGAGGAAGGGCCCCCTCGACCCCAGCGAGGACGACATGTGCACGGCGAGCCGGAGCTCTCCTCCCGGCCAAGGCTGATGTGCGGCGCACGACCTGCTACTTGCCCGCAGCCTGTATATGTTCACCGCGGGCGCGGCGTGTTTCAACACCACTGCTCCCCTCATAGTGCGGGCGAGCGGTATCTCAGGGTACTTGAGGGGTCCGAGCGGCCTCCTCTGGACGCAAGCTGCAACGGCCGGTCTGACCATCCAACTTAATCAACATCAACTACATGGGCAGTTACTATAAGAGATGACTACACTTGGGAATTCAACAACAAAATCTGGTGGACTTAGAAAATTTTTCCTCGATGTTAAAACTAAAGTTTTCCTTCTCAATTCAACTTCTACAACCATAAAAACTTTACTTCTCCAGTTACAACAAAATTTTGAAACTGAATCAAACCACATTAAGAAAATCTTATAAATTTTTCGGCAATTAATCTCCATATCTACATCAAAACTTGGACCTTGTTTTCAAACAAATTTCATGTGTCACCCCTGGAGGAACGTTTGGGGGGGGGGGGGAGGTCTGTACCGGGCGGTACACCTCCACGCCGCTAATTTAAAAGTTGCACCTGTTGAAACTCCTCTGCTGGAGGAAGTCTGAACTTTATTGACGGTATTAATTTTCAAGTTTCTCAGAAGATGTCACTACCTGGAAATTTTGGAGTTTTTGAACTGTGTCATTTTCGACGTATTTTTGTTTTGCTTGTAGTAAGAAGTGTGAACTTTCTCTTCTAGAGGACACTACTGAAGATCAACAATAGTGCACCCTAGTGCGGAGTGAAAGAACTGTTTTTTGGAGAAATTTTTATTTCAAAAGTTTGTTTCTTGTTAAATTTCTTTCTGTTATTGTTTAAGTTGGCTGTATACCCCTCTCTTTCCCCTTGTTTTGTATTTACCCAATCCCGAATTTCTTTTATTAATTGCTGACCAATCCGAGGTATCTTCCCCAACTTGAATATGTTGCTGTATCCTACCCAATAAAGACTTTGTGGGAGGGTGTTTTCATTCCCCTAACGCCTCGAACCTTCCGCGAGAGGATATAAACTGCTGATTTTAGGGTCCCCGGGCCACTTCTGTTTCATCTTTCAGTGTGTATAGTACATAGCAGGGGGCGGGAAGCGCCTCTTTCTCCGGCTGCGGTCAACAACCAGGTAATGGCCAATTAATAACTTCTTTCTTTGCTAGCTCAGCAGTTTAACTCTCGGGGCGGGTCCGAAGTTTTTCCGTTATGTAACCTTCCTTAAAAATGTAAAGAATCTGGTATCTATTTTATCTTTTAAACTACGTATTGGGATAGAGAGTGCTTAACCCTCTCGATCTCCCACTCATATTGTTTTGAGGTGAACTTTTTTTCTCAACCTATTCTTCCTTAACATTATGTAAATTTGTTTCTTTTCTAAAGTCACCTCCGTAGTATGGGATTAGCCCTTGCATCAGTGGCCTAAGAGCCAAATTAGGTTTTAAAAACAAAGTGTATTAGGAGTGCAGATCGCCTCCTCTCAAATTGTTATTTTGGAGGTCATGTAATCAACCTTCTTTTCATTTAATAGACCTCAGTAGGTTGGGTATTTTACCCCTGTGTCTATGTCCAGTGAGGACAACTCGAAGGTGGAGTTTGGTGTGGCCTTTGAGAGGCTTAAAGTTGAGAGCGAGTGGCTCTTTTTGAACATTGAGTGTTGTATGCCTCGTGGAGGCTTTTCAATGTAATTTGGAGCAAGGGCTCCTAGGCATGAATGGGGTTTTCTGCCCCTCTGTTGAAACTTGTGTTTGAGGTAAAACTGAGCTGATTGCCCAAGCATTGTGAAGTCAGGGCGCGAAGCCCAAATCCTGTAAATATTGTAACTACCCTTTTGACTTGCTACTTTGTACCTGCCATGCTTGTTATTTCCTTATTTTGAAAAGAAAATATAACCTTGTTAAATTTTAAATTAATTTTACTTTCGTAGCTTGAGACCCGTTCACACCCGCACCTTCTTTCACCTCTACCTACCGCTAAAACACGGTAACAATCACCATAACACTTATTATTATTTTTTTATACATCGAGTTGAGCCTCTATGGACTGCGTGGTAACAACCAACTTCATTTCAGTGTCTAGGTCTTGTTCTTGTTCCGTATTTGACTTCCTGCCAGTATCTTCTGAGCCCAGCGACGAGTGCCTGTTTATGCTCATCCGACAAAGGTCCTTTCCGTCTTCTGGAAGTTGATGCCATTTGGAAACCTTGATAGTTGTTCACCAATCTTCTGAATGTGCTCCTGTCATGAATTTCTTGGTCTGAAAAACCAATCTGCATCAGATCTTTTTCGCATTCCTGGAACCATCTCGGCCTTGTTGCCTTAGATTGAATAAAATTCCATATTCTTTTTGTTAGCCGACCATCAGTCATCCTCAAGAGATGACCGTAAAATAATAGCCGTCTCTTCTTAATTGACGCTGTGAGAGGTTCTGTCTTGCTGTACAAATCCTCATTTGGTCTCATTCGCCACTGTCCATCAACCCACCTATTACCTAGGATTTTTCTTAGTATCCTGCGCTCTCTTTTTTCCAGCCGATCAGCTTGACCTTTACAACTTAAGGTCAAAGTTTCAGATGCATATAATCCCTCAGGTTTTACAACTGTGTTATAGTGTCGGAACTTGGCCCCTATACTCATAGACTTGTTATTATAGATATTCTTTGTCATTTGGTATGCCTGGTCTAACTTCCTCATCCTGACATTGATTGCTTCCTCTTCTAATCCATTCTGCTGGATGACTTCACCAAGATATCTGAAATTCTTGACTCGACCGATTTTTCCAAGATTAGTGATCATCCGTTCTGGTCCATCACAGATGTTTGTCATATATTTTGTCTTTGGAATAGAAATCTGGAGTCCTACCTTTTCAGCAACTTCTGACAGCCTATTGATCTTGTTGACTGCTGAATCTATGTTGTTAGCAAAAATGGCCAGATCATCCGCAAAGGCCAGGCAGTCAACGTACACCCCTTTGTGCTTAGGACCAAGTCTGAACTGATCTTCCTTTGTTTCTTCTTGGTCTAACAACTTCCTCCACTCTCGAATGACTTTTTCCAAAACACAGTTGAAGAGGAGTGGGGATAGTCCATATCCCTGTCTGACACCCGTTCTGATTGTAAACGGTTCTGAGATCTCACCCATAAATTTTACTTTCGGCACTGTGTTGGTTAGAGTTTGTTTGATCAAATTTCTTGACGTATCGTCCACTCCAAACTCTTCCAAAATATTCATTAATGACTCGCGGTCAATGGAGTCATATGCTTTCTGAAAGTCACCAAACACAACCACGTAACTGTGTCCTCCTGTCTTCTTGTACCTTATGATGCTCTTCAGGTTAAATATCTGTTCTGGGCACGAACGGCTTTTTCTGAAGCCAGCCTGATATTCCCCAATCTGTTGGTCAAGGTGAGCTTCAATTCGGTTCTGAACTGCTTTGGAGAAAATCTTATAGGGAACAGATACTAATGAGATGCCCCTGTAGTTGTTGACATTCTTTTTATCACCTTTCTTGTGCAAAGGGTGGATTAGTGCTGACAGCCATTCAGTTGGTATCACCCCAGTTCTCCAGATATCTTCAAAAAGCTTGACTAGTACATCTAGAGTTTCATCATTTGCCAGCTTCAGTAGTTCTGCCACTATCGAATCTTCACCAGCTGCCTTATTATTCTTTAAGCTGTTTATAATCTGTTTGATCTCCTCTTTACAAGGAGGGGTTGAGTTGGGTAATTTGTGGATCGGGTCGCACACAGGGAATCTTTCTTTTGGTTCATCACAGTTAAGAAGGTTTTCAAAGTACCAAGATATGATCGTACAGTTTTCTTTGTTGGTCAAGCCTAGCTTTCCATTTTCATCTCTTAAACAAAGGCTGGGGGCTTGGTACCCTCTCAAATTAGTCTTGAATGTTTGATAGAAGTCTCTGGAATTGTTTTTCCGGAAATCCTTATCGATCTGTTCTAACTGCTGTTTCTCATATAGTCGCTTGACCCTTCAGAAGGTCTGGCTGCTGCTTTTCGAGCTTCACGGAACACATCGAAATCTTCAGATCTTCGGGTCGAGTTCCACTTTTTCCAGGCATTTGTTCTTTGGGTCAGCACTTCATCACACACCTCATTCCACCACCTATGCTTTCTCTTCTTAGCTGTCAGGATTGCAGTATTAGCTGCTTGTTGGATCTTGGAGGCGATGTTCGTCCATTCATGAGATTCAAATGTCAGTTGCTGGTGGTATTGTTCTAAGACATTTTGATTGATTTTTAACTTTCCAATGTCGTATTTATAAATTCTGTTTCTTGGTTTCAGGGCCTTATTGAGAGGATTGAAGTTAATTTTGATCTTGGAGAGGTAATGATCTGAATCAAACTGGGCACCTCTCTGCACTTTAAGGTTCATTATTTCCTTAATCGCTCTCCTGGATATTGTTACATGATCAATCTGTTTCTCTCCAAACACATTTCCTGGTGATCGCCAAGTTTTTTGTTTGCTTGGCTTGTGTTTGTAGAATGTTGACATTATCTGAAGATTGAAGGCACGACATAGATTGACAAGTCTTATACCATTTCTACTAGTCATTTTGTGAGCAGGATATTTTCCAATTGTTGACCTGAATTGTGGTTCTATTCCCAGCTGAGCATTAAAGTCGCCTAATAAGATCTTGACGTTCTTAGATGGTATTTTCTCCAACTGTTCTTCAAGAAGGTCCCAAAACTGTTCGACTTTCTCAGGATTACGTCTGTTGTCCTCATTGATCGGTGCATGCACATTGATCAGTGTGTATCCTTTGTTACCGCAGCTGAGAGTTAGAATGGAAAGTCTCTCAGAGGGGCTGAAGAAGTCCACGATTGAACTAACAACCTTCTTATGAACAACAAAAGCTGTGCCAAGTAAAGGCATGTTCTTTCCTATTTTCATAACCCTTTTGCCTTTATTAATCCTTGTCCATCATCATCGTCAATTCTTTGTGTTTTCCCACTTTCAGTAGTGAATTGACATTCAGCGTCCCAAAGTAGTATTTCTGTTTCGTCTTGAATTTTGTACGTGTAGTAATGTCCTCAAAGCATCTTGGTTCAGGCTCCCCAGAATCCACAGGCCTGATTGCGCTCTTAGGAGCGGTAGATTCCCTCAACGAGGTACTACCTGGGGTAGTGTCCTTTTTGTGACGACATTCCATGATGCTTGGTTGTTCAAACCAGTATGGGTCGGAAAACTCCTTCCCGGTAGTAGAACCAAGGTTGTAAGCCCTGGGGCTCAACAATAGGCCGCTCCTCTGGTGTCAGACGCCTTTTGCAGCCGCTTCACTGAAGAACAGACGCTGCTGAATGAGGATAGTTCATCCGCTTTATCCGCCGTTGGGACTTGATTGTCGTCTTCCGCCGTCTAAACCGTTGACTATCTTCACCGTAACTCTGGAAGGGACCCTCACAAGGTACTACCAGCCGGGCCAGCTGGACCAAGCAAACACTTATTATTATTATTATTATTATTACATTAAAATCAGAAATTACACTGGGCATGAAATATCTACTGAAAAATAGGATTCAATATTACGTCAAAAACAAATGAACTCATGTCAAAATGATTCAGATAAATATGCGAGAAAAACTGAGGAGAAAACACGAATATTATCTGATTATTATTATTATTTTTATTATTATTATTATTATTATTATTATTACACCATGACATTTACATCCCGAGTCGTCAGATGTAATTGTCCTGCTCTCTCTCCTAACTCTTACTGCAAATGACGGCTAAAAGAAAATAACTACACCATCCAGTACGTGAAATTTTTATATACAAGAATACATGAATTTACTGACCTAAAATTGACCACGAATTGTTCATGTCGTCCTCAATTACATATTACAAAATTATAACATGCTCATTACCTTAGTGCTGGACGGCAGGCTGGGTCCTCCTTAGCCCCCGTTTACATGGATCTATTCCATCTTCCACATCTTGTTGAGAATATTTAACGCTTCGTGCACACGATTAGGATCCATTTTAACATCTGCGTAGCACACGTAAGATTTATCGCAACACACGCACCCTTAGCAATTATAGTAAAAAAATATAAATTACACAGCACATGAATTAGCACCCATTGAGTTGTTGTTCATTGTCAGGAAAAAGCTACCTGGCCTGGTGTCCTTCACGAGGTGTCTCCCAAGCTCGCCCCTTACAGTTTGTTTATACAAGGGATTTACCAGTCATTCACCTCACTCGGACGTAGAAAGTGGACGTGCGGACCTTGTCCGTTATATCACAATAGTAAACAAGTCTCTCCCTGTAATTAGTACAACTAATGCTCGATCCCAATGTCTCCAGTGAAACAGTAATTTTCATAGACTGCGGAAATTGATTGCAATGCTTCTATGTAGTCACAGAGAAATTTTATGAAAATATAGTCCTCCAGGAAATAATAATTTCTTCACCCAAATTCTAGTGCGTAAGCTACGTGTGAGCTAAGGAAATGTTGTACAACTATATGTTCTGAAGGGTCCCATTGTTCATCTGCGTTCTCCGCCGTGCTCACCACGTTAAGTGTTCATTTAGGAAGTATTTTATAAAAATAAACATCATCGTCATTTCTACTGTAATAAGTGTTTGAATGTTTCCTATGACCGGATGTTATTATAAAAGTTCTCCCCAACTGTTCATTGTCTGATCAAAGACTTTACTCACTCAAAGCTACGGCCGTCACTTAGCGCTGCACCTTCTGAAGAGTCGCCTGTATACACTAAAATTTCAACCAAGACTGGGGTATCGGCACACTGTCGTTGCCGGTTTTGTAAATTCACACACCCCCGCCTCAAAGTAGTCCCACTGGAGGGGATGTGGCGTAGTGATATTGCACCTTGGATCACTTTTCCACTTGTCCGTTCAGAAAATGCACTCCAGATATTCCAAAATTTGGTTTGATTCATATGTTGCATGGCACTATCAGAAATGATCGTAGATTATTTTACGAATTGAAATGCGTCATAGGACCTATTTACACTCGAAGCACGGCACTTTCCTGCCATGACAGTTAACTTCCCGGGCGAAACCACTCTTCCACACAACGCTGAAAACTTATTATTTATGGAATTGCTAATCACGTATTCGCGTAAATAATTCCTCAAATATTATTTGCAGATCAGGACACAGTATTTCTCTACTTCTTCCGACACCAAATCACGAACTACTGGATAAATATTCCCACTGTTGTAGGGCAGTTTAATTTCGGAATTTCTGATTGGCTAGAATTTTGCCGCCGAACATTGGCGTGGGCAAGACCATTTTTGCCAAGGGGTTGCAGGCATTATTTCTGTTTCTGTCACTCGAACTGGGAGTGGTGCATTCCAATATGTCTTCTCTCGTGAGAATATTTTTGTAGAAAGTTTCGCATAAGGCGGTGTCATAAACTATATTAGATTAAGCTCTTAGCCAAACCTATTTCCTGTACGTGACTTTAAGTGGTTTCAAGGGATGTATTTCAGCCAGTGTGTGGTCCCTGGGTAGTGCTTTGTGAAACTGCCAGCTCTTCCCTGCTTTCTGCAGTATTCACGTATATGAATTTCAATAATTTAATTAATGCGTCCATTATGTCAATGAGCTTATGGGTGCAATAGGCAGGGATTGCCTCATACACACACAACATCCCTCCGTTATGAAGACGAAGCCATTTTTGTTGTTTTGATTCCCAGCAATGTCTAGTGGCTTAGCGCTGATTCCATTGGTCAATTCTGTCAAAGACTTGGCAATTCTTTGATCGATTAGAACATGTTCTAATTCACTTTCAAGACTTTTGAAGACTTCTGAAGACTTGTTAAGCAATGCAAGCGATTCGACAAGTAGACTTGTGAAGTCTTGAATTTGACAAAAATTGATCGTGTCCAACAGGCTTAAGAGTCGCCAGCCGCATTTTCTCTGGTGTCATCAGGTACGTCACGCGGAGGCCAGTGTTAGCAGAAAAAGTCGTTTTGTTTCTCACTGAAAATAGATTTTTTTAAAGTATAATTTTATGTGCCCAATCGATAGAGCGGTCTTATATTAGTCTAGTGCGATATTCCATTCAAGAATATTTATTGACGGTGATAGAACAACAAGAGAAATAGTTAGTACTTCCAGTAGCGGTAGCGGCTGATCCTTTACAAACATTATTTCCTTAACGAATGAATGAACAGTAATTAACTGCATTAACAGAAATGTACTTAATATACACATAATCAATAATCATACTTTTATTTATTTATGTATTTGTTTATTTGTTTATTGGGAATGGAATATCATATCGCCGAATTACAAAGATCTTCAAGACAATAACACTGTCTGGCATAAGGTCATTGTTCATGGCGTGACAGTGAAAATCTAGCACAACATATACGTAACAAAATGCAGGAGAACAATGTGCGCTCTTTATAAACGAGAAGTTGATACAAATGTTTCCAGCACACTTCTTATCATTTAAATTGAAACAAATGCAAATGATGTGCTCTGGGTTATTTCCAACAAAGGAGTAGTGTTACGAAAATTTTGCAAACTTTGGGCTGAGAAGATTTGGGAGTAAAGAGATGAGCTGCTACACTACGCGGTATGTTTTGAGCTGTCAGCGGAGAGATGAAATGACATTAGTAGACGAAAACACGTGAGAGGAATTTAAAAAGCAGGAGAGATCATAATATGAAGATAAATTTGGATTTCAAGAACCAGGTATAATTGGACAGTTCTGGTACCACCTCCACCTCCGGCTCCTTGAAAAATAGGGCGGTTCGCTATGAGGGCGCTCTTAACCTCACATGACCTTACGCTGGCTACGTGTCCAGCCCTACCCTCACAGATCCCGGGTTCGACCCCAGGCCTAAGGGCGTTAACCATACCGACCTAAGTTCGAATCCGAGGCTAATCGCATAACAGTGCAGGCTTAACCTTACATGATGTTAATGGCTAAGAGTGTACGCTTAACCTCTGCTGAACAGGCGTTAACCTAACCGGGTTCCCTTCCCTACTTTAGCTTAGCGGCTACACGTTGTACTAATAGGACTAGGGAGATGGTGCAAGACTTAATACATATACTTTATTGATAGGGACGTAACATTGGAAGGCAACCTCAGGGCCTTGGAGCTGAACTTTGAAAAAGATGGCGGCTACACATATTGTATTAATGGGACTAGCGAGCTGGTGTTAGGCGCAATACACATGCTTTATTCATAGGGGTGTAACATTGGGAAGCATCTTTGGAGGTCAAAGCTGAGTGACTGCAGAGTCGTTCCTCCTCCTCATCCTCCTCCTCTTCGTAGACTTAGACTTCCCCCTTTTCATCCTTCTCCTCCTCCTCATAGATTTAGTAGCGTATAACTATCTCCTCCTCCTGAGTGCAAGCTTAACCTAACAGGGACGGATTCGATTCCAAGCTTAACCTAACAGGCACGGATTTGACCTCAGGCTTAACCTTGCAAGGGCGTTACAGACTCAAGTTTGAGATTCAATCCCAGGCTTAACCTAACTAGACAAGATAAGACATTGACCAGGGTAACTTTAGGGGGATTTGAAGCTGAACTTGAAACAAGAGAAGGGCAAAAGGACAAATGGACAAAAGGACTAAAGAGCAGAAGGGCTAAAGGGATTATGCTATAGTCTAGGGATCACAACTGAACTTGGAAGGGCCGAAGTGCTAAAGGATAAAAGGGCAAAGGGGCTAAAGGGAATGAGCAAGTGCCATTACTTAACTCGGATTAGATAATAACAATTAAATCCATATCTCAAAAAGTTTTATGCACGCCGTGTGCGCTGCGGAGCGTTGACCTTGAAGTGCCCAAGCAGCGGCCTGTCCCTGTTGGTGCAATGCAGGTCGATTACTGCTTGGATTTAGGCCTAAGTCATGCCACAAATGGGGTACTATTTTACAAGTTGCTTTACCAACATAGACAAGTCTTACGGCGACGATGAGATAGGATAGGGCTAGGAGTGGGAAGAAAGCGGCTGTGGGCTTAATGAAGCTTGATGTGAAAAGGAGTACTTATTGCACTGCACCAAATACATTGTAGAGAATACGCGTCACTTTGCGAGATATCGCAAGACCTTTATTGCCAGCGCACCTAGCGGGGCAGCCTTGAAACTGGGTATAGTAGTCTACTACACACTGTTAATTATGCCGAAAGTGTCAGATTCTAAGTCGTCTTTAATTAAAAAGTGGTTACAGGAGTTTTCTCATTTCACATTGGATGGTAAAATTCTATTCTGTGACCTTCGCCGCAAAGAAGTGAGTTAAACTTGTTTTATATTTCCACCTAACAAGTTATTATCAGTTTAGCAAAAGAAATATGGTTTTTAATTGATGCCTATTAAGATACGTAAAAGTGAAGCTGCCTAAAAATGTTTTAGAACCTATTGTATTTGAGGGTCTATTTTAGGGAGCTAAAATAACAACTAACCACCTAAAAGTACGAGGGATGTAATCACTATTGCATGTTGTCTCAACAAACACAAACACCCTCAACGCTGACCATTCAGCCAAGGATTCGGACGAAAGAAAATCATTATTTAGTTTCATTATTTGTATCAGTTTTAACCCGCAAGCTTTGTAGTTTCAATCTTGGTGCCTGTTGTTTAAGGTCGGACCGCCAGGTGCGCCACTGTCAACATGTCTGTCACAGTTTACTACGGGAGAATACGGAAGTGTCCAGTGTTGTCTATAGTATAGTGTATTTGACTGCACTAAATTTAAAAAGAAAATGCAACTTAAAACCTTTCAAACGATATATAACACATTAATTCAATTCTTTAACTGATTAAAATATTTAACTTCACAAAACTTCACAGCTCTTTTGTGGTTACCGTGTATCAGTGGCGGTTTGTGAACTTTCATATCTGAGGGTCGCGTTGTGGCTTAAAAGACACGACACGGTTAATAAAAGTGTAAACTGCTCACATATATTTACACATGCAAGTATTAACATTAAAACACAATACAGTGTGTCAAAATACACATAAGCTTACCTTATCACTAACACTTATCATACCGGGCGAGTTGGCCGTGCGCTTAGGGGCGCGCAGCTGTGAGCTTGCATCCGCGAGATAGTAGGTTCGAATTCCACTGTCGGCAGCACTGAATATGGTTTTCCGTAATTTCCCATTTCCACACCTTAATTAAGGCCACGGCCGCTTCGTTCCAACTCCTAGCCCTTCCCTATCCCATCGTCGCCATAAGACCAGTCTGTGTCGGTGCGACGTAAAGCAAATAGTAAAAAGAAAACACTTGTCACAGATCCACTCTTCTTTCTTTCTTTCTTTCTTTCTTTCCTTCTTTCTTTACCTGTAGGCTACCTTTCAGTTGCAGCTGAACTTCTCAGGAATGTCTTTATTCTATTTGACGTAGAGAAACACATTTCTCTTTCCACAGTAGTCATTGGTTTGGTAAAAGTAAAAACTAAACTCATGTTCTCATCCCGAAGTGGTGCAGCTTTTTTCAGGCACACCCCCATTGTAGGTGAGCTGCACGTACCATTTCAACCACACAATAGCCCAACTGCTATTCTTAAATCTACGGCAGTACCGGAATCGAACCCAGGCCTCCAAGGACGCCAGCTAACCGTTACGCTACGGAGGCGGACATTGGTTTGGACGAAAATGAAAATCCACAACCTGTTTCCAGTCGTCCGACCGGGTCAGGAATGGAATGAATGTAACCCCATCTAGTGGCGAGGATAGGAACTGTGCCGGCTGCCGAAGCCTGTCGCACTTTTCTGAGGCAATGATAAATGTCTGACAGTAAAATGAAATGTTAATGGAGAGTATTGCTGGAATGTTATATGACAGGGAAAACCGGAGTACCCGGAGAAAACCTGTCCCACCTCCACTTTGTCCAGCACAAATCTCACATGGAATGACCGGGATTTGAACCACGGTATCCAGCAGTGAGAGGCCGGGGCACTGCCTGTTGAGCCACGGAGGCTTCATTGGTTTGGATATGGTATCATTTTCAACAATAGTACATTCGGAAATACAAGTCAATGAACTGTGTAGCTCCTTTTTATTTACAGAGAACGACCTGCAACTAATGAAGGAATAATCGAATACTTTTAATGATCGAATAACCTCCATCCGATTATTTAAATAATCGAATAAATATTCGAATAAAATAATCGAATTCGGTTCAAATATTATTCAGTTCAATAATCGAATACTTTTATGACTATAATAACTTCCATCTGATTAATTAAATATTCGAATAAATAATCGAATGGAAAATTTACTATTCGATTGCTTCATTGATTCGAATGCAGTTCCGGAGGAACAATCGAAAAATAAGCGAATAGAAAAAATAATTTTTTCTTTACTTCATTCATTCGAATGAATTATCGAAAAAAAATCGAATGATACAAATATTCTCTATTCGATTGCCTAATTTATTTCAATGAATAATCGTAAAGTAATCGAATGGAAAAATACTCGAATAATCGAATAAATGATTATGTTGTATTCGATTATTCCACCACTACCTTCTACCCTTCTCGATCACTGTTTACTTGTGACCGAGGCTCTCTCGTTACAACAGGCCTCTTAGCCAGCGGAAACGTTTGTACACTATGTACTTTAAACCTGCCAGGTTCTGCCGTCTGTCTTTGTCGTCGTCACCATCCACGACACTGAGTCGTTCATTCTCCATGGTTTCCTCAGGGGAGGGAGATGTGGTGACTAGGCACTCCGTGGACGGTGGTCTCACTGACCGGGAACAGTGGGCCTTCTTCCTGGGAGAACTAGTTTCCCCAGAATGTGATCGAACAAGAAGGCGTCGGGTCCTCACGCTCTTGCATACCGTTTCTGTCTTTCTTTGGAGGAGAGCCGGCAGATGGCTTGCCGGTCTTCTTTTGGGATATCCTGCAAGCCCCGATTGAGTTGGAGAAGGCCTCTTCTCCAATTTCTTGGGGGAGCTCCGGGGCTTTCCCTTCTCATCCTTTCTGGTCTGGGCATTGGAAGGAGGGCTGGACTTCCCAGCCGTATTTGGAGAAGTCTTTCCCCCCACCCTGTTCGGGGAAGACTTCCCAGCAAAACGTTCGTGGAAAGGGCAACAACGTACGTTTTTACTCTCATGAGGTTCCAAAACCTTCCCAGAATCTCCAGTTTCCTTCAGTACTTGTTGTTGGTGGTGGTAGTGATTATTGTTTTAAGAGGAAGTACAGCTAGGCAACCATCCTCTATATAACACTAATCAGAGGGAAAAAATGGAAGGGATCCGACACATCGAAAAAAGAAGATATCGACCGAAGTAAGACAAGGGCCACGAAGGGCGTGAAAATGAAAGCCCTCGCAAACCTAATAGCGTCGGGGTCGGAAAAGAACAAGAGTTGACCAAGAGAGGTCGGATAGGATAGATTAAAGTGAGGAGCCTGGCACAAATAAGTGGAAGCAATGCCAAGACTCAGCTAAGGGCCCCATGGTCGCCAACCCACGCTCCAAAGTTCAGAGCCCCTGAGGCCCCTTTTAGTCGCCTCTTACGATAGGCAGGTGATACCGTGGGTGTTATTCTACCACCCCCACCCACGGGGGGTCAGCACTTGTTGCTCTTGACTATTCGATGCCAGCTCTCTAGAGATAAATGGTATAAAACTCTGTGGGGTGATACGCACGTTCAAGACCTTTTCAGCAAAGGAGAAGGAGAACTCCGGAGCAGCCATTGATTTGAATTTTCTCGGGGCGTCTGGATAAGGAAGCTTATCCAGAGATTTTATCTCCTGAATCTTCTTCTCCTACTAAGATGTGAGACACTCCTTGGAGCTAGGAGCATGCACACCTGGACAGTTGACGCACATAGGTGGTGATGTGCAGTCAACCCCATCATGTTCGCATTTCCCACACATTTTGCAGGTCATTGAACCTTGACATCTCAATGAGGTGTGGCCACAATTTTGGCAGTTATAGCACCTCATTGGTGCTGGAATATACGGACGAACACTCAGTCGGAACAGAGCTACTTTTATTATTTCAGGTACGGTATCGGAGTCTAAGGTATGGGTGAAAGCGCCCGTATCGAGCAGCTACTCATCCACACGCCTCTTCAAACTTTTCACGCCAGTTACACCCCAGCCTGATAGGTATCTGATCATGGTATGATCGGAAGTCTTAACCAAATTCCTGTGGAATGTAACTCCCGTGCAGGAGTTCAGGGTTTGGTGCTTCTCGATTCTGATCTCTGCCTTTCCGTACAATTTGTCTTTCTGTAACTGTATGGACTGTTCAGCCGATGATATCTTGTTAAGTACGGATCCATCGCGAAGCTTACGCATCTCGTCGACTTTAACACCAACAATTATTTCGATTGAATTACTCATCATTAAAGGGCAATCGTCTAAAAATCTTTTACTATCGACCCTGGAAGCAACAATTACTGGAGTATATCGGTTTCTTTTCGTTCTTTTAAAGAAGGGTACTACCCTTTGAAGATCGAGAAGTAGAAGAAGGAGATTCCTTTTCTGGCCCTACGAGTACTCGAGAAATACGAGGTCGACCTTCGGCAGAGCCCAGGAGTAATGCCAAAGACAAGGCTAATACTCCAGAGGGCGCCCGGTATCTGGAAGGGGTCGCTAAGAACTACTCTCCCAGTATCCATGCATCACCTCGCCACGGCCAGGAACTTGTGACTGGGGGAGGATAAAGCCTCCGTGCCAACCTGTTCTACCCGAGACAGGAAGAGGAATGACATTTGAGAAGATGAGAATAGAGGGGTAGAAATAAAAATGAAGGCAACTCAGGGGACATCTTGTTAGTTAGTCTGGCCCTACACCAAGGCCAATCCATCATGGGTAACCCTGAGCTGGCACAGTCCTCGGGATCAAGAAGCATACAAGCCCCCACACCGACGTCAAGGTCATAGTGTCCCTAGACGGGCTTACCAATTACATCTTAGGAATCTAAAACGTGTTCCACCATGCGCTCTGCACAGCTGAATACGCCACCATGTTTTGTTGCTCATATTAAGCAACATCCTTGGTGTCACTGTATAGAAAGCCTCGCGCACAGCATTTTTTCAGATCATCAAGTCCAGCATGCCTCTGTTTCTTCACCTGTTCCTTGATGCAACCCCAGAGCGTGGTATAAGGCGTTGTTAGATCAGGACTCCTCGGTGGACCTGGAAGAGGAGGTGGATCATTGTCCGATCCTCGACCGATCCAGCGATTGTCGAGCAGCCACTGGCAAACGAGATGGCGCCCCATCGTGTTGAAACCAAACAACGTCTAAGATTGATGATGATGATAATGGTTGTTGTTTAAAGGGGCCTAACATCTAGGTCATCGGCCCCTAATGGCATGAAATGAGACGAAATGTAAGGAGAATTAAAAATCCATAATCCTCCACTGACCAGAATTCAAAACGGGAGGACGAAGAATGAATGGATGGATATGAAGTTAAACAATCAGTGGATCCGACCCGCAATGCCCCACATTCCCAGAAACTAGCGTTAAACAATAGTAGTACTGACCAAGGGACTACTTCTAAAGCACAATACTGAATCGATGATTCTTGTAGTCGAAACGGGTCCAAAATCCAGGTCATTGGCCCCTCATATAATGGTACTTATCGCTAGGGAAGTAGGACCATGGTATTTGTCAGGTTGCGGTACTAATCAAACGTAGCGTAGACTCGCGGCATTCCACACCTTATGGTGCCATTCACAGATAATGTTATGCGCACATGTAACACAGACCTATGGTGTTTCGAATAATTTGTCGCTATTTACAGGCAACGCAAACCTATGGTGTTCTTCACATAAGTGGACTAACCACAGGGACTCGCACTATCCGATGGTGTTGCGCACACAGTGGGTACTAAGCATAGACAAGGCAGAACCATGGTGTTACCCATATAGCGGTACAGATCACAGGTACTTTAAAATGCATCCCGAACACACATTGTCGCTACTAATGACAAAACCTACTGTGTGCCTAACATAGTGGTACTACGCGCAAGTAAAAACGACCCATAGTGTTCCCTGCGTGGTGGTACTATCAGTAGTACTATCAGTGGTAGTATCATGGTTCTAATTTGATCATCCCTTGGTCGTCCCGTTTAGTCGCCTCTTACGACAGGCAGGGGATACCATGGGTGTATTATTCATCTGCGTCCCCAACCCACAGGGGGTACGTGTAAGGTTCCCGCATTTTTTAGTTGCGGGATGAACCAGTCATTAATCACCTGGAGGTAACCGTTCTGATTAACAGAACGATCAAACAAATATGGGCCAAACAGATACTTCTGTGTCATTCTGGCCCAGATCATGATGTGAGGTGGGTTTCGCTCGATTTCTTGAAAAAATGTAGATTTTTCCCTCAAAAGTAAACGTTGCGACTACGGGAGTTGCGATAGATCGCACATGAATTCTGCCTCCTGAGCTATTGTTTGGAATTGTTGCTGCGTTCGACCACAAGCATCAAAACCTCTCTGCAAACCATCATCTGATAATTCCTTGACACTCAATGTACGTCAACACTTCTTTTTCAGATCTACTTTGATACGTTTCCTCATGGTTGATTCCGGTATCCCCAACTCTGACGCACGTTTCCGTATGGATTTGATCGGAGATTGTTCGATAGATTTTTCCACGTCAGCACAAAGTTTAAGTCTGGTGGATGGTCTTCCACTTCTCGGCGCGTCGCGAACACTGTCCGTTAAAATGGCTTTCTTTTCCTACGCTAACGACGTCTTCTCTCTGCTGCTTTCACAAACCGTGCAACGAAATCGTCTCTCACATTTTTAATTGATTTCCCACTAATTTTACGCTCATGAATCCACACAGCGGCCAGTAAACGTTCCTCATTCGTATAATTACTTGTATAATCCATTCTTTCACTATCTTTGCACCAACTACTGTCAACAATTGAAGTCGATAACAATGGATATCTGACAATAGAAATAAATATTGGGTAGGGGTTTACGGACTTCGCGCGCATTCTGTATTATTGCGAGAAATGCTTCAATATCGGGGTCCATTTTAGTACTGACGTGTGGTTGGGAGTGGCAGCTCGTGCTGAATTCTGTTGGTGGTTCTACTCTGTGACGCCCATTCCATGGCAGTAAGTGTAACAGACAAATCTATATTCGTATTGCATATGGGAAGTGTCAGCTGAGCTCGTGTGCATCCGTCCTCCAACCCCGCAGATTCGCCTTACACCATGTTCTATCAGATTTGAAATTCCCTAACGTGTACAGAAAAAAATACAGGTTAACATACAGTATATCTCAATTTGTAAGACCCCGACTTCGGCGATATATACGACTGACTTGTACAAAAATAAACAACAGTTAAAAAGTTTTAAAAATAAGGCCTTTCTTCGTTTATAGAAAAATATTTATCTAGTGTCGACACACTCATATTAACAGATGTTCCGAGACCTGCATACAACTTTGGGAGCCGACTTTCTTAATGGAGTTCGATCATCATCTGATAATACTAGCGTTCCTGGTTTAATTTTCATGAGTACCTAACTTCGAAGAAGTCTCTACCATTACGGAGCCACATCTTCAGCATTACTTGTAGAATGTTCATTAAGGTAGTGATGTCTCATCTTGCCAGTCGTATTGCGAAGAGTGAAAGACTGCCTATAAAAACTTTTGTCCAAAGGAGTTCAGTTTAAACCCTTTAAAAAATTCTCTGGCAGTGCACGATCTAATAGCACGATGCCAACTTGGAGCAAACACATTTGAACACAAATCCTCGAGCCACGTCTAAAGGACTTCCTTCCCTTTCACATGCAGCAAGACAGGGTCGTCCCAAAGAGGGTGATAACGTGGTGATAGTCCAAGGGAGGAGAGTGTGTGATTTACACCCGCGCTCGGGGAGGAAGTGTCAACGATAACAAGAATTGGAGCGTCGCAGAGACACAGCTCCTCCAATACTAACGAATAGGCCAACCGTGCTGCAAGGTGTGCAGATCACACAGAACCTTATGGACGTCTATTAGCCACCTATCGGAGAAAGCTGTAGTTACATGTGCTCTCGTACTTTCAACTTAATGTTCTGTCATTCAAAGATCAAAGCAAGGTTGCCAGATCACTAGTATCTAGATGGGTATTGATCTCTGGCACGATAACAACACACTGTATGAAGGATGGGATCGCCCATCGCTATACATTATATCCTTCATTCTGGTGCAGCTCTGCAGATCGTATTGTGAAACCGCGCCTTGCATTTTGAGAAAATATCTGCATAATGGGGACCGCTTGTGGACATAGTGTTCCAGGGTACTATGGCTTGCAGCGTTTCTGGCATCTCTGCTGACTTGTGCTCTTCTCATACACCAGACGTGGAGACTCCTGTGATCGTCACTCTGGAGGAGCGACTCCGTCCGACGTGGCAAGTGCCCTTCCCCGCCGTCACCATCTGCCCCACCATTAAAGTACCAGTAAACTCCTTTATGAGAGAAAACAGTCTACTAACATCACGGCCAGGGAGTAAGTTTCGTCATCATCATTTTGATTTAAAGTACGTTAATAATATGTTGATAATAATAATAACAACATCAACAAGAACAATAATAATTGTTACCTTGTTTTCAGTGGACCGCAGAGGGAAAGAAGCGTTGACAAAGTGCGAACCAAAAATTAAATCACTGTCTTGCAAATTTTAATCTTTGTGCCTTTGGGCATCTTTTTGTCACAGAGGACATCAGTTACCTGTCTTCACTTGGACCATGCTGCGCTGAATCTCATCCGTGTGTCAGAGGTAGCATCATTATCTGATGTGACCAAAGATCCAAGATATTTAAAATGGTTGAATTCTTGTAAGGTAATGGTGGTAATGGTGCCCTTAGTTTGGGGGCCTCATTCTACATTGTGCAGTTTGAGGACAGAGTTGACATATCAGACACGTTTGAACAAACAAATTTAATTCTAGCCGGCGGATGCAGTGAGTCCTGATATTATAGACATCCTCCAGAGTATAAAGGATACAAAACATATCTTATACGCTGATCACGTGTGGGTCTGGGGTCTTCCAATAAAAATGACCTACAAGGAGCTCTGATAGAGCTGGAGAATTGGGTAAAGAAAAACCGCCTCGCCATCAATTTGGAAAAGACAGTCCACATGACAATTCAGAAAGGAAGAAAAATCTCATGTAGAGATTCCCTCACTCTTAATGTAAAACCTCTAAAAATTCTCAATCATTTTAGGTACCTTGGAATTACCCCACAAACTACTACAAAGTCATTCAGATATCATATTCAAGAAAGAACTGAAGCCACCAGCAAGAGCAATCTCAGCCATAAAGAATCTTTCCACTCTGTCCCTAGATACGGCAACGAGATTTTTAACACCACTGTATCTCCAATACTAACATGTGGATTAGAACTGATCCTGGATTGTCTAAACCTCAGAGACTTTGCAAAAATAGAGAGGGTCAAAGCCCGCTTTATAAAAAATGCACTGAGAGTGGGGAAATCAGCACCAATAAGAATGGTTTATGTACTAGCCAAGGAGACATTTTACGCAGAGGACCTGAGGAACAAACTGTTACTACCAGCTACGGAACAATATACACAACATCTGGAGAGAAGAGAGGCTAAGAGTAAAGAGATAGACCTAGACTTCTACGCTACAGGCACAGTAATGGAGAGAAACTGGATCACACAAGTTTGTAGAAACATGGATTAAAAAATGTGGGTACTCAAGCTTAATTAGAAGCACGCATTTTTAAACTTACACCAATCATTCCTCTCTGTACGTACACGTATATTACTTCTTGTAACACAGTTCTATCCCGCGATTTTTGGCAGCAAAATTGTTTGTAACAGAATCACGGAAACCCGAATTCTTCGTACAGCTTTTTAGGAGGTTCTTTTCACTTGAAATTATTGACAATTTTTATTATTTTTCTTGTGTTTGCGTATTTCTTAAATAAGTTTTATCCGTTTCATTGCCAGAAAGGTCGTTCGACAGAGGCGCTAGGAGCAGAAATAGTCAAAATTTAAAAAACAAAGTTTTGTTACTTAAAGTAAAGCTAAATATGTTATGTATTTATAAAGTTCTTAAACTCTGTTGATGGCCGACAACCAGCACTTTGAAGTAGCTACCATATGATTTAACTTGAGACTCGTAGGAAAAGAGTCAATGTATGTATCAAACAAGTCAACATCCAAAAGAGAAAGAAATTCTAGGTTATTCAGTTTGGGAAAAACGGTAGGTTATATGTCGAACCAATGTATCACGTAATTCACAATACATTCTGCAGTATGATTCCTGTTTGTCAATTTCCACACCACCGCTTCGCAGTATTTCAACTTCATGTTCGTCTGTGCATTGCTTCCAAAACAAATAAAATTTATCACGTTCGTCATTCAGAAATCTCTTTAACTAATGGACCTTGAGAACACAATATCTTATACCGTAAATGTTAGTTTGCAAAATGCCGAATTAGATTTTTTGCTTGACCCCTAAAAGGCAGCTCTTGCTCCAGCAGGAAATAAACAACTGACTACGATATACCCGTTTGCTTTTGTTTTCTTCAATATGTTTTTCCAGATTAATTTTGAAGGCACAGGGATTCCTCTATTGTAGTGCTACTGAACTTCAGTAAAGCTATTTTGGAATTAACATGGTCTACAGACTATTCATGTCGTTTCTTTAGTACCCACATAATGACCGTTAACATTACTAACTCCTTTCTTGTTCAAACATTCGTATCTGTTGTAAATAAAAGGCAAGACCAGCAATGCAAGGAACACGATTTCCTTCAGCCACATAGCGATGTATCATTTCTGTACCAGGAATCATTAAAACGACGCACTTTGGCTATTCTTTCTCTTACCATTGCTCATATACTAGGAGTGAAACTCCCATTGTCTATGATTTGTATCTTAGCAGCAACAGTTCGGTTAGAGAATGAATGTTTTAATAAGTCCTCAGCATTCGTCCTCCATCATAACTAAATCTCCCTTTAGCAACAATCAAGCTGTTGCAGGCAGAAGCCACAATCATTACAATCACCACTGAACACACTGCAAGCGATTGCTGTTAAGTTAGCCTCTCGACTGGGGCAAACACGGGAGCCTATTCCGTTTTTATGATTTTCGACTTGACAGTTAGCCGGAAGTCAGACGATGGTGGTAAATTGCTACGAATACAAACAGCTGATTGACGATACACAACACGAACAGAAATGTAACTACTGGAATATAAGTCCATAATCAGTTATTCTTTGTAGCAACATACATGATTCACACAAGATGAACAATAATACACAACACATTTAAGGCTACAATATAAAAATATGTCAATGCTCGAACAGATAAAACGTGAGAAATTTAAATTAAATTTCTACACACGATGTAGAAGATCTCGCGTTGCTGTTAGATTCAGTTTCCCGTAACGAAGGAAATAATCCTACAAAGCGAATATACGACTCATTTCTGAGTCACTATCGGCATTGTCATCGTCTGTCGAGGTTTCACTCTCGCTTGACCCTAAAGAGATAATAAAGTATCCAACATAATCGTCTGTGAGGCTTTCTTTCTCCCAAGCTTTAATCATCTGGGATTTCGTATGTCTCACAACGTTGCTCCAGTCCTCCGCACTTATATGGCCTACGGCTTCGAAAATAAGTCTTTCAACTTCCGAAACTGTGAAGAGTCGGTTATTCTCAGGTACATAATCCTTCACTTGGGCCCAAATCAGTTCTATGGCGTTAAAATGGCAATGGTATAGTGGGAGGTGAACTACTTTATGCCCGTTCCTTCTGGCTACTTCATCCACCACATAAACTGGGCACTGGAGCTTGTTTTGTTTCAAGAGATGCTTAAGATCCCCCTTCCCCATGTCATTGCGAACTGAAATATTGTGCTCCTTCAACCACTTAATCAACTCATTCTTTCTAGCCGCCATTGTTGGTGCTTTGTCAAGAATGACTCCCTAACATTACAAACAATTTCCCGGGCCTGGCTTCTTAGTGGAGTACCGGGTCCGAAGGGCTTTCTTCTCTTGGGAGCTTCATCCTTAGACGTAGGCGTCAACATGACAGAATATCAAATTCACACACGGGCCTAAAATTAACCTACTATATAACTACCGAACTAAATATTAAACTAAGCTACTGTATAAACTAGATCACCTGTTACACACTATTCACTACAATATAACGCGCTATACTATTAAAAATACTAAAGAATTCATCTATAAACTCTACACTACGAAATATAAACGAACAACAACCTAGCACAAAGACACACAAAGACCACGAAAAGAAGTGATCACAATACAACACACAGCTAATAGCACGTGGTTACAGTAAACAGCAGATCGACAACACCGCAAACCTGAACTGGAGTCTAACGCGCTCTATCGGAGCGATCGGCTGCCTATGATTGGCTGTTAATTAATTCACTTACCCTACGCCAAAAGGCAGCGCTCAAACGTCAAGTCGAAACTCATAATAACTATAGTAGCTGTGCAGTTTTACCGAGTGCATCGAATGAGCAAGCGCGCCCCGACTGAAATGAAACTCCTCATGTTGGCCTCTGCGAAACGGCAAACGGAGCGTACTGTGGGCATATTTTAATCATTCGACAGATTCGAAGCTTTCGTCACATACTGTGATGTTTATGCGCAAGAGAATTAGGAATTTTTGTTGTTATATTATACGGTACTAGCTAAACTCGGTCACGCTTCACTGTGTGAGTCTGATATGAAATTAATGGGCAAGTAAATAAATTTATTCCAGCGAACACGAGATCAACCGCACTTTTGAACATCCGAAAATCCGAATTAATTACTTTGTCATGTAATATTTTTTGCAACGACTCGACAATATGCCTTCTGATCCAGCAGAGATTTGGCAGCGTGCATTCAATTGGTCATTTTCATCTCCGATGAAAGAGATTTTGAGAAATTTATGGTTATTCCTGGGAAAAAGAAGCAAACACTAATGATCTGTGGTAAATTTGTCCCTGAATTTTAAATGTCGTCATAAATGCTCTGCTATAACGCGAATGAAGTCACCTTATGTTTTTGAGGAAATGTTTTAAATCATCAGTAATTCCTTTTAAGAAACTTTTTAGTGGTCCTGTTTGCTGGTCAAGTTCAGGCAGTTTCACCTTTCAGCTCGCGCAATACATTCCCGGGGTTTCTCCTTTAAACTTTGTTCATTTTTCCAATTTGAACGAATTTACATGAGGTATTGTAATGAATATCCGGTTGGTATGAAAAAGCAGTTCGGTGATATGAAGCTCAATCATTCAGATATTGCAGCTGCATATGTCTTCGCCGTTGACCTAATTGCCCTTGCCGTTGTTGAGACGATTGTGCTGCTCTACTTCTTCTCGATTCAACTCATAAAACTCGTACTATGGCTGGCGAAAACACAAACGACGATCGATTACTTTTCGAGTTTTGCGATCACAAACATACGCAGGCTGAATTTTTATATGCCGAAATATCATGTAGCCATATTCTTCGAACTTTCGTTTGAAATGCTCTTAGCCCGGCTAAAAGAGCAAACATAGATCCTCCGCGCCTGAACTGGATAAACGAAAATCAAGAACTGATGATGATGCTTGTTGTTTTAACGTACCTAACATCGAAGGTCATCGGCCCAAAATCAAGAACTACGATACGTCGTGACTATATACGCCGTTCGTGGTTTTCATCTCAAAATGTGTGCGACCAAATCGCACTACAATCCCAGCGAAAACTGTGCAAGTAAGCTGTGTTACCGAGAATGTGACAAATACCACCTAACAAAGTGCACTAAAAGAACAATGTCATTAACTGAATAGAGTAGGATGTAACTATTTTGTTTGGCGTTTCGGCTGCAATAAATTCTGAAGCTATACAGTGTGATTCAGCAACCCCTTCCAATATCGTTTGCTGCAGCCCAACTAACGTGCACATGGTTATAGGGGTGCTATTCCTCTGCAGGCGTACTGTGTGGTACTAATGTTTAGTGAGCACATTTTTCACACGATTCTGAAGCGTAGCGAAATGTTATATCATCCGTTCGCAAAACATGACGCCTTGAAATCATGTAGCACCGTCCTAACACCATGTTACTATGTTAATGTGTCGTGCCTCGTGGCCGGGTGTAACGAAGAGGGGAATCAATGCATAAAACTATGTAACAGTGCAGCAATTAATGTCAACACCGAACCGGATGGCGTTTGTACTCTGCTCTCGTCGTACTACCAGCATGTTTCCAGCAGTGTAGCGTAGCAGATGTGGTTAGGCGTTCGTCTAGGAATCGACGGAATGTGGCAGCGGGGGTTCGAATCCTGCATCGTTCAAATATTGTTGCATCGGTATGATGTTTGAATACGGGAACACAAGCCAATGTTTGCCACATTCAAACAGTAGAATGACGCCCTTATTCATCTTGTGCCCTGTGCATACTCCACCGGCTAGGGCCTGATTGTACTGTAATCTCTGCTGTCACTCGGCATGTTTTCCACAGAGGAATACGTTGACATGCTCTTCATTTATGGGGAAGCAAGACAAAACGCGTGCGAGGCACTACGTCTGTACCAGGAACGGTATTCCGACATGCGACGCCCGGCTGCTACGATATTCCGCCGTGCTGAATGACGTCTAAGTACAACGGGTGTGACTTCCAACGAGCCACCAGTCCGCAATAGGCCCGTTACATCGGGTGAAACAGAAGAGGCCATTCTGGAGGCAGCTCATAATAATCCACATATCGGTACAAGGACGACTGCACGACAGGTGAACACCAGCCAGCCGTCCGTCTGGCGAATGCTGCATGAACATAAATTTCACCCATACCATCTTCAGCTACACCAAGAGCTCCATGGGCGGGATTTCGAAGTTCGAATGGAGTTCTGTTGGTGGCTATTAGGCAGCCTGGACAATGATGCAGCATTCGTAATGTATATCTTGTTCTCGGACGAATCGCGCTTCCACAATAATGGGAACGTCAATCGCCACAGCATGCACTATTGGCGTCCGGACATTCCTCACTGGGTGCGACAGGCGGCGCATCAAGTACGATGGGGAGTGAATGTTTGGTGTGAAATCTTGGGGGACCGCCTGACTGGACTTTATTTATTTGAGGGCCATTGGATGGGCCTACGCTACCTTCACTTTCTGCGTCAGGAACTCCCACTGCTGCTGCAGGATGTGCCCTTGCACGATCGTTTGACGATGTGGTTGCAACAGTACACTGCCCTTGAGGCGGTAGAGGTGGGATCCTCGCTAATTATGTAATAGACAACGGGGTTTACATACAATTGCTTTTTTATCAATCCTTGTTTTAGGTGGCTAAAATGGAATAAAATGTAATTTTTCTCCACAAAGTGGGGGGGGGGGGGGGGAGGGGCGACTGCCCTCCATCGTCCCTCTTTATAACCGCTACTGATATTGTGGGTTGCATAAAACTACATCGGAAGGGGCGGCTGAATCACGCTGTATAATATTACAGAGTTGGTTTAAACTTTTTCACGCAGGTGTACATGTAGACCTAGTTGATAACTGTGTAATATGTATAATTATTGTGCGTGTACCTGAGTGATATTACTTGATAGCCATATTGGTTAATATACAGTATATACTATTTAAATTATTTTATGCATGCGAGAGTGTGAGGGTTGGTATAATACAACTCTGTTAGATTATAAGTTGATGTACAGTTGTAATATTTGGTTAAGTGTAGGAGAGGGACACTTGAAAAAGCCATAATAAATAAATAAATAAATAAATAAATAAATAAATAAATAAATAAATAAATAAATAAATAAATAAATAAATAAATAAATAAATAAATAAATAAAACGAAAACAAGTTTTCACATATGGTAGTGAAGTATGAGTCCCGTTACTCCACTACGTGTTTCACTTGGCCCAGTTTTATCAACGAATATTAAGTGTTAACAGTGCTGTTAAAGAGACTTAATACATAATTTAACAATATGGCCGTCTCATCAAAAATTGTTAGGTCTAAGAAATAGTTAATACTTGTGTTAAATTAACATGGTAGCAGCCCTGTGTTAAATCTCTTAACAGCTGTTGAAATGTCGTAATGGTAGCTTGTAGAAGACGCAAGTTTGAAGCTTTATTCTGTATGAAGACTTTGCCCGTTTGTAACCATCTAAACGAGGAACTGCCAGGGTAATTGATGTGGCGAGGAGGCGCTGTTTCTAGGCCCGCCAGATCACCGGATTTAACGCCGTTAGACTTCTTTTTGTGGGGACATTTGAAGAAAGTCGTTTACACTCAAGAGCCGGAAAACCCCGACCAGCTCCGGCAACTCATCACGGACGCCTGCCGAGCAATTACACCTGAAATGCTTCAGCGCGCAAGAGGGTCTATTGGACACCTGACCCGAATCTGCATAAACCAAAACGTTGATCACATCGAGCGTTTGCTGCGATAAAACATTGTCAGGGCAGTTGTGTTCCTATTATTTCCTCTGTATGTGTCTCGGCCTGCTAACCAATCTACCCTTCTTAGGGCCACAAACACATTCATTCACACACAATTTGCATGAAAGTGGGTATTGAATTTACATTGCGTGTGGTACGTACTAAACAAATATTTCAAAATTTTGTAATCTTCGCCCCGGACTCGAACCTCCCACCTGACATGCAAGCCCGCTCCGCCACACCTTTACCAACTACACTACGGTTCCGTACGGCGCGCTGGGCAGCTCACAGCAAGTATCAGGTTTACTGCGGTCACAATATCAATTTAGTGTTTCGCCGACGTGCCAGATTCATATGATCAAGAAGGCACACGCATATCTTGCAGTGTTTAATACGAGTATAACTCTTCGGCGTCCTATCATGGTGAGCGGTGTTGTTGTTGTTTGAGTCATCAGTCTATAGACTGGTTTGATGCAGCTCTCCATGCCACCCTATCCTGTGCTAACCTTTTCATTCCTACGTAACTATTGCATCCTACATCTGCTCTAATCTGCTTGTCATATTCATACCTTGGTCTACCCCTACCGTTCTTACCACCTACACTTCCTTCAAAAACCAGCTGAACAAGACCTGGGTGTCTTAAGACGTGTCCTATCATTCTATCTCTTCTTCTCGTCAAATTTAGCCAAATCGATCTCCTCTCACCAATTCGATTCAGTATCTCTTCATTCGTGATTCGATCTATCCATCTCACCTTCAGCATTCTTCTGTAACACCACATTTCAAAAGCTTCTATTCTCTTTCTTTCTGAGCTCGTTATCGTCCATATTTCACTTCCATACAATACCACGCTCCACACGAAAGTTTTCAAAAACATCTTTCTAATTCCGATATCAATGTTTGAAATGAGCAAATTTCTTTTCTTAAGAAAGCTCTTCCTTGCTTGTGCTAGTCTGCATTTTATGTCCTCCTTACTTCTGCCATCATTAGTTATTTTACTACCCAAGTAACAATATTCATCTACTTCCTTTAAGAATTCATTTCCTAATCTAATATTTCCTACATCACCTGCCTTCGTTCGACTGCACCCCATTACTTTTGTTTTGGGCTTATTTATTTTCATCTTGTACTCCTTACCCAAGACTTCATCCATACCCTTCAGCAACTTCTCTAGATCTTCTGCAGTCTCAGATAAAATAACAATATCAACGGCAAATCTCAAGGTTTTGATTTCCTCTCCTTGGACTGTGATTCCCTTTCCAAATTTCTCTTTGATTTCCTTTACTGCCTGTTCTATGTAAACATTGAAAAGGAGAGGGGACAAACTGCAGCCTTGCCTCACTCCTTTCAGAATTGCTGCTTCTTTTTCAAAGCCCTCGATTCTTATAACTGCAGACTGATTTTTATACAGATTGTAGATAATTCTTCGTTCTCGGTATCTGATCTCTATCATCTTCAGAATCATAAATAGCTTGGTCCAATCAACATTATCGAATGCCTTTTTTAGATCTACGAATGCCATGTACGTGGGCTTGTCCTTCTTGATTCGATCCTCTAAGATCAGACGTAAAGTCAGGATTGCTTCACGTGTTCCTACATTTCTTCTGAAGCCAAATTGATCTTCTCCCAACTCAGCTACAACTTGTTTTTCCATTCTTCTGTAAATAATACGTGTTAAAATTTTGCAGGCATGAGATACTAAACTAATGGTGCGGTAGTTTTCACACCTGTCAGCACTGGCTTTCTTGGGAATAGGTATAACAACATTCTGCCGAAAATCGGATGGGACTTCTCCTGTCTCATACATCTTGCACACTAAATGAAATAACCTTGCCATGCTGGTTTCTCCTAAGGCAGTCAGTAATTCAGAGGGAATGCCATCAATTCCAGGTGCCTTGTTCCTATTTAGGTCACTCACAGCTCTGTCAGCTCTGTGAGCGGTAAATACCAAGATATCCGGTTGTGTTGTCTGAGCACAATGGCAGGGCAGAAGAAAATAGCTACGAAATGGTAAGTTTTGGTGCTCTCCGAGCATATTTTGACAGAGAGTAAAGTTTGACAGTTTAGCATCTTAACTGTGATAATAATAGTTTTGTGACATTTCGATTCAATTTTATACAATAAAACTTTCACCGAAGGAACAATTACAAATGTGCGCATCTAAGGTTCTGTGCCATCAGATAGTGATCACGCTTCTACACGCTGCTGTGCGAGTCTCCACTACTTGCGGTGACGCTGAAAAATCCGTTAGCAGCGTCGAATGGCATTTTAATTTTATTTATTCAGGATCAGCAACAGCATAACGCCGAATTACAAACATCCGAGCTATGTACAATAGATATTAATCTAAAATGAAAGATATATAGTATATATTTACAAAGTACACGAATATGCACAATAAAAGCTGTACAATCCTATATAATACATACTGTATTTACATAAACGACATAAACAAAGGAAAATACATTGAAATACAAGAACAGAAACAGGAAAGAACAAGTAGGAAAATTAAGTTATATGAGAAATATATTGACAGAAGGAAGGAAACGATACGATGATACCTAGGTTCTGCGTATTCCTACTAATTTTTTAAATTGGGTTCGATTCCGACTTCAGCCATCCTCGAAGTGGTTTTCCGTGGTTTCCCATTTCTCCCCCAGGCAAATGCCGGGAAGATACTTAATTTAAGGTCACGGCCCCTTTCTTTCATTTTCCCCTTCTATCCGTTCCAATCTTCTCATTCCCTCACAAGGTCCCTGTTCAGCATCATAGCAGGTGAGGCCGCCCACTTGTATACCCCTAACGCAAAGTCTCACGCTCCAGGACACTGCCCTTGAGGCGGTAGAGGTGGGATCCCTCGCTGAGTCCAAGGGGGAAAACCAACACTGGAGGTTAAACGGATTAAGAAAGAAGAAAGAAAGAAAAAAAGAAAGAAAGAAAGAAAGAAAGAAAGAAAGAAAGAAAGAAAGAAAGAAGGAAAGAAAGGTGTTTTTAAATTTAAAGAAATTTAAAAATAATTATGTAACAGACAACGGGGTTTACATACAATTGCTTTTTTAATCAATCCTTGTTTTAGGTGGCTAAAATGGAATAAAATGTAATTTTTCTCCACAAAATGGGGGGGGGGGGGCGACTGCCCTCCATCATCCCTTTTTATAACCGCTACTGATATTGTGGGTTGCATAAAACTACATTGGAAGGGGCGGCTGAATCACGCTGTATAATATTACAGAGTTGGTTTAAACTTTTTCACGCAGGTATACATGTAGACCTAGTTGATAACTGTGTAATATGTATAATTATTGTGCGTGTACCTGAGTGATATTACTTGATAGCCATATTGGTTAATATACAGTATATGAATCGTGTAGTTTCAAAAACCCCTATCTCCAATTTTCACAAAAATGGAGATAAAGATTGATTTGATTTTGCTCTGGGCATGTCCACCGCTGTATACTATTAGTACGCATCAAAACCCGCTCTAACAGTTCGAAATTCAGTGTCAAAGTACGGGGTTATTTTCATATTCCGCCATCTCCAACGCCTTGCGCTCGGCGATAGATAACATAACCCGCCATCTCCGCAGGCCAATAGGAAGGCAATACGTAACCATGTGTTAGGCGCGTGAGGAGCTCTTGGCGCGACAGTGAGGAAGCATTTGTGTTGACACAGTGTTGTGTATTGTCTATTACTAATGGATTCACCTCATAAATGTACTGAGAAGTGTAGCCCTGGCAAGGGTAGGAAGAAATTACGTAACGAACAGCAGTGGAAATGCAAGGAAGCAAAAATATCAAGGCATGTTTTCTTATAGTAACATTATGTTATTACGTTCCTCTCTTGTGAGCATAATTGTAGAACTGTATCAGAAACTGCACTTTTAGAATAAGCTTTAGAATACATGTATTGCTGCATGAAGTCGGCGCGCAGTGTTGTGCCGGATCGGTCGTTCTCCTGTCACAAAAATGGCCGCAGTTCGAATCTCGGCCAGTGCACGTTCGATTCCTGAAAGCCCGTACCATTGTGGCTTTGTGCAGCTTCTGATATTACATTCTATGGTCACGTTGAGAAGCGAACTTCCCTTTCATTTTCGATGCAGGCCATTCATAAATACCTATGATATTTTAGTAAACATACATATTCTCGTAAGTGAAAAGGGTGTTTATTACACAGGTACTCGTCGGCTGGACCTCTTGTCACACCAATGTGCGGCCATAAATCCAAGGCCTACCAGTGCGGAGATATTTCTTTGTTGGATGTGAAGAAGTTTCATTCGGTATTCTACCCTACAGCATCAAAACTGCAGCAGGATAGTTTCATTATCAAGCATGTTTCTTGCAAACCAGTGGCGAGACGCAAGCCGGGTAACAGTATCAGGTCCGGAAAAGCTCACACATTCAAGTACACTATTCGGAAACGGGATGGAACGATGGCACCAGTTTGCCGAGAAGCATTTATGGGAGCTCTCCTATTGAAGAAGGACAGAATTCAAGGGGTACTAAAGCGTCATTTTGAATCTGGGGGAATGCCTGTGGAGAGAAGAGGGGGAGACAGAAGAAACTATGCCAGTAAACCAAAACGTGAGCCCATCTGTAAATTTATTGAATCGTTTCGTGCTAAAGAGCCGCACTACTGCCGTACCAAGTCAGCGGCACGTATGTACCTGCCATGTGAACTAAATATCAAAGAAATGTGGAGACAATACAACACCACTGTTGAACCTGAATTGCAGGCAAAGCACGCCTTCTTCAGGAAGATCTTGAATCGTAACTTTAATATTGGTTTCGGAAGTCCGAAGACTGATGATTGCTCAACTTGCTCACAACTAGACGAGGAACTAAAAAATTGCACATCAGAACATGCAAAAGTGAAGGATGTGTGCAGATTGGTTGAGAAACATTATGGGGCTAGATGGAGGGAGCTTGCAGATCTCCAGTTTTATGTTTCGCTGGAAACACGACAGGCTGAACATCGTTGCAGTATGACAGAAGAGCAAGAGGAAGAAGAATACTGTGAACCAAGAGATGATTCCGTATCCTTGTTGTATTAGATTGCAATAATATGATTATGTTTTTATTCTTCAGAGACAAAACCATTCCATCTCAATGAACATTTAAACATTTAAACATTTTATACTGTATTTCATGTTTTCAATTCGTTTTCCATCTCAGTGTGCTACATAGATGTTAGTAAGTGAAGTAAACAAAGTTTCTTTGAGCATTAGACAGTAAGGGTATGTTTGCAATATCCATGTTTACTTTCAAACCCCGCCATGTCCACCTGTGACTTTCAAAACCCCCTATGTTCTAGATAAATATTGCCCTAGTACAAAAATGTAGAGATGAAATTGCATACATTTTGTGTATTTTGTTCAATATGAGCTAATTAAAGCAAAAGTAAAGAAAATGTTAAAAAGGAGTGTAAAATGCAGTCATGGCAGTTTTTTGCCCTTCCTGAAAAATTTATTTTCTTGGAGATAGGGGTTTTTGAAACTACACGACTCATATATACTATTTAAATTATTTTATGCATGCGAGAGTGTGAGGGTTGGTATAATACAACTCTGTTAGATTATAAGTTGATGTCATCATCATCATCATCATCTGTTTACCCTCCAGGTTCGGTTTTTCCCTCGGACTCAGCGAGGGATCCCACCTCTACCGCCTCAAGGGCAGTGTCCTGGAGCTTCAGACTCTTGGTCGGGGATACAACTGGGGAGTATGACTAGTACCTCGCCCAGGCGGCCTCACCTGCTAAGCTGAACAGGGGCCTTGTAGAGGGATGGGAAGATTGGAAGGGATAGGCAAGGAAGAGGGAAGGAAGCGGCTGTGGCCTGAAGTTAGGTACCATCCCGGCATTCGCCTGGAGGAGAAGTGGGAAACCACGGAAAACCACTTCCAGGATGGCTGAGGTGGGAATCGAACCCACCTCTACTCAGTTGACCACCCGAGGCTGAGTGGACCCCGTTCCAGCCCTCGTACCACTTCTCAAATTTCGTGGCAGAGCCGGGAATCGAACCCGGGCCTCCGGGGGTGGCAGCTAATCACGCTAACCACTACACCACAGAGGCGGACATAAGTTGATGTACAGTTGTAATATTTGGTTAAGTGTAGGAGAGGGACACTTGAAAAAGCCATAATAAATAAATAAATAAATAAATAAATAAATAAATAAATAAATAAATAAATAAATAAATAAATAAATAAAACGAAAACAAGTTTTCACATATGGTAGTGAAGTATGAGTCCCGTTACTCCACTACGTGTTTCACTTGGCCCAGTTTTATCAACGAATGTTAAGTGTTAACAGTGCTGTTAAAGAGACTTAATACATAATTTAACAATATGGTCGTCTCATCAAAAATTGTTAGGTCTAAGAAATAGTTAATACTTGTGTTAAATTAACATGGTAGCAGCCCTATGTTAAATCTCTTAACAGCTGTTAAACTGTCATAATGGTAGCTTGTAGAAGACGCAAGTTTGAAGCTTTACTCTGAATGAAGACTATTATTATAAACTAAAAAGAGGCAAAGGACGACTCATACTAAATAAAACCGACTTTTTAGATTTATCAGAAGAAAGTTTTCTACAAAGCCATAATGTACAAGATACTAGAAGAAATTGAAAATAGTTTCCCACAGATTGAAACTTATCGTTGTCTCCAGTGCAACAGTTGCTTATAGTGCTTAGCTTCAGACTCTTTTCATGTAATTGTAGGCGACTATGTTCACGAGTGCAACACAAGAGTGTGTAGAATTCTGCAAAGAATTCCTGCTCCCTTTGCAGCATTCACAAGGCATTACATCATTTTCCCCACAGTAAAATAATGCCCGAAAATTATTTAAGACAAATCAATTATCACATTTTCCCGATGATGTAGGAGCCTTTGATTGCACTCATATAAGAATATATTGAATTCTGTGATCTAACAGTCAGTTCTTTCATTTTTGAAGCACAGTGGCGTACTTTCAAATCAAACCTATAACAACATTTGTGTCGTCTTCATCATAATAACACTTTTGATGCCTCTTACTTGAGATGTTTAGGCCTACGCCTTGGCGGTCTCCGTTAACCATTACCTATAATAATATCAACCATGTGTGACAGAATACTATTCCAACATACCGCTAGGAGCGCTTTATGTAAAGAAAGAAAAGATGCTCATGGCCAAACGCGTTCAGAAATCTCACGGAAACATGTTAATTTGTCTTTTAACTATTGTTTAGTAACAAGTTTTGTAAATGTTTCCACGAAACACCCGAAGTGTTAAATTAATAACAACTGTTAGTTAACATTTGTTAAGTACAATTTAACACAGATTTGAAGAAACCGGGTCTTAAAGGAGTCACAGTTTTATTCGAGCTGTGGACACTGAGTGCTGAAAGAAAGGGGGAGGAATTCACCTGGACAGGGGTTTCTAAGTCTGAACCAATAATTGAAACGAAACTAAACACCAAGGAAACTTCTGGTACTCAGTATCGGCCTAGCTAAATCCTATTCTTCCATTTTCCTTCTCATTAGTGTTAACAGACGATAGTTACACGATTGCACTTCTTAAAACAATGATCACCACCACCACTCCAGCTTCTGTGAAGTGAAGTAATCATCTGTTTCTTTGCGTTATTATCCAAACACTCATATTTTACTTATTTAAGTAATTCCCTACAATAATCCTCCCCTGTTGTGGTGGCAAGCTTTCCAGGATTAGATAATACCATTTTGTTCCTTTGCTTCGATCTGGTGCGAAATGGATGTGATCAGTGGAAATAATTTTCTCTGTTTCAGACAAGACATCATGGATGTCTGGACAATGATGTGTGATAAACAGTGGGGAGTCAGCAGAATAGACAGCAGGACCATCGAAGTTCTGGAAGAGGTGAGACAATAAGAATTTATTGTTCTTGTTATATCCTAGTTAGATGTATAAACTTACGTACCAGTCCGCCGGGCCGACTGGCTAAGTCCCGTCGTAACGTCGGCTTCGTATCGGTAGATTTGCTGCGACAAAAAGGAACTCTTGCGGGAGATAATTCCGGTCCATCGGCTTCTCTGAAGACCATACAAGTAAAGTAGCAGGATGTAAAACAAGTAACATTATTACGTACCTTCCATGCAGTCAAACGACATTGCCCACATAAGAGACTGTGTACTATTTTCAGTTTTAACAAAATATTAAAGCTTTACGAAAAATGAACACAATAATATATTTTCGGTTTCTTTTTTACCTACTAGAGACACGGGGTTCTTCTTAACTCCTAACTATGGTCTTCTGCTTTTTCTCGGCCCAGTATGCTTTCATTTTCTGGCTGTATGCCTGCTTCCTTCTATCCGTCCACTTAGGTCTGGTGGTCCCTGAACTGTTTTTGCTTTTGAGGGACAGTGGAAAGACACCCTGTAGAATGACCTGTTCGTACTGAGATCTGTTCTCTGTGGTCTCTAAAGGGATCTGCAGTTCCTGTAGGTCTGATTTTAGTGAGGTGATCCACTAGATCTTGGAAGCCTTTTGCCTACTTGTCAATGTGTGGATTCTGTTGGTGAGCCTGCAGAGTTTCAGTCGGGTCATATGCCCGTAGAAGGTCAGTCGCCTTTTCCTCATACACGTGACTATGTCTTCCTGATGTTCATAGAGCTCGTTGTTGTATCTGTTCCTGTAGGTGCCATCCTCCTCTCTTATGGGTCCTAGTGTCCTTCTCAAGATATTCTTCTCTTGAAGTTGGTTCTAGTTTCCTGAGTGGGCCCTATAAATTCATCAAGAAGCACTTAGAGGCGTGCTAGTGAGTTATAGTGCTTCACATTTAGCTTCTTGGAGAGGTATCAGGAAGTGTAGATGCTTCTACAGGAATAATGTCCCTCTCTAACTTGGTGCACCTGGTGTCTATGGCCAAAGTTTCGCTCTCGCTTGCTGGGACCCATTCTCCTAAGTACTTGACTGCGGGAACTTTAATTATGGCGTTGTTTCCTGTTGGGATTGCACAAGGAGCCTGCTTTATATTAGTGATAAACTTCGTGTTCTATAGGTTGACCCTCAAGCCGGTTTTTGCTGTAATGAAGTGCTTGCTTCTAGGATGAAGAGATTTGAGAAGCTCCGACACATTCCCGCATTTATGTTCTCGGGCCCCCAGAATCCGATAACTGAGACATCCTACTATCTATACCAAGGCCTGGGGTAGTCATTGTTAGTTAATTCCATCATGTTACTAAGTTAAAGATACGGGAGAGATCGATTTTAATCTCTCTCAGTAGTACAGCTAAGATATTCAGCCTTAGAGGTTGCCTCAAGGTATCTTCTGTCTTCTCTTTTACCCTCCTCCTTTATCCGGGCTTGAGACCGGCAATAGCAGCTGTTGAACTACTCAATTCACCCTACAGCTACTGCAGCAAATACTTAGGGGAAATCATCCAATCATCCGGATTAAATCGTGAAGCAGAGATAGAATTTCTAAATTACAAAAAGCCTATAGAATCACATGGAACAGGTACAACAAAAACCAATATCTCTGAACATTAAATTAAAACACTATAACATTGCAATTAAGCCTGAACCACTATACGCATCAGAAACCTTGATCAGTGGAGGCAGAGCACTAGCTAAACATTTTGAAAACAAGAAAGGAAAATCCTTAAGAAAATCTTTGGAGCAGAATAAATAGGAGTATGGATGAAAAGGCCGTCACCTGAATTATACCAGAATTCTGAGAAAATATCATACACTATTAATAAATGACGACTGAATATTTCCGGCCATATTCAAAGAATGGATAATGAAATAATTACTTAAAAAATGTAATTATGACACCACACTCAAAGTCAAAAATATTAAAACTGAACAAGACCTTCAAGAAATCATCATAACAGGTGAAATTATATGGAACAGAGCTAGCTTTAGAACGGTAGTGATGAAACGTTATGGAAACCACCACTGCATAATAACATTAGGGAAGTAAATTAAAAACTATATAAAATATATACCGTACCGGTATGTACTATTTTTAAGCTTCTGTTCTACATACTACCGCTCCATCTCCCGCGTCCAGGATGCTTGGCGTCGAAGAAATCCATGACTAGGTTCGGAAGGCATCTCAGGGTAAACTTTAAATATAAATTTATATATTTTTACGTGGATCCATATATGAGAGAAATACGATTACTCACGCCTTAGTTCAAAACGCGTTTGATGGACGTCTCCATCAATATCCGAATGTAACGACGATTATTCAATATGTAATTGCCTTAATCTAAACTTACATACTATACCAACTATCTATAATAATAATAATGTCAAGGTTTATCTTACAAACTAATATTTATTCAAGAGAAAAATAAATTAATATGGTGGATAAAGTGGTTTGTTAAAGTCTCATTTGAAAATCCCAAATTAATTAATTCTGAACACCATTCTTGAATTATTCATATGTAACCCTTTTTAAATCGTAAAACTTTAAATAGTCATCATTGAGCATTTGCATGCGTAGGAATAATTTAAATTAATCATATGGTCTTGTAGATGATAATGTCTTTCATTATAATCATAATCTACTTTCGTTATCACGATAACGAAAATCTTCGCATTTTCTTCAAGTTTTCTTAAGTTGGACATATGCAGATTAAGAATAGTTTCTCCCTATGTAGTTTTCGATGGCTGCAGTTTATTT
Organism: Anabrus simplex; assembly: GCF_040414725.1. Lineage (NCBI taxonomy): Eukaryota > Metazoa > Arthropoda > Insecta > Orthoptera > Tettigoniidae > Anabrus > Anabrus simplex. The sequence goes on along the minus strand of NC_090269.1, from coordinate 149,107,441 downwards.
ATAATTAACTGATTATTATCTAACAGTATTGCATTAATATCAATGCTACGTGGAAAATGAATAATCGTGTCATAAATGACTGGGGTAGCTTCTCAATTGAATAATTATATCAACATGTAACTTCGTGTAATTCAATTAATATAAAGTATAGGGAGTACTATAGATGAAAATCCTAAGTTATTCAGCCATACATTGTTTCTGAAAGCATATTAGTGACTATATATATATGTGTCAATAACTATCTGATCTACTTGTTATAACCAATTACTACAAGGTATCAGCAAGAATCTGTTATTGAAATGTACCTTTGAGGACTTATTTTTTGAGATAATGTCCTATCAATGTTTCTCAAGTATCGTATTTATGCTGCAGTTTATCATAATATGGATAATTCACCACATAAGTATCGTTTTTGCCTCAGTAACATACTGTATTATAGATTCGTGTCTGCGTCAATAAATTCTCCTTTATTTATCACCATTTCCTTCATTTTATCTATATCATCGAATATTCCTATTCACTTATTTCACTTAATGTATCCGACGAAACACATTTAAATATTCATCTTATTTAACTCCTACTGATGCACAATCCATCCCATCTTTCGATAAATTCAACCTGTGGATCAATATCTATTCTTTCAATATCAAACACGTCTTCCGTATTTATATATTTTTATCCGTTTAACCTAAACTGCTTCAATTATGGCGATAAACAATCTACCTCCATATAAACAATACTCTAGCATACCGTACGTAACATTACCTACATCAGCCTATTCTCAAAATATCTCGTCTTGGTTATGGGATGATTTGTAATAACGTACTGTTGTTATACAAAGTTCACTATAATATCATACAGGCACTTCCCTACTTTGATATAGCTTTAACTCTTATGAAGACCATCTAGTAACTTTTATAAATACGTTATACTGTAAGATTACTCGCGAGAAAATATCATATATTGAACATATTTCGAAGATATTACGGCACATCACATTCTAATCCAAGAATACACAATCTATATTGCCTGAAAAAGCTACAAAAATGAACTTATTATACTGTCAAATTTATCTCATTCTGCATTTTGCCTGACGGGATTTGGGTTGGTTGGTCTCACTAATCAGCTGCATCAGTCCTCTATGGTGTACACGGATCGGTCATCTGGAATCTGTTTCTCGGCAGTCAAGCCCTCACCTGCCGGTGAATGTTGGCTGGGTTCCTCCGGTAGACATCTCCATCTCGCAGTTTACAGGTCCATCATGACGTTCTCTTGAGTATTACAGGAATATAAATTCAAAGAATAAGAAATTAGTGCATACATATTTCCAGATGCAAAGCCTTCTTATATTACCAGTGCTGTCTATACATATATATCGGCTTAGATAAATGTTTCTATTTGACAGCTGAACAGACTACAAAAATGTTGGTTTTGGTTTTATATAGCTTTTGTCAATATACTCTGCTATATGAATACTTTCTTTAAGATCTGTCTGCCGCCTTCCTCTTTCTTCTCTGCGAAGTTCAACGCCGTACTTCGTATTTTACGACATTCGCTGGGTTTTATAATAAAATTATACATGTTTATGCGTATTAACGTATAATATCGCCTTTTGAATTATTTAAACTTACTATCTGGATGTGTCTTCTTCTCAGTGTCCAACTCGTTGGCTGAACGGTCAGCGTACTGGCCGTCGGTTCAGAGGGTCCCGGGTTCGATTCCCAGCCAGGTCGGGGATGTTAACCTTAATTGGTTAATTCCAGTGGCACGGGGGCTGGGTGTATGTGTTGTCTTCATCATCATTTCATCCTCATCGCGACGCGCAGGTCGCCTATGGGAGTCAAATAGAAAGACCTGCACCTGGCGAGCCGAACCCGTCCTGGGATATCCCGGCACTAAAAGCCATACGACATTTCATTTCATTTTCTTCTCCGTAGGCCTACTTCTTTTCTTGAAGTAGTGTGTGCTGAATTGCTTGCGAGTTTGCAGTTTCTAAGTGTTGTCTTTTAACAATTTGAATGTTACATTTGTCTCGATCACGGCCACTATGATTCAGATTGTACATGTATCGCAGAACTTGTATTTTTTTAACGTTATTGGCTTCTGGTGCGTACTGATTAATTTCGTTCGCTGAAGTCGTGTGTAGAGGCGGCAAACTATCGATAGTAATCGCCATCGATATTTTCCGATAGTATGAGCTCTACTATCGATAGTAATCGATAGTTTTCAAAAAGTGGAACGAATCTTATCATTATTCCTGAAAATACAGTAGAACAGTTACTGAACATCCACAAAAAATCAGTAGAAAGCACAACTATTTCATGCTGTGTAATTTCTGAAATTCATATGGGATCCACTCATAAATCTCTTCAGTGGCACGCCCGAGACAATCTCGGGCTGCACGCACTTGTCCATAGCGTGACCGCCCGAGAAATTCTTGTTCAGCTGTAGTGTCATTTTGCGATCGCCCGACATATTCTCGGGTATTGTAATATCTTTGGAAAAATGTTTTACAGCATTCTCAACAGATGGCACGAGAGTTTTCAGTTGCTTTCATGTAGTATTTGACCTAAAATATGCCTTATCTTCTCTCGCCTACATACAATCGTTGACAACTTATAAATCTCATTTTTTGTCCCGTATTGGCATCAACTCAACTAAGGTTAGTCAAGTCGTAGATACACAGTGATTCTTAAATGCACACCTGTGAATTGGAACACACTCCTCAACAGTTAACTGCAAACAACTGTACAATTTCTGTTAACGCGGAAAATAAGCCAGAACCGGGGAGGGGAATTATCGATAATAGGCAACTGACTATCGATGTCAGGCGATAGTGGTCGCTATCGATAACTATCGATAGCACTATCGATAGTTTTCCGCCTGTAATCGTGTGTATTTTAACTCCGTATATTCGCAAACAGATCAATGGAACGGCACACTACTTAACATTATGTTTGCAATGTATTATGTATTACAGAGAAATCGGTATTGACATTTTGAGTTTAGGTAACATTCTCAAGATTTTTTTAGAATGGTAGCTTAATTACGTATATAACAGTCTAAAAAGCAGGCTGTGTCATCACTGGTCCATAATGTAGATGTATGTATGTATGTATTTAAGCTGACCGGACAAAAAATTAGTCACACCTGAAAAAATCATTGAAAGCATCATTTAATACAGTGTAACCCCGCCTCTGGACTTGACAACCGCCTGGATTCGGTTAGGAAGTGAGTCCACAAAGTTGTGCAGATACATCGCATCCAGGTTGAGCCACTCTCTGAGGATATGATCGCGTAATTCCATCAAATTGCGGGGATACTGATGTCGGCGTTTTACCCGCTGTTCCAATATGTCCCATAGAATTTCAACGGGGTTCAAGTCAAGTAATTTTTCAGGCCACTTGAGATGTAATTGGGTGGGTGAGTGTTCATGAAACCAGTCATATATGCGACCAACTTTTCTGTTGTAATCTTGAAAATTCGGGGTATCAGTAGCATACTCATCATCCAGAATGTTTACATAAACATGCTGCTTCATGTTAGTGGTCACCTCAGTGAGTGGGCTCAATCCACGATATGAAAATCATCCCCAAAACATCACAGACCCACCTCCGGCTTGAACCTCACTTTGCACACATACATGATGAAATGCTTCATTTGGACCTGGTGCCCTCGACGACGTGCGTCATTGGAATACAGGCAAACACGTGATTCGTCAGACCACATTACGTTCCTCCAGTCAGCTGCTGTCCACGTTCGATGATTGCTAGACCATTGAAGACGCGCAGCTTTATGGTGCCTGTGTGAGCAGTGGCCGCTTGCGAGGTGACCGACTCCAAATGTTCATTGCATGCAGTTCCCGTCGCAATGTTCTCTCGCTAAAAGGTAGGGATGGACCTCCATTCACTGACTGCAGCAATTCCTGTCGGGTTAGGAAGCGATTTTTGATTCACAAGCCGTGAAACGTGTCTCCGGTCCCTCTCAGTCAGGATTTTTCCTGAGTACAATTCTGATGTCGTGTTTCGTGGCCACGTGTAGTACACCACTGCTTGTAGACACGTTGATCCCTCCCCTGGAAACACCAACAAATGCGGCAACTTCACGCACTGCACGGCCAAACACGATTACCCTTTTTGCCACTGTCTTATCCTTACACTACCCATGTTGACATACACTGTCCGCTTGAAACATCAATGTCTCGCTGATCGCTACTGCGTTATGCCCACGTAGAGGCAGTGCGCGTGCCTTCGCTGCGCCATGATCCACCTGTGCGTGCGCACAAGGGTGACTCATTTTTTGTCCGTTGAGCTTATGTATGTATGTAAGTATGCATTTATTTATTTAACAGTCAATTTGAGCTCAGGATTCTCTCAGAAAGTGTCTAAACAGTTTCAATCTTTCTTCACGAACAGATTGCGCTCAATAACGAAACAGTGAACGCGTACTTTGAGGAAAATGGAGATAATTTCACTGAGATCATTTTCAAGCGGCTGCTGACAGAAGAGGGCCTGTGCTTCTCAGCCAACATACTTCCGGCGTCCAAGTTTTTTCCTGAAGACACGTGAGTCTCACTCTACACCACACATTATTATCAACATATACTAAATATTATAAATGGGTCACGTGTTGAAATGTATTGCCCGTTTGTGGAATCGTAGGTGGGGGTTGGGAGCACCTCCAGACTTGTGACACTTGCCTGGAATAACGTGTGGCATGTTTAAAGGAGGAGAGTCATGAAATGGTTCTGTAGTTGTAAGTGGCAGGAAGTCAGCTATCTATCCTGTGCTTTGAACCACGAATTCTTACGTAGAATCTTTTCAGTTTACGTTAGTTAGCTTAGAGAAAAGACAGCAAACAATAACATTAAGTGAAAGTAATGTCTACCCTGTCCTACAACTATATTATATCCTCTTCACTCATGACATGGTTTCAAGATTTTGATAATAACCTGGAAATGCTAGGTCAAACAGCAGGGAAACCTTTCTGGACAGTAATAAAGAATCTTAGGAAGGGAGGGAAAAAGGAAATGGACAGTGTTTTGAGTAATTCAGGTAATAATAATAATCGTATGGCCTCAGCTACCGTGTGCAGACATTTCAATTTGACGCCATCTGGCTGTCTGCTCGTCAATTTCGACGTTCCGTTTTACTCTAGGCCCCCAATAGATGGCAGACCGAGTAAACCGAAACTCTCTTGGGTGTCTATGGCTGAGATTTAATTAATTTTGTCGGGTAAACACCAAATGTGTCACCATAGATCTTTTACATGCCGACATCGTACGACATGGAGTGTCGAATGGACTTTTTTCCGCCCTTCAAAAATCCGACTACCTCTGCCGGGTTTGAACCCGCTATCTTGGGATCCGGAGGCCGACACTCTACCGCTGATCCACAGTGGCAGCTAGTAATTCAGGTGAACTCGTAATACACTGACTGACAGAGCAAATGCAACACCAAGAAGGAGTGGTCAGAACTTTATGCCAATTGCAGGGTAGACTGACGTCACTGAGGTATGCACATGATGTGAAATGCGCCGCTGTGCTGCGCACGTAGCGAACGATAAATGGGACACGGCGTTGGCGAATGGCCCACTTCGTACCGTGATTTCTCAGCCGACAGTCATTGTAGAACGTGTTGTCGTGTGCCACAGGACACGTGTATAGCTAAGAATGCCAGGCCGCCGTCAACGGAGGCATTTCCAGCAGACAGACGACTTTACGAGGGGTATGGTGATCAGCCTGAGAAGGGCAGGTTGGTCGCTTCGTCAAATCGCAGCCGATACCCATAGGGATGTGTCCACGGTGCAGCGCCTGTGGCGAAGATGGTTGGCGCAGGGACATGTGGCACGTGCGAGGGGTCCAGGCGCAGCCCGAGTGACGTCAGCACGCGAGGATCGGCGCATCCGCCGCCAAGCGGTGGCAGCCCCGCACGCCACGTCAACCGCCATTCTTCAGCATGTGCAAGACACCCTGGCTGTTCCAATATCGACCAGAACAATTTCCCGTCGATTGGTTGAAGGAGGCCTGCACTCCCGGCGCCCGCTCAGAAGACTACCATTGACTCCACAGCATAGACGTGCACGCCTGGCATGGTGCCGGGCTAGAGCGACTTGGATGAGGGAATGGCGGAACGTCGTGTTCTCCGATGAGTTACGCTTCTGTTCTGTCAGTGATAGTCACCGCAGACGAGTGTGGCGTCGGCGTGGAGAAAGGTCAAATCCGGCAGTAACTGTGGAGTGCCCTACCGCTAGACAACGCGGCATCATGGTTTGGGGCGCTATTGCGTATGATTCCACGTCACCTCTAATGCGTATTCAAGGCACGTTAAATGCCCACCGCTACGTGCAGCATGTGCTGCGGCCGGTGGCACTCCCGTACCTTCAGGGGCTGCCCAATGCTCTGTTTCAGCAGGATAATGCCCGCCCACACACTGCTCGCATCTCCCAACAGGCTCTACGAGGTGTACAGATGCTTCCGTGGCCAGCGTACTCTCCGGATCTCTCACCAATCGAACACGTGTGGGATCTCATTGGACGCCGTTTGCAAACTCTGCCCCAGCCTCGTACGGACGACCAACTGTGGCAAATGGTTGACAGAGAATGGAGAACCATCCCTCAGGACACCATCCGCACTTTTATTGACTCTGTACCTCGACGTGTTTCTGCGTGCATCGCCGCTCGCGGTGGTCCTACATCCTACTGAGTCGATGCCGTGCGCATTGTGTAACATGCATATCGGTTTGAAATAAACATCAATTATTCGTCCGTGCCGTCTCTGTTTTTTCCCCAACTTTCATCCCTTTCGAACCACTCCTTCTTGGTGTTGCATTTGCTCTGTCAGTCAGTGTATATCCCAGGGAATCACTGGAGAGGTGGAGGGAATATTTTGAACATCTTCTCAATGTAAAAGAAAATCATCCTGGTGGTGTTGCAAACAGCCAAGCTCATGGGGAGGAGGAAAATGATGTTGGTGAAATTATTCTTGAGAAAATGGAAAGGATGGTGAGAAAAGTCCATTGTGATAAGGCAGCAGGAATAGATGAAATTAGACCTGAAACGGTGAAGTATAGTATATATACTACTTCATAGAGTAGTAAAATTAGCATGGAGTGTTGGTAAGGTACCTTCAGATTGGACAAAAGCAGTAATTGCACCTATCTATAAGCAAGGGAACAGGAAGGATTGCAATAATTATCGAGGTATCTCATTGATTAGTATACCAGGCAAAGTATTCACTGGCATCTTGGAAGGGAGGGTGCGATCAGTCGTTGAGAGGAAGATGGATGAAAACCAGTGTGGTTTCAGACCACAGAGAGGCTGTCAGGATCAGATTTTCAGTATGCGCCAGGTAATTGAAAAATGCTACGAGAGGAATAGGCAGTTGTGTTTATGTTTCGTAGATCTAGAGAGAGCATACGACTGGGTACCGAGGGAAAAGATGTTCACTATACTGGGGGACTATGGAATTAAAGGTAGATTATTAAAATCAATCAAAGGCATTTATGTTGACAATTGGGCTTCAGTGAGAATTAATGATAGAATGAGTTCTTGGTTCAGGGTACTTACAGGGGTTAGACAAGGCTGTAATATTTCACCTTTGCTGTTCGTAGTTTACATGGATCATCTGCTGAAAGGTATAAAATGGCAGGGAGGGATTCAGTTAGGTGGAAATGTAGTAAGCAGTTTGGCCTATGCTGACGACTTGGTCTTAATGGCAGATTGTGCCGAAAGCCTGCAGTCTAATATCTTGGAACTAGAAAATAGGTGCAATGAGTATGGTATGAAAATTAGCCTCTCGAAGACTAAATTGATGTCAGTAGGTAAGAAATTCAACAGAATTGAATGTCAGATTGGTGATACAAAGCTAGAACAGGTCGATAATTTTAAGTATTTAGGTTGTGTGTTCTCCCAGGATGGTAATATAGTAAGTGAGATTGAATCAAGGTGTAGTAAAGCTAATGCAGTGAGCTCGCAGTTGCGATCAGCAGTATTCTGTAAGAAGGAAGTCAGCTCCCAGACGAAACTATCTTTACATCGGTCTGTTTTCAGACCAACATTGCTTTACGGGAGTGGAAGCTGGGTGGACTTAGGATATCTTATTCATAAGTTAGAAGTAACAGACATGAAAGTAGCAAGAATGATTGCTGGTCCAAACAGGTGGGAACAATGGCAGGAGGGTACTCGGAATGAGGAGATAAAGGCTAAATAGAAATGAACTCTATGGATGAAACTGTACGCATAAACCGGCTTCGGTGGTGGGGTCATGTGAGGCGAATGGAGGAGGATAGGTTACCTAGGAGAATAATGGACTCTGCTATGGAGGGTAAGAGAAGTAGAGGTAGACCAAGACGACGATGGTTAGATTCGGTTTCTAACGATTTAAAGATAAGAGGTATGGAACTAAATGAGGCCACGACACTAGTTGCAAATCGAGGATTGTGGCGACGTATAGTATACTCTCAGAGGCTTGCAGACTGAACGCTGAAAGGCATAACAGTCTATAACGATAATGTATGTATGTATGTATGTATGTATGTATGTATGTATGTATGTATGTATGTATGTATGTATGTATGTATGTATGGATGTATGTATGTATGTATGTATGTATGTATGTATGTATGTATGTATGTTAAATCTGCTAACTATCTGATTTAGTGTAGCACGTTCTTTTTCAAACCCACCGTATTTCTGAGCCATATAACACCCTAATTACTACCACTGCTTTAAACACCATTCTCTGAATATTACAGTCAATACCCTGGAATTTATTTCCCAATGTTCTTATACCTGAGAGTGCCGCTAATCCGCTCCACTTTGCTTGCTTAATTTGTTCGGACCATTTACCATTCCTACTTATAAAAACACCTAAGTACTCTAATTTATCAGTCTCCTTTATTTTCTCTCCTTTCATCACCCATTTCTTCCTTGTGTTAATTTTCCTAGTTTTCCTGCATACCATCACCTTTATCTTATTGCTATTTATTCTCAACTCTGTTAACTCATTTATACCTTTTTGTAAACCCTTTTCTGTCAGCGTTTTCAATACGGCATCGTCTGTAAATATCACACCTGGGATTTCTTGTTCTCCTAATAGAGGACCCTGTTTCAAACATATATTTGACTCAATTAAACCACTTACAACCCCTTTCTCTATTCTAATGCTACAGTACACTTCCTCATATATCGCCTCAATCGCACGTCTCGTGTTTTTTAAAATTCCCACCCTCCCCAATCCCTCAAACAGCGCCCTCCTACTCACTGTATCAAAGGCCTTTTCAAAATTTACCGCTGCTATATACACATTTCTTCCTTCCTTCCTCACATACTTACCTATTATTGTTTAAGAGGAAGTACAACTACATCTCTCTGTTAGAGATCTCTACACTGAGGTTGGTAAGAGGAAGTAAAAATATGTCTCTTTATTAGAGATCTCTTCACTCAGGTTGGTAAGAGGAAGTACAACTACATTCCTTTGTTATAGGTATCTTACGCTCTACGGGGTCAGGTATGAAGTGAGATATTCTTTGTAGCAAGTTTTATGACCGGATGCCCTTCCTGACGTCAGCCTCATCAGACGAGTTAATGATAGGATAGGAAAAGTGGGAGGGGGAGTATTCATTCTGGTGAAAGAAGAATTTGTAAGCTACGAAAAAGTTAAAGATGAAAAACATGAAATTTTAGGTGTAAGGCTCATTTCTAAAGATAATAGGCAACTTGATATCTTTGGAGTGTACAGACAGGGAAAGGGTAACGCTTACACGGATTCAGAATTATTTGATAAGATAATCAGCTATGTGGGAAACGACATGGAAAGGAATGTGATTGTAGCAGGAGATCTGAATTTACCAAATGTCAATTGGGACGGAAATGCAAACGACAGGAAGCATAACCAACAAATGGCAAATAAGTTAATATGGGAAGGACAGCTAATTAAGAAAGTGATGGAACCAACTAGAGGGAAAATATCCTGGATGTGGGGCTGGTAAAACCAGATGAGCTCTATAGGGAAACAGAAGTAATAGATGGTATTAGTAATCATGAAGCTGTTTTTGTGGTAATTAAAAATAAATGTGAAAGAAAGGAAGGTCTTAAAAGTAGGACTATTAGGCAGCACCATATGGCTGATAACGCAGGCATGAGGCAGTTTCTAAAAAGTAACTATGATCGATGGATAACGGTAAATAAAAATGTAAACAGACTCTGGGATTGGTTTAAAGAAATTGTTGAGGAATGTGCAAACAGTTTTGTACCTTAAAAGGGTGGTAAGAAATGGTAAATACCCACTATTAACATGGAAATAAAGAGACTAGGAAAGAGGTGCAAACTGGAAAGAAATAGAGTTAGAAATGGCTGTGGAAGAAAGGAGAAATTGAAGGAACTTACTGGGAAATTGAATCTAGCAAAGAAGGCAGCTAAGGATAACATGATGGCAAGCATAATTGGCAGTCATAAAAATTTTAGTGAGAAATGGAAGGGTATGTATAGGTACTTTAAGGCAGAAACAGCTTCCAAGAAGGACATTCCAAGAATAATTAATAAAAAAGGGGAGTGTGCATATGAGGATCTTCAAAAGGCAAAAGTATTCAGTCACCATTATATAAGGATTGTTGGTTACAAGGATAATGTTCAGATAGAGGAGGTGACTAATGCCAAAGAAGTATTACAATTTACATATGATAACAATGACATTTACAATAAGATACAAAAGTTGAAACCTAGAAAAGCGGCTGGAATTGATCAGATTTCTGGGGATATACTAAAGATGGGTTGGGATATAGTACCATGTCTGAAGTACTTATCCGATTATCGTTTGGTTGAAGGAGCTATACCAAATTAATTGAGAGTTGCTATAGTAGCCCCTGTGTATAAATGAAAGGGTGATAGACATAAAAATGAAAATTACAGGCCAGTCAGTTTGACATTCATTGCTTGTAAGCTTTGGGAAGGCATTCTTTCTGATTATATTAAACATGGTTGCGAAATTAATAAGTAGTTCCACAGAAGGCAGTTCGTGTTTAGGAAAGGTTATTCGACTGAAGCTCAACTTGTAGGATTCCAGCAAGGTATATGAGATATCATGATTCAGGAGGTCAAATGGACTGTCCCGTGATTGACCTACCTAAAGCATTTGATAGGGTAGATCATGCGAGACTACTGGCAAAAATGAGTGCAATTGGACTTGACAAAAGAGTGACTGAATGCGTGGCTCGGTTTCTAGAAAATAGATCTCAGAGAATTAGAGTAGCCGAAGCTTTATCTGACCCTGTAATCATTAAGAGGGGAATTCCTCAAGGCAGTATTATTGGACCTTTATGTTTTCTTATATATATATAAATGATATGAGTAAAGGAGTGGAATCAGAGGTAAGGCTTTTTGCGGATGATGTTATTCTGTACAGAGTAATAAATAAGTTACAAGATTGTGAGCAACTGCAGTATGACCTCGACAATGTTGAAAGATGGACAGCAGGCAATGGTATGATGATAAACGGGGTTAAAAGTCAGGCTGTGAGTTTCACAAATAGGAAAAGTCCTTTCACTTTTAATTACCGCGTTGATGGGGTGAACGTTCCTTTTGGGGAGCATTGTAAGTACGGTATCTAGGTGTTAATATAAGGAAAGATCTTCATTGGGGTACTCACATAAATGGAATTGTAAATAAAGGGTACATATCTCTGCACATAGTTATGAGGGTGTTTAGGGGTTGTAGTAAGGATGTAAAGGAGAGGGCATATAAGACTCTGGTAAGACCCCAACTAGAGTATGGTTCCAGTGTGTAGGACCCTCAACAGGATTACTTGATTCAAGAACTGCATAAAATCCGAAGAAAAACAGCTCGATTTGTTGTAGATGAATTCCGACAAAAGAGTAGCGTTACAAATATGTTGCAATGTTTGGGCTGGGAAGAATTGAAAGAAAGAAGACAAGCTGCTCGACTAAGTGGTATGTTCCGAGTTGTCAGCGGAGAGATGGTGTGGAATGACATTAGTTTACGAATAAGCCTGGGTGGCTTCTTTAAAAGTAGGAAAGATCACAATATGAAGATAAAGTTGGAATTCAATAGGACAAATTGGGGCAAATATTCATTTATAGGAAGGGGAGTTAGGGATTGGAATAACTTACCTAGGGAGATGTTCAATGAATTTCCAATTTCTTTGAAATCGTTGAAGAAAAGGCTAGGAAAACAATAGATAGGGAATCTGTCACCTGGGCGACTGCCCTAAATGCAGATCAGTATTGATTGTTTGTTTGATTGATTGATTGATTGATTGATTGATTGATTGATTGATTGATTGATTGATTGATTGATTGATTGATTGATTGATTGATTGAAAATAAATATGACGTTATATATATATATAGTGTGACAGTAGAAAGTGGGAGATCAGCGGTTCAGGTGGCAGTGCGCCGGCCTCTCCCAGTTGGGTTCCATGGTTCAAATCCCAGATACTCCATGTGAGTTTTGTGCTGGAAAATGTAGGGGCGGGACAGGAGAAAACTCCGGGTACTCCGGTTTTCCCTGTCATCTTTCTTTCCAGCAACACTCTCCAATATCATTTTATTTATTTTGTCTGTCAATTAATCATTGCCCCAGAGGAATGCGACAGGCTTCGACAACTGGCACAGTTCATATCCTCGCCGCTAGATGGGGCTTCATTCATTCCATTCCCGACCCGGTCGAATGACTGGAAACAGGTTGTAGGAAGGGAGTTTTTTTGTTGTTGTTGCTATTTGCTTTACGTCGCATCGACACCGATAGGTCTTATGGCGATGATGGGCTGGGAAAGGCCTAGGAATTGGAAGGAAGCGGCCGTGGCCTTAATTAAGGTACAGCCCCGGCATTTTCCTGGTGTGAAAATGGGAAACCACGGAAAACCACCTTCAGAACTGCCGACAGTTGGGCTCGAACCCACTATCTCCCGATTACTGGATATTGGCCGCACTTAAGCGACTGCAGCTATCGAGCTCGCCGGTGCCGGTATATAGCGAATAATACAAAGGGGCCCTCCGGCGGACGAGTCACCATCAACAGCGTTATATGCCCTCACGCCATATGCATACTGCAGAAAGTTTTCGAATTGAATCTAGTCATTCAGCACGCAGTTTAGGGATTAGAAATTGTGTACAACGACCTCTCCTACCCTACTGACCAACATTCTGTTGGTAGAAGTTTTTCGACCAACGACACTCGAGCCGGTTAAAAACAGATAGAGATACGACGGCATAAAAAAATTCAGTTACGAGTAGTGACGGTGCGCGGTAAAATTTCTGGGAGGTTCACAGCTTTGGAAAATAACGTGTTCAGATTTATTGTTACTTGATGTTTATATAGGTGTAGATATTGTTCGATTTCTAACGCGATTTCCCTTTCAAGGCACACACCTGCAGCTCGAAGAAGTTACCAAAACAATGAGGAGTGACAGAGAGAGAATATGAGGTCCAATTACTTTAAGCTGATCCACTTTCCTCTAATTTTTAGTATTTTTCTTGCGTAGGAATAATTGCTTCCAGAACGTGCTAGGCTGACTACTGATATTTGTGTCTGGACGTATTTTGCCGTCTACTTTTCATTAAATATGTATTAACAATTGAGAGTTTCATTACTTACATAAATTTAGGTCACGTACACCAAATCGTAGTTTCCAAAATATTCTGCTTCATTGCCGTTAATTACATCAGAAGCACAAAATTGTGAAATTAAAATCCCCTTCAAAACTTACCACATACGGTAAATTTTAACAGCGCTTCGCCTAAATTGGGGGCGCTCGTGTCTATCGCTTGTCCAGTTGTCGGTGATTCCTGAGCTATATTTTCCCTGCTCCGCGCCTTGTGCACCCTCCTTACGTCACACTGCCTCGCGCTCTCTGTCCTATTCGCTGGTTCTGGAGAGCGACCGAGTGCGATAATTTTGACATCAACAGTCGGTCATATTTTGTTGGTTTTAAGTTGAATCTTGTTGACTTGATTCTTGGATATATGTTTCCTTAGTGTGAATTTCAAAAAAATAGGAGTTAAATTATTGACTATTCATTGCTTCAACGGTAAGTGCCCCAATATATATGGAGCTAATTAAAGGAATAGGTGCTTATACTCTTTTACTAAGACATCTATTTCTAGGAGATCATTGAACCATTGAAAATATAGCGCGTGCCGCGCCTGGTTAATAACATAGGATACAAACTGATTAAATAAAAAAATTAAAGAGTAGGACTCTACACAACCAAATCATGAAGCATCCGTTCATCAATTCATAATGCATGAAATTCACTCCGCAGTTGGTGGCTATCCGTGACTGATAGAGAGTAGGGTTGAGCACTATGTTCCTTTTTCGGCACACTGTGCCGGTGCACAATTATGTTCCGCTGTTCCGGAACACCGAGTGTCAATTGTTCCGAAACGTTCTCAAGCGAGACCGAGACAGTGACTCTCTGTCCCGAGAGAAGCGCCACTATGCACTGCCCTTCGCCAATTAACTGACTGTTGATACCTGCAGTGTGCTGCCACGTGCTGGAGTGTTCCGTGTTCCGTCATATCCTCTTTGTTCTGTGATATCCGTTGCACCGACAACTGGCGTTCGGTACATGCGAATAACGTAATGTGTTCTGTTTTGTTTTTCTCTTTTTGTAAGAGGGTTTTCATTGGAAACTAGTAATATAACCGTACGAAAGACAGTAAATTTTGAATAATATCGCATCGGAGTCCTGTTCAGGACATTTTTACTAGAATAAAACAGGACAGAGTGAAATGCAGTTTATATTCTTCTATTTTGTCTGCAAAGGGATCTTTAACCGGCACAATGACAAGACATTTCAAACTTAAACATCCCCCAGTTTTTATTTTTTCGTGTTCCGTTTGTATATTTTGTGCGTAAATAGAGTACTTACGAATGTTTCTTCAACTGCGCGAGTATATTTTATTGGTGAAAATAACATTATGACATTTCTCAACACATGTACTGCCAGTGTATTTGTGACAGGTGTATATCAGAATGAATGAATGAAAACATTCTTATCCTAAAAACAACATTTGGACATGATTTTTTGGGTGCGTATTTCATTCAGAGTTCCGACTGCTTTATCACGTGCCGTGAGGTTTTATCCTGCCCTGATTACTCACAGTACAGGCCGATACATTCAAATGATGAAAATATTCTTGTATTAGTTCCTTTTAAAAACCTGTACTGCCATTGTAACCGTGTTATGTGTATTTAATATTGACGGAAAGGTCTTAACGTAAAAGCAGCCTTTAAACGCGATTACTGGGCGCGAATTTCAGTGTTCCGACTGTTCCTTCACATTCCGTGCAGCTTTATGCTGGCCGTAACCACACACGCCACGTCCGGTACAGCAGCACATTCCTGCTGAAGCGGAGCATGTCGTGTTACCTCACGAAATTCTCTCTCCTGCGCAGTTACAGTCCCGTGTGCCGTCACACTGTACCGAAACACCACCTCAAGGTCGTAATGTTCCGAAACAACCGACTGTTCCGGTCTGCCAAACCCTGATAGAGAGGACTTAGAATCCAGTCAATTCATTCCTCATTCATTCATTCATTCATTCATTCATTCATTCATTTAGGCAGTCAGGTGTCAATCATAATTGAAAGTTCAATTCAGTCCGTTTAGGCATGCACGCACTCAATTAATCACTCATTCACCAATGAATTCTCTACTCCCAGTTAGTGGCTATCCGTGACTGGGTGAGAAGAGTGTTATTCATTCATGAAATCATCCATTCACAAATTCATGCAGGCATCCACTCATTCAATTCAGTCATAACGTATGTTGTAATGATAGGATACTTCACAAGATTTGTGACACAAAAGTAAGCTTTAAATAAGCTTAGGAAGCAGAAGATACATGTTCTAGACAATGTGTTATTGTTAACGTCTAGTACAAAATAAATTGTGTTTAGTGTATTAGTATTCAAATAATTGTAATGAAGAAAATATAATGCATGTACCGAATGTAATGAATTGCGATAAAAGAGTGGTCTCTCCCTAGTTTCACGCTAGGGGGTGGGAGTGAAAATGAAAACCTACAACCTGTTTTCCAGTCAGGGATGGAATGAGAATAGGAATTGTGCCGGCTGCCGAAGCCTGACGCACTCCTCTGGGACAGTGATTAATGACTGACAGATGCAATGAAATGATAGTGGAGAGTTTTGCTGGAGTGAAGGATGACAGGGAAAACCGGAGTACCCGGAGAAAAACCTGTCCTACCTCCGCTTTATCCAGCACAAATCTCACATGGAGTGACCAGGATTTGAACCACGGAACTCAGTGGTGAGAGGCCGATACACTGCCGCCTGAGCCACGGAGGCTACAGAGGGTGGGAGTATTCTATTATTTTCTAACAAAACCAAATCATCTATTTCACATACATTTTTTACAGAAATGTTCTTCCTTCTGCGAAATAAGTAGAATCCTCAGCAGTATCAGTTCTATTTATCCATACAAGATACTTGTAGTATGACAATGAAGATTAAAATGTTCTTCGAGGGACGCTGAAACAGATATAGGGGTTAGTATGGTATGCTCTTATATCAATACTACAATGGCACTCCATTTCACACAATAAAAAGTGCACTCGGACTGAAGACGCGAGTGATTCGGTTATTCACGCTGTGATAAAGCTACTCTTCTCATGCACACACATCACAGCGAATCCTGTCAGCTTCGTCGGTTTACGATGTGACGTCATCCTACTTTGCATTGTCAGCTTCCAGAACTTTCACGTAGGCTATGTTCTAGACGGCTTTCCATCCTTCTACTGCTGTCTCATCTTGAGAAAAGGGTCAGCGGATGCAGAGTGTCCACGGCTACTCCGTGGCCCGACAGCTCTGCACTACGACCGGCTGAGAGAGAGAGTGGAGTGGGCGGGGCACGGTTCTGAGCTCTACGCCTGTGTATTCTGGAGACGGAGAAGCGCTGGTCCCTACCGCCGGCTGTCCTGAGACTGGTTTTCTGTGGTTTCTCTTTCTCTTGCACTAAGGCGAAAGCCAGGACAGTTTCTAGTATAGGCCATGGTCGCCAACCCTCTCCTAACCCGAGAGGTGACATCACCGCGTAGGAGACGCACCTCCCTCTTCTGGGGAGGAATGAAAAAAATCTAGTAGTAGTAAGAAAATTCAGTTCGCCTTCGTTGTTTGTGAGCTAGAGAAGTGAGGAGGAACGGCTTTTCTGCCTACTTTGTGCCAGAACTGTGGGGCTGGTAGTCCAGATATTCTACATGACGTCCTTGCAAAGGTAAGAGGAGATGAAATCTTTAACTGTCCCATACCATTTCTTCGTGTTATATTAAGTCCTACGCATTTGCACAATATTTTATCAACATTACGAAAATAAGTCGTTGGCTGCACGTTTCTCTCTCTCTCTTTCATGTATCTTTTCTTCTTCTTCTTCTTCTTCTTCTTCTTCTTCTTCTTCTTCTTCTTCTTCTTATTATTATTGTGCCGGAGGTACACCCGCTCCGTGCATTTAAAACAAGCGCGTTTAGAAGGCCATCTATAACATGAACAATGAAACTCATTTCGGAAGAAGTTTGAACATTTATCGACTGTCAACTTACATGCTCCCTCTGGTGAGAGGATGGGCAATTATTTTCTAGAGAAATTGTGTAATCATTGGCTTCCTAACCTGAATTGTTTGTAGACTGTTTTTGGTGTTCTAAGGTTATTAGCACTCCTATCTCATCCTGCCAGCTTAAAATTATAGCCAATAAGAAATTTTTTACATTTATTTAATCAAACTATCAGGATTTTTTAATATGTATTGGATTATCCAATGGTAATTGGGGGTGTGTCCAGGGCTTCGGCCCACAGATTTCCGGAACCTTCCTCTCCTCCATAAAAGCTGGGACCTGTTGGGCCATGTTGTCCTTTGATCGCTCCAGTCCAGCAGTAGAGTGTGTTCATAGAGGAGGCAGGGGACGCGCCTCGCCTGCTTCCGGAGGGCCCTCCAGCACAAGGTAATGCAGACATCTTTTAATCATGTAATCGTCTCAGAACGCTAGTTCGAATGGAAGATTTCAAAATCTTTTATTAATGTAACTCTGTCAAACTTAGGGATTAAGGAGTGCGAACCCTCATTGCTTGCTTGCTTGCTTGCTTGCTTGCTTGCTTGCTTGCTTGCTTGCTTGCTTGCTTGCTTGCTTGCTTGCTTGCTTGCTTGCTTGCTTGCTTGCTTGCTTGCTTGCTTGCTTGCTTGCTTGCTTGCTTGCTTGCTTGCTTGCTTGCTTGCTTGCTTGCTTGCTTGCTTGCTTGCTTGCTTGCTTGCTTGCTTGCTTGCTTGCTTGCTTGCTTGCTTGCTTGCTTGCTTGCTTGCTTGCTTGCTTGCTTGCTTGCTTGCTTGCTTGCTTGCTTGCTTGCTTGCTTGCTTGCTTGCTTGCTTGCTTGCTTGCTTGCTTGCTTGCTTGCTTGCTTGCTTGCTTGCTTGCTTGCTTGCTTGCTTGCTTGCTTGCTTGCTTGCTTGCTTGCTTGCTTGCTTGCTTGCTTGCTTGCTTGCTTGCTTGCTTGCTTGCTTGCTTGCTTGCTTGCTTGCTTGCTTGCTTGCTTGCTTGCTTGCTTGCTTGCTTGCTTGCTTGCTTGCTTGCTTGCTTGCTTGCTTGCTTGCTTGCTTGCTTGCTTGCTTGCTTGCTTGCTTGCTTGCTTGCTTGCTTGCTTGCTTGCTTGCTTGCTTGCTTGCTTGCTTGCTTGCTTGCTTGCTTGCTTGCTTGCTTGCTTGCTTGCTTGCTTGCTTGCTTGCTTGCTTGCTTGCTTGCTTGCTTGCTTGCTTGCTTGCTTGCTTGCTTGCTTGCTTGCTTGCTTGCTTGCTTGCTTGCTTGCTTGCTTGCTTGCTTGCTTGCTTGCTTGCTTGCTTGCTTGCTTGCTTGCTTGCTTGCTTGCTTGCTTGCTTGCTTGCTTGCTTGCTTGCTTGCTTGCTTGCTTGCTTGCTTGCTTGCTTGCTTGCTTGCTTGCTTGCTTGCTTGCTTGCTTGCTTGCTTGCTTGCTTGCTTGCTTGCTTGCTTGCTTGCTTGCTTGCTTGCTTGCTTGCTTGCTTGCTTGCTTGCTTGCTTGCTTGCTTGCTTGCTTGCTTGCTTGCTTGCTTGCTTGCTTGCTTGCTTGCTTGCTTGCTTGCTTGCTTGCTTGCTTGCTTGCTTGCTTGCTTGCTTGCTTGCTTGCTTGCTTGCTTGCTTGCTTGCTTGCTTGCTTGCTTGCTTGCTTGCTTGCTTGCTTGCTTGCTTGCTTGCTTGCTTGCTTGCTTGCTTGCTTGCTTGCTTGCTTGCTTGCTTGCTTGCTTGCTTGCTTGCTTGCTTGCTTGCTTGCTTGCTTGCTTGCTTGCTTGCTTGCTTGCTTGCTTGCTTGCTTGCTTGCTTGCTTGCTTGCTTGCTTGCTTGCTTGCTTGCTTGCTTGCTTGCTTGCTTGCTTGCTTGCTTGCTTGCTTGCTTGCTTGCTTGCTTGCTTGCTTGCTTGCTTGCTTGCTTGCTTGCTTGCTTGCTTGCTTGCTTGCTTGCTTGCTTGCTTGCTTGCTTGCTTGCTTGCTTGCTTGCTTGCTTGCTTGCTTGCTTGCTTGCTTGCTTGCTTGCTTGCTTGCTTGCTTGCTTGCTTGCTTGCTTGCTTGCTTGCTTGCTTGCTTGCTTGCTTGCTTGCTTGCTTGCTTGCTTGCTTGCTTGCTTGCTTGCTTGCTTGCTTGCTTGCTTGCTTGCTTGCTTGCTTGCTTGCTTGCTTGCTTGCTTGCTTGCTTGCTTGCTTGCTTGCTTGCTTGCTTGCTTGCTTGCTTGCTTGCTTGCTTGCTTGCTTGCTTGCTTGCTTGCTTGCTTGCTTGCTTGCTTGCTTGCTTGCTTGCTTGCTTGCTTGCTTGCTTGCTTGCTTGCTTGCTTGCTTGCTTGCTTGCTTGCTTGCTTGCTTGCTTGCTTGCTTGCTTGCTTGCTTGCTTGCTTGCTTGCTTGCTTGCTTGCTTGCTTGCTTGCTTGCTTGCTTGCTTGCTTGCTTGCTTGCTTGCTTGCTTGCTTGCTTGCTTGCTTGCTTGCTTGCTTGCTTGCTTGCTTGCTTGCTTGCTTGCTTGCTTGCTTGCTTGCTTGCTTGCTTGCTTGCTTGCTTGCTTGCTTGCTTGCTTGCTTGCTTGCTTGCTTGCTTGCTTGCTTGCTTGCTTGCTTGCTTGCTTGCTTGCTTGCTTGCTTGCTTGCTTGCTTGCTTGCTTGCTTGCTTGCTTGCTTGCTTGCTTGCTTGCTTGCTTGCTTGCTTGCTTGCTTGCTTGCTTGCTTGCTTGCTTGCTTGCTTGCTTGCTTGCTTGCTTGCTTGCTTGCTTGCTTGCTTGCTTGCTTGCTTGCTTGCTTGCTTGCTTGCTTGCTTGCTTGCTTGCTTGCTTGCTTGCTTGCTTGCTTGCTTGCTTGCTTGCTTGCTTGCTTGCTTGCTTGCTTGCTTGCTTGCTTGCTTGCTTGCTTGCTTGC